>NW_011495084.1:13605848-13606638 GCF_000754665.1 Bison bison bison | reverse complement strand
ACATACATTGAGTCAGTGATGCCATCCAGCCATCTCATCCTCCGTCGTCCCCTTCTTCTCCTGTCCCCAATCCCTTCCAGCATCAGAGTCTTTTCCAATGAGTCAGCTCTTCTCATGAGGTGGCCAAAGTACTGGAGTTTCAGCTTTAGCATTGGAAAGACTGATGCTAAAGCTGAAGCTCCAATAATTTGGCCACTTGTACGAACTGCCAACTCATTGGAAAAGACCTTGACACTGGAAAAGACTGAGGGCAGGAGGAGAAGAGGACGACAGAGAATGAGATGGTTGGATGGCCTCACCGACTTGGTGGACATGAGTTTGAGCAACTTCTAGGAGATGGTGAAGGACAGGGAAGCCTGGAGTGCTGTACTCCACGGGGTCAAAAACAGCTGGACAGGACTTAGTGACTGAACAACAATGTCTACAGATGAACTAACCTGAGGTCTAGTATCTGCTTTGGAATACCAGGGGATGGCATGGGGTGTTGGGTGGAGGGGTGGCATAGGGCAAGGGTAAAGACCCAGCAAGACTGGCCACCAGCTGACCCTGGCTGAACCTGGAGGTAGGAACATGAGGGTTCATTACACAGTGCTCTCTATTCTTACAAATTTTTGTTAATTGTCCATTAAAAAAAGAATCTAAAAGTGAATGAAACCACTAAATGAAACAAAGGCATTCTGTGACCATCATTATCACACCAGAATTAAAACAACAACACATATGACTGCATACTTAAGCAGAAGTCCAGCTTAAAGCAACAAATAAAAGACCTTTCAAAATCAAATAAAAA
>NW_011495084.1:13603556-13605748 GCF_000754665.1 Bison bison bison | reverse complement strand
TAAACCCCTCAGGCATCAACCTAAGATACACAGCAGTACCTTTCTGCAGATGACGCCCTCACTCTCTGTCTCTACTTTAGCAAATTTGGGGAGAAAGTGGGTAACACCCTGGAGTCTGCATGATAAACAAGTCCTTTGATCTCCCTAAGTCTCACATTCCTCTTCTACAGAATGTGCTAAAAAACGAAAGTCACTAGATTCAAAAGTGAGAACACCCTCTATCAATGGAAAAATGACTGAAATTGATTATAACTTGCTACTGGTGGCTGATGCCTATTTTCCATCAAACCAACAGTGGGACCACATTCACACTGTGGCTAATAATATGCAAAGCACATGACCATAAAGAGAAGAAAGAAGTTGTCTTCATCGTAACCCTCCCTGACAGGCACACAGACACACAGGTTCCCTGCTCACTCAAAGCTTAACTGGGGTACATCCAATGAAAGGCAGCAATTGGTCTGTCATGAAAATTCATCATTATTTCACCTTCTTTCTTTGTTGAGTTCAGAAGTTATTACCATCCATTGCTTTGGTTTTCATGAACAACAGTGAGCCATTTTAAGACAGGTTCCCAGCGCTAAACACACACACACACACACACACACACACACACACACACACACAGTTGTTGGCCTCTATTTCACTGTTGAAATCCTTGCAAACTATTCCACTTAGCTTTTATGCTTTGATTCTATGTTGTTTCATTTTGTTTCTCAAAATAGTAACACATCATAACACAGCAATCTTAACCATGATCTAGAAAAGGCACCTAAATCCACTTATTCACTTAGCATAGTTAGGGCACAAGAACAGGCTCTCTCTGAATCTGGTAGCAGTACTATAAGCATGTTATTGACTCTGACGATTATTTATGGACCAGCCCCAAATGGGAAAAATATTTCACAGGATTTGAAATAAAATCCAAGTCAGGCTAATTTCCCAGCCACTATTTTCTGACTAGGTTAAAGGGAAAAGCCTGACTTGAGTATAGACTACAATTCCCCCCACTGACAGAAAGGTGTTCTTATTCACATTATTTTCCTTTAAGTTAAGTTTCCCCAATTCTCACTGAATAGCAGACACACAGACTAGAGGCAAACTAGGAAATGGTGATGCTGGTTTGGTGCCATCCGTCCAGAAGCACATCTAGGGCCCTTCAGCGATGGTGGAGACTTACAGTAGAAGCACCACAGAGCAAACTGCTGAAATGGTAAATGTGGGTCTGGACATAAGGCCCTAGCAGAAGAGGGCTAGACTCTAGAGTCGAGCAGCAGGAGCCCTGCTTTCCTTCACAGCTTTTTTTCCATGTGGAATCACCCCTCCTCTCACGGCCTGTCAATATTCTTCCCATTTTCCCAGGCTCATCCCAAGCACCCTCCCATGGAACCATCCTGGACTCATCCCTTCCTGCTGGGTTCCTAAGGCTCTGTTTACATCTCTCATCTCTCATGAAGGACAATATTATTCTGCTCCATCATTTGTACACGTGCACACAGCTTCTCTCAGCTCCTGGGAGGCAAGATCTGTGCACCAAGCTCTGTGCTGGACCCTGACGCTGATTATTTCTAATCCTCACAACCTCACAGGAAGTCCTGGCCCCATTTCACAGATGAGGAAACTTAGACGAAGTAAGGCCATATCACTGGTCTGAGGATTGTCAACTGCTAAACAGAAGAGCTGGAATCTGAACCAGATCATGTCCTTCTGAACCAGTTCATAGCCTTATGCTCTTTCACATCACGCTGCCCAGGTGGTGACCGAAGATTATATTTGAAATGAAGGCAACGCTAAAATAACTCAAGTCTCAAAGGCCTCTATACCTAGACACAGAATGATCAGTTAACTTATTATCCTATGATTGTTAAGGCAGTCTGAAAAGAAAATGCCCAAGTTGGCAGGAATGTGTAAATATTAGATGAAAGTACAAACTTACAGGCATCTAAGAGGGATTTGTAAGGTCAAGCAATCTATGTGGGAAAACATCAAACTAGAATTTATCAGCATAATACCTTAATGCAATGCCTAAAATTTTTTAAAATCCTTAAAAGCTTTTTATAAAACAAAAAATTTAAAGTTTTTAAAAGTGGTTAAAGATAATAGACAGTCAAATGTTACATACTATATTGCTTATGGTAACAGAATATGTTTACTGTTGATTTATGTGGCATCTGGTCCCATTACTTCCCGGC
>NW_011495084.1:13600640-13602092 GCF_000754665.1 Bison bison bison | reverse complement strand
TAGGGTGTTGAAGAAGTTTTAGCTGCCTTTAGGAAGGCTCCTTCTTTTACCAGATTTCCGGACACAGCTCTAGACACCCACAGATTTTAAATAGCAGAGATGACAAAGCACCTGCCTGAAATGCAAACTGAAGGATGCACACTAGTTTATTAAAATAATGTACTTAATACAATATTCAGTGTGGGAGGTTTTTAATCATGTGGCTCAGATTGTAAAGAATCTGCCTGCAATGTAGGAGATCTGGATTCGATCCCTGGGTCGGAAAGATCCCCTGGAGAAGAGAATGGAAACCTATTCCAGTATTCTTGCCTGGAGAATATCAGGGACAGAGGAGCCTGGCGGGCTATAGTCGGTGGGGTCGCAAAAAGTTGGACACAACTGAAAGGCTAACACTTTCACTTCCTTTTCAAGTTTTCATCATGACCCTTGGTTTTAACTGTCTATCTCATTAATCCACAAGGTGGCAGCATAAGTACCTGGTGTGCCTAGCCCTTCAATAAATAATTTGAAATCTCCACAATCCATTTTCATTAGATATAGAATGAATCTCAGTAATGCTCAGCAAGCAAAGGGGCACTTTATATGAAGAAGTCACTCTCTTGGTAAATTAATTCTTATAAGTAACAGTCAAAGCTCTCATTTAATGAGAGCTCTAATGTAGCACCACCAACAACAAAAATTGGGGAATAAAGAAATTAATTATGACATTATGGGATAAAGTGATAAAGCCTCAGTTTCCTACGTCTTACATGCATTACCTGTCCTGGCTAAATAGGAGCAATAAAGTACTTGTACTATAAGAAAAACATAAAACATGAAGGTATACTCGTTCCAATGTGAGGGAGAAGAACAAAGTACTCATCAAGCCAATCACAGGTTGTATTCCTGGTAGACTTAAGGGTGTGTGTGTGTGTGTGTCTACATATTCAAAGTGTTAATAAAATTGCCTTTAACTGCTGTGTCAAGAAAAAAAAAAAAATAGTGGTTACACCTGATTAAGTAAAATGCCCTAAAGACTAAAAGCACAGAGTCTGGATTAAAAATCTGGATAATCTTCAAACTGAAAATATTTTCTGGAAAGAACTGAACTGATTATACAACATTCACATACTAAAATAATGACAATGATTTTTCATCACTAAAAAAAATAGCTTCAGATTTCGGGAATGACAAATTATCAACAAGAAGCTAGATTTTAATACAGGAGAAATATTTTTTAAGCTTTTTAAGCTTCTCCACTCCTTTCTTCCTGCCTGACGCTTGGGATTCCTATTTTACTACTTTTCACTCAGTTATGACTACAAAATAGTGAACCACCTACAAACATCAGCTTCCTATTGCAGCCCATCAGTCTGTCATTTCAAGCAAAATGCCAGGCTGGATGAAGCACAAACTGGAATCAAGACTGCCGGGAAAAATATCAATAACCTCAGATATGCAGATGACACCACC
>NW_011495084.1:13599670-13600540 GCF_000754665.1 Bison bison bison | reverse complement strand
AACAATAAACATTTTAAAAGCCCTTCATGGAGGAAATCATCACCCTCTCCTGTACACATCCCACATTTAGGTTCCTATATTTTGTCATACAAAACACAGAACACTAAGTGTAACTACACATGCCCTTCAAATCTCCTGTAACACACAGAAATGACATATCCGTGTCCACACCATCAGAGTACTCACCACACTGGGCTGAAATAACCTGCCTGTGTATCTGTCTTGCCCTGGAACTTGGTTGCCTCTGAAAGGCAGAGTTGGGATCTTGCTCAAGTCTGTACCTTTATCTCCAGCAAGTGGCTGCACCTTCACTACATGTGCACTGATGGGACCAAGTCAAGTCACATGAGGAAATGCTCAGAGCTTCCCAGAAGAGCTTTTACCACCTCCAGAATTCCTGGAGGGGTCACCGTGACAAAAAGAAGCCCCCATTGTCTCTATCCAACCTGAACAGCTGTCACATAAATAATCTCCTTCACTGAGACGTCCAAATTCCTGACACCAGTTCCCAACTGTGCAACATGAAGCACCAATAAGGAAAATACAGTGTGCATTTATCCAGGTTTATGTGGCCATGAAACCTTCTCACAAAACTAATATTGCATGGAACACACCTAGAGAAACACCATTCTAGATACAGCCAATTCAAACTGTGTCACACTCAGCTCCAGGTTCCACTCTTGAGAATTTAACAGGGGCTGTGGTGTTGCATCAAGGGCATCACAACTTACCTTTCCTGCTCCCACGGGTCCAACCACAGCTAACAGTTCACCGGGTCTGACAGTAAAGGAAAGGTCTCGTAGAGTTGGGGTTTTTGATTCCTGCAAATTAAAGTTTATAAAAATGTACCCATTTCAATAAAGTAACACA
>NW_011495084.1:13596014-13597098 GCF_000754665.1 Bison bison bison | reverse complement strand
AAAGTTGATTTAAGTTTATTTTCCTCTGTACTTTAAAAAATTATCCTAACACTGTTGTGCCTTAAAAAGATTTCCACCAAGCTTTCTTGAAAAGTAACTTCTATGAGGCAAGAAAGAAGTTGTTTTAGAATCATTTACTGTTTAATTAGACAATCATTTTAAGTTTTAACACAGTAAATGTGAGCAGTGTAATTTCAGAAAAAATTAAGTTGGTCAGATTACTGTGGATTTTTAATGATGATTGCCCTGGGTAAACAGATCATACTTTTTCTTTCTTCTCTCCCATCCTTTACCAGTTTCAATTCCTGTGATGTGATAACATGCATACTTCCATTTCTTTAGTTTCCTTATAAAGCACTAGTTTTTTCAGGTTTAGAGGGATCCCTCTTCCCTGACTTTGACACACAGGATTAGTTCAAGGGCTCAAACCAATTTAAAATGAGCTTTTGCTCATTAAGGCTCCAATTACTAAGGCTTTTTTGTTTTAGTTTCTTTAATCTATAGTGGTTGAATTTAGCACTTGGTTTTCAATATTTTATGGTAAGAAATGACAAATTGCTTTTGTCCATTTCTTAAGCCAAATTTCCTTACATTTAGATAATTAAAGGTTCATAAAATGAAGATTTACTATTTCTTCATTACTTGCTGGTACAGCTAGAGTTTCTTTTTGTTGCAAATCTGTACATATCCCTAGTGTTTTCAAGGGCCTTAATTGTTTAAAATCTCTGGCTTCAGAGGTTTCTGGGGAAAGGCAGGCTTACATTTTTGTGTTTCCGTCAGTAGTAACAGGGAGCCTGGTGGGCTGCTGTCTCTGGGGTCACACAGAGTCGGACACGGCTGAAGCAACTTAGCAGCTAGGTACCTCACAATAGTGCGATGAGTGTTAGATTTAAGTGAGTGCTATAAGATACAAGATTCAGTTGAGAATACATAGAATTTCCCTTCTCCCAAAGTGGTAAATATTAGCTGCAATGGCATCATTGTCATTTAGGTAGACAGGAACACCTTGCCACATAGTAATGTTAACACTGTAGCTATTTCTGTGAAAATGTAGCTGATGAAGCCTCTCCTGTAATTCTGAATG
>NW_011495084.1:13595362-13595914 GCF_000754665.1 Bison bison bison | reverse complement strand
AATGTTGTCATTTTAAAGCCTGAAAGCTGCGTTATTTTTATGTGAACTCAGGATGTAGTTTAGTGACCAGAATTCAGAAGAATATGCTGAAGCAGCATCAATCAGGTGCATTGTTGGCTATCATTTCCAAAGTGGAATAGATTTATAAATTTAGTAGCCTTAGAGCAAAATTCTGTGCTTAATAACAGTTATTCTACATAGAAACAAGAAAAATAGTAAAGTATAGCAGCATATTGTTCATACTTGTAAAGCACCTTATATGTTTGAGAAATTAAAAAACAGTGCCTTAAAGACAGCCTGAAAGGTAAACTTAACCTAAAATTTTGGTGATTCGATATTTCACATTAAAGAAGGAAAAAGTTGGTCTGAGGATGTAACTGTTGATGTGGGCAGTAAAAAACCTGCTTTAAGATACTTAAGTGTTAGCATTTAATTGAAAACATCCCTATTTTATTCAAAACCCAAGTGACTTAAATGATTTTATGCAAAGTCAAAAGCCTTCATCTATTGAACCACCCTAAAGTTTTCTTATGGCTAATAAAAAGTATAAAG
>NW_011495084.1:13590972-13591629 GCF_000754665.1 Bison bison bison | reverse complement strand
TATAAAGAAGAAGTAGATGCTTTTCTGGAATTATCTTGCTTTTCCTATGATCCAATGGATGTTAGCAATTTGATCTCTGGTTCCTATGCCTTTCTAAATCCATTTCATGCATGTAGAAGTTCTTAGTTCACATAATGGTGGTAATTACAAATTTGAAAAGCAGAGGGCAGTTAGAGAGAGGATTAAGCAGTAATTAAAAGGGTGCAGGGATGAAAAGGCAGAAACAAAAGGCAGGTTCAGACACCAACAAGCAAAACATCTGTGGAGGAAAGAACTCATTTTTGAACACAGAGAATTAAGTGAATCTGAGGCCACTCTTCCTGTCCAAGCAGCATGGAGCTTTCAGCAAGTTCCTCCCCTCCCAGCCCAGAGAGGAACTCTGTACCCCAGGACTGTGCAGTCACTGCCTAGTCATTGGAGTCAGCACAGGAGATGCAATCTGCTTGCTTCTCCTGCTTTTAGACATTTTAGTCACTTTGTAGGCATCACTACACAAGAGCCTTGTGCCACTGCTATCTATATATACTACTGGCCCTACATGAGAACCAGTCTTAGGATATCTGTAACACACTCTACCTAATAAAAGAAGAGAGTACCTACAACATTCTGGGAAGACTGCCAGCTTTGGCACTGAGAGAGTTAAATATCACCTAACTG
>NW_011495084.1:13590489-13590872 GCF_000754665.1 Bison bison bison | reverse complement strand
TGGAGAAGCTCTATACAGTCAGCAAAAACAAGACTGGGAGCTGACTGTGACTCAGATCATGAACTCCTTCTTGCCAAACTCAGACTTAAATTGAAAAAAGTAGGGAAAACCAATAGACCATTCAGGTATGACCTAAATCAAATCCCTTGTGATTATATACTGGAAGTGAGAAAAAGATTTAAGGGGCTAGATCTGATAGACAGACTGCCTGATGAACTAGGGACGGAGGTTTGTGACACTGTATAGGAGACAGGGATCAAGACCATACCCATGGAAAAGAAATGCAAAATGGCTGTCTGTGGAGGCCTTACAAATAGTTGTGAAAAGAAGATACGTGAAAAGCAAAGGAGAAAAGGAATCATATAAGCATCTGAATGCAGAAT
>NW_011495084.1:13585515-13586032 GCF_000754665.1 Bison bison bison | reverse complement strand
TCCACATTAAAGCTTTTAGAACAGTCACCTGCTTTCCAGAAAGGAAAGAGGTATGGAGATCCCTTGAAGATATCAGTGATTCAGTTCCAAAACACCAGAATATACTGAATATCACAATAAAATCAGTTATACAAAATTTCTGGTTTCCCAGGGTGTATAAAAGTTATGTTTAGACCACACTGTAGCCTAGCAAGTGTGCAGCAGCATTATGCCTGAGAAAACAATCTACAGACCTTAATTTAAAAAATAATTTATTGCTCATGGGTGTACCTATGGGTGATTCTTGTTGATGTTTGACAGAAAACAACAAAATTCCGTAAAGCAATTATCCTTCAATTAAAAAATAAATTAAGCAAAATAATAATAATAAATTATTGCTAAAAAATACTAAACATCATTGAAGACTTCAGAAAATAATACTGAAAATCACTGATCACACATCACCATAACAAATGTAATGATAGTGAAAAAGTTTGACATATTATGAGAATTACCAAAAGGTGACACAGACATGGAG
>NW_011495084.1:13585090-13585415 GCF_000754665.1 Bison bison bison | reverse complement strand
AAACTCAGCATTCAAAAACTAAGATCATGGCATCCAGTCCCATCACTTCATGGCAAATAGATGGGGAAACGATGGAAACAATGGCCGATTTTATTTTGGGGGGGTCCAAAATCACTGCAGAAGTTGACTGCAGCCTTAAATTTAAAAGACACTTACTCTTTGGAAGAAAGCTGTGACAAACCTAAAGTATTAAAAAGCAGACATTACTTTGCCAACAAAGATCTGTATAGTTAAAGGTATGGTTTATCCAGTATTCATGAATGGATGTGAGAGTTAGACTATAAGGAAAGTTGAGTTCTGAAGAACTGATGCTTTGGAAATGCAG
>NW_011495084.1:13580272-13580816 GCF_000754665.1 Bison bison bison | reverse complement strand
AAAACAAGATATGATCCTGGGGTTGGAAAACTGACACCAGACTGTTTCTCAACTGGTGTCTCAGAGTCACATGTTTTATGTGTCTGGTGGAAAATCTATAGATAAGAATATTAGTTTTAGTTACTGATTTTTTATTGATTACTGTTTCCTAATTACTCAATGGTTAATGATCATTTTGTTCTTTGGCCCTGAAGGTCACATGAGTTATAGATTAACTCCCCATTTATTCTTTCATTCATGGCTGAAAGTATAATAAAGCTGGCTTGGATTCAGTTTTGGCACCTTCACCTTGGAGCGGTGTTGGTCCCCTGATCCTTGTTTTTCTCTGAATTCTCGTGTCTCATTTCTCATTCTCTCCCCATATTGTGATTTTAGAAACCCTATTTGTCAAGCTAGTCTTGACAAAAAGACGCTTACTCCTTGGAAGGAAAGTTATGAGGGACCTAGATAGCACATTAAAAAGCAGAGACATTAATTTGCCAACAAAAGTCCATCTAGTCAAGGCTATGGTTTTTCCAGTGGTCATGTATGGATGTGAGAGTTG
>NW_011495084.1:13575280-13575988 GCF_000754665.1 Bison bison bison | reverse complement strand
TCTATAGAAAAAGCTAAAATGAAAACATGAGGAATTATATTGTTGGTTTTCATTATCAATACACATACTTTAACTGTACCCATCTCATCACTGTTTTCCTAGAAACTAAACAGTTAAAATGATAAGCTTCCCTTAATTATCTGCAATGCTATGAACATACACACACAGATACTGATGCTAACAAGTTAATCACATTACATAAATTACCTCTTCTAAGACATTCCACAGTTGCTCCTCCAAATACTCATTAAAGGGATCCAGATTTTTCCTCATTGTTCCAGTGAATAAAAAGGGTTCCTAAATACCACAAAATAGCGAACATTATTATCTTAATCTCTTTTCATTTTAAACCAATGCTTATAGAAAAGAATGAAAATACAAAATATCAAAATTCACTGCAATTATTAATATTAAAGTTCCAAATGTATGTTTACAAAGCAGTATCTCTAAAATAATTTTCCATTGTACAAAGTGTGCTACAAAAAATCCTCTGGACTTTAACACTAAAAGAAGAAAGTGTTTAAGAAGTATTTTCATCTTAAAAAAAGAAAAACTGAAGAAAAGAAAGGAAAATTTGATTTTTTTAAAAATTGGCATTCTGATCATAAATATCTGCTTAAACACACACACAAACTGACCTTATAATCACATGAGAAACTTTACATCAAGATCTACATAAGTTAACTGTCAATCCTGGTGTGACTGGGA
>NW_011495084.1:13574691-13574861 GCF_000754665.1 Bison bison bison | reverse complement strand
AGTAGGTGCTACAGGAGATCACAGGAGATCACTGGAGAAATAACTAAATAAAGAATGAAGGGATGGAGCCAAAGCAAAAACAATGCTCAGTTGTGGATGTGACTAGTGATAGAAGCAAGGTCCGATGCTGTAAAGAGCAATAATGCATTGGAACCTGGAATATTAGGTCC
>NW_011495084.1:13571491-13571979 GCF_000754665.1 Bison bison bison | reverse complement strand
TTTTTTTTTTTTTTTTTAATGGTTTCCTTCGTGCTGCAAATTCTTTTAAGTTTAACAAGGTCACATTTGTTTATTTTTGCTTTTGCTTCCATTAATTTTGGGGTCAGATCCAAAAAATAGTGATGTGATTTATGTCAAAGAGTATTCTGCCTGTGTTTTCCTCTAAGATCTTGGTCTTACAAAGTATCTTTTCTTACAGGTCTTTGGTCATTTATTCATTTTACTTTTATTTTTTTATATGGTTTACTGAATCTTCTAATTTCATTCTTTTATACGCAGTTGTGAAGATTTCCCCCCACTATTTATTGAAGTGACTATCTTTTCTTTAGTATATATTGTTACCTCTTTTGTCTTAGATTAATTGACCATAAGCGCATGGGTTTATGTCTGGGTTTTCTATCCTGTTCCATTAATCTATGTGTCTGGTTTCTGTGATAACATAATTTTTCAATGCTGTAACTTTCTACTATAGTTTTTTTTTTTTTTTA
>NW_011495084.1:13569141-13571391 GCF_000754665.1 Bison bison bison | reverse complement strand
GGAAACCCACTGTAATGTGAGCCATAATAAAATTATTTAAATAGCTTTTCCAAGTCATCTACTTTCCTATTCACCATCAGGAGGAGCCACAAGTAAATTATATTGGAAATATACACCTCCTGAGTTTCAAGATAGAATCTTTTACATAAACTCGTGTAGACCATTTTCTTCTGGAAGGCTCTAGTATGCCAGGTCATAAGAATATGGGCAGCAGGAAAGAGCCCAATAGGCTCCTTTCAGTGAAGGGGGAAGAATAAGGGGAGGCACACGTGTGGGAACAAGAGACCTGACTCTTCCACAGGTGCCTGGGACTGCTTCAGGAAATCACCATGTTCAAATCCCGCCTGGTCTTGGGGCTGGACTTTCCTCCTCATTTAATAAAAGCCTGAGAAGAAAGATGAAGAAGACAGACATTTATTTTCCCTAGTCATGATGAAGAATGACACTCAGAGAGCCTCCCATACCTTTTTTTGCTATTGTCTCAGTTTTAAGTCTAGTGATCAAGAAATGAATGCAGAAGGCACAGGACAGTGTGCTACCAAAAGAGATACATCCCTAAGGAAAATCCAAAATTAAAACTATACTATGTAGGGAGCTTCATTTGGACAAAGTTGATTAAGTGACCAATAAGCCTACAAACATTGAAAATCACTGGACATACAACATTTAAAGATGATTGTTGAACTGAACTAAAAAATCCAGACTCAAATTTAAAGTTTCCCTTAAAAGTCTTGAATTTAGGATCAAAGATTAACAACCATCTAAGCAATAGTAAGAGTTCCTTGTCAGGAGAATAACCATCATTCCACCTCAGATTTTTATAAAAACTTTTTACTTTTTGTAATTTTCAACCCTAAGATTCCCATATTTAGGAGATTTCTCATCCTTTAGCTGTATCTATGAAGTTTACACAAACAACTGGTGAGATGAGGGGAGGCTGGTCCCGAATATTCCTCGCCCTTCTCTTCTCTATCTTCCCTCCATTATCCAGGTCCTTTCAAGTAAGCAGGTACTCCCTGAGTGTAATCTCAACTGGCGTTCTTCCTGGGGAATATACTTAACTACTTCAGATCTTGAGCACAAAGGACACATACACTTCAACTACCTGCTGTGTTTAAGGAAACTATTTAGGAAAAGCTTTCATTTTTGCTTCTTCCTGGAACTTTGAACACAAATTGAGGAGTACTTCTTAAGAACATGATAGTCATCTTTTAAAGCTCCCCCAAGGACTGATGGTCTATGTCCTGAGTCCCCTGTCTCTGGTTCCTATTCAGGTCCTTGCTGCTATCATATCTCCCCCAGTTCTGACCTGTTCATGGCAGGACCAACAGTGATGGGGATAAGCCTAGGAGAGAGAGAGAGAGAGATGACCCCAGAAGCTTGCTGCTGTTCCCAGGATCACAGGTAACAGGGATTCGGGGAATATGATGTGGGCCTGGCTCACCTGAGTGGGGCAACTCAAAGAAACAGCACTGTTCTCCCCATTCTGCAGAGTCTGCTCTCAGCTTCCCAGGTTACTTAAATCAGGGTGTTGCCACACAAGCATCACTGCTTGCTACTCATTTGAGGGGAAGAGGGATGTATATGTTCTGCACATAGACAAGTTAACTTCAAGTAACCAAACCAACAGACTTTTTCCATCTCTGAGCCAGCAAGACACTGTAAAGACAAAGGGCTCTTGGCTGGGGAGGGGCAAGATTTTGAGTATCTTCTCCTGACACTTATTAGCCCATAACACATTAATGAAAAAAAAAAACATTTCAAAACTGATATTCTCCAACTGAGACTCAAAACAGGAGGAGTTGTATCTTCTGACCTTGCCAAACTTTTGTTATGTGAGAACATAGTTCAATTTAACTAACATTTATTGAAGACAAAAAATAAATTTGGAGTCAGACATTTCTGAAAAGTTGATGCATATTTTCATTAGTTATTAAACACAGGTAAATTATTTATCTTTCTAAGACAGTTCCCTTACTGGAAACTAGGGTTAGCCTTGCAAGGTTGCTGTGACAATCTGAAACACAATGAAGTTCCTGATGTGATGCTAACATGGACCAGGAGCCCAGCCCAACAGGGGGACAGGCAGGGACAGTGTTTGTCAAACTTCAGATGTAGTTGGTGGATTATGAAATTAATTTTGTGTCTCTTGATCATCATTTTGTCTTTTTATGAACTAGAATAGAACTGGTATCACAAAAAATATCAGAGCACAGAGCAATAGTAATGTTGTTTTGTGACATTTTTGTT
>NW_011495084.1:13568221-13569041 GCF_000754665.1 Bison bison bison | reverse complement strand
GGTTTTGCCATACATTGACATGAATCCACCTATGGGTGTACCATGTGTTCCCCATCCTGAACCCCATCCCATCCCTCCAGGTCATCCCAGTGCACCAGGCCCCAAGCATCCTGTATCCTGCATCGAACCTGGACTGGAGAGTCATTTCACATATGATAATATACATGTTTCAATGCCATTCTCCCAAACCATCCCACCCTCACCCTCTCCCACAGAGTCCAAAAGACTGTTCTATATATCTGTGTCTCTTTTGCTGTCTCGCATACAAGGTTATTGTTACCATCTTTCTAAATTCCATATATATGTGTTAATAGTCTTATATCAGGGACTGTGATTCCTCAGCTGTATTCTTCTTTCTTAAGACTGTTTTGCCTATTTGGGGTCTTTTCTGTTTCCGTACAAATTTTTAAAAAAACTTTTTGCTCTAGATTTGTGAAAAATGCCACTGGTAATTTGATGACAGAGATTGCATTGAATCTGTAAATTGTCTTGGGTAGTATAGTTATTTTTAACAACATTGATTCTTTCAATCCAAGAACACAGTATATCTTTTCCTCTGTTTGTATCATCTTCAATTATTTTCATCAGTGTCTTACAGGTTTTGGACTACAGGCCTTTTTTACCTCCTTAGGTAGGTTTATACCAAGAGTATTTTTTTCCCTTTGATGTGATATCAATGGGATTGTTTCCTTAATTTCTCTTTCTGATACTTTGTTTCTAGTCTATATAAATTGGGTCAATTTCTGTATATACAAAGGCTTATACAGATCAGATCAGATCAGTCGCTCAGTCATGTCCGACTCTTTGCGACCCCATGAAT
>NW_011495084.1:13567046-13567732 GCF_000754665.1 Bison bison bison | reverse complement strand
TGAACCACAGGGTGAGGATCCATTTCTAATCCCCTTGCCCATCCATATAATGATATAAGATTTAGCAAAAGCAACTATTACAATAGACAATAGCTACATATTTCTAGCAGCTGATTGTTTCAATATGCCATCATGGTTTAACTACCAAAATCCAGTATGGAGCAAATTAAGAGTCTTCATTCAACCTCTTTTCTTTTGGTAGATCTTTAAAATAATTATTCTGATTAATTCACAGAGTAAATGTGATTCAGACACTTCATTTGTTAAGACATTACTGAATTACTCTGGAAGCCCTCATTGCTCACAGAGACTCATTGTAATACACATGTTAAACTCTGGAATTATAGAGCAGATGACTCAACTTTACCTGAATAAACTCCTAAGTACCAGTTCAGAAAGAACACTACAGCTTCATTTTCTTTTACAAATGCCCCAGAATATAGGTCACTTTGTAAATTTGCCCTATGGAACAGAAAATAAAAAAATATTACACTACAGATACACATAGAATTTACACAAATATCACAAAAAAATACCTCAAAAAATAGTATTTATGCTAGGAAGTGTTTCCCAGCCCACAAGGCCCTGTGTATGTCTCCCTCTAAAAATTTGAATTGGGGTGCACTGGGATGACCCAGAGGGAGGGTATGGGGAGGGAGGAGGGAGGAGGGTTCAGGATGGGGAAC
>NW_011495084.1:13566615-13566946 GCF_000754665.1 Bison bison bison | reverse complement strand
GTATACCTGTGGTGGATTCATTTCGATATTTGGCAAAACTAACACAATATTGTAAAGTTTAAAAATAAAATAAAATTTAAAAAATTATCTGTGAAGACAGACTTAGAAAATAAACTTTTAGTTGCCGAGGGGAAGGAGTGTTAGAGAGTTTGGATGCTCATGAACACACTGCTCTATATAAAACAGGTAACCAACAAGAGCTTACTGTACAGCACATGGAACTCTGCCCAACGTTATGTGGCAGCCTGGATGGGAGGGAAGTTTGGGGGAGAATGGATACTTATATATGTATGGCTGCATCCCTTCACTGCTCAAATGAAACTATCACAAT
>NW_011495084.1:13565467-13565875 GCF_000754665.1 Bison bison bison | reverse complement strand
TACTATGTATAAAATAAAGACAAAATGAATTAAAGACCTAAATGTAAGACAAGATACTTTGTAAGACAAAAGCTTAGAGGAAAGCATCTGCACTGATTTTGGAGCCCCCAAAAATAAAGTAAAGTTGATAATATTAAACCAACCTAAATACATTGTGTTCTCTGCCAAACCCTGTCCCTGTGTCAGGTGATGGAACTTTGTTGGCAAAGTAATGTCCCATGAAAGGCATCTCCATGGTCTCTACAACTGCCCCCACACACTCAGCAAGTTCCCAACTGAAAATTCAATATTCCACCTGATAAAGTAATTAAACAAGGAGGCCATGGGGCTGGGGTGGCTCTAAAGCCTTGGCAGTCTGTCTCCACAAACCAAAACCTAAGCCAGAATCAATGCACTCAGATCTGAGAA
>NW_011495084.1:13564734-13565367 GCF_000754665.1 Bison bison bison | reverse complement strand
TTGAATACATGTGACATGTCCTTGCACAGTTTCTCTCCCTTACAAATTCATATAAAATAATGTCTGTGGATGTTTTACTATTTACTGACCCCATGAAACCAGACCCAGCTGATTTCCTCAGTAGCAAATAAAATATTAGGGAAAAAAATCTCAGGATGCAAAACTCATCAACTGAGAGCAGCTCTGGTTGAGGCAGCTCAGGTGGAGGGAGATGACCAGGACCCTGGCTGGGACCCTTCTTACCCTCTCCCCTGAGGGAGTCCATTGGGAGAAACACAGGGAAGCATCTGGGTACCATCAGATAATGCAGAACTAGAAAATGATGCAGGATATATTATGTCATGTTCCACTTGGGAAGTGAAATGCACATACCTCTTTAGTGAAATTACCACTCACCACATCAAATCTGTAATATGCAAATTTAAATGACTGGTGGTACAAAGACAGCAATTTCACTCAACAGTCAAGCACTGACAATTCCTAGGGGATGAAGGGACAGCCATCTCCCATCTGCTGTGAAGAAAGGGACCTGACAGTGAGGATGGTCCCCAACTCATGCAGGGGTGCTCACCAGTGGACAAATAGTTGTTTTATTAGTACTAAAATTGGGGTAGTGTCCTCAAAGGAAGCACT
>NW_011495084.1:13563590-13564634 GCF_000754665.1 Bison bison bison | reverse complement strand
CATCTTTTCCAATGAGTCAACTCTTCGCATGAGGTGGCCAAAGTACGGGAGTTTCAGCTTTAGCATCATTCCTTCCAAAGAAATCCCGGGGCTGATCTCATCAAAGAAACAAACAACCTAATCAAAAAATACGAAGACCTAAATAGACATTTCTCCAAAGAAGATATACAGATGGTCAATAGACCCATAAAAAGATAACTCAACGTCACTATTCAGTTCAGTCACTCAGTTGTGTGCAACTGTTTGCGACCCCATGAACTGCAGTGTGCCAAGCTTCCTTGTCCATCAACAACTCCCAAAGTTTACTCAAACTCATGTCCACAGAGTCGGTGATGCCATCCAACCATCTCATCCTCTGTCGTCTACTTCTCCTCCTGCCTTCAATCTTTTCCAGCATCAGGGTCTTTTCAAATGAGTCAGTTCTTACAAATCAGGAGGCCTAAAGTATTGGAGCTTCAGCTTCAGCATCAGTCCTTCCAAAGAATATTGAGGACTGATTTCCTTTAGGATTGACTGGTTTGATCTCCTTGCAGTCCAAGGAACTCTCAACAGTCTTCTCCAACACCACAGTTCAAAAACATCAATTCTTCAGCTCTCAGTTTTCTTTATAGCCACTAATTATTAGAGAAATGCAGATCAAAACTACAATGGGGTATTACCTCACACTGGTTAGAATGACCATCATTTAAAGTCTACAAACAATAAATGCTGGAGAGGGTGTGGAGGAAAAGGGACCCTCCTACACTGTTGGTGGGAATGTAAATTGGTGCAGCTATTATGGAAAACAATATGGAAGTTCCTTTAAAAACTGAAAAAGAGTTTCTGTGTGATCCAGCAATTTAACTCCTCAGCAAACATCTGGAAAATGTAAAAAACCCTAATTCAAAAAGATACCTGCACCCAAGTTTTCACAACTGTATTACTTACAATAGCCAAGATATGTCCAGGACAGATGAATGGATAAAGACATGATGTTTACACACACACACAGAGGAATATTATTCAGCCATAAAAACAATGAAATAATGCCATTTGCAGTAACAT
>NW_011495084.1:13561428-13563013 GCF_000754665.1 Bison bison bison | reverse complement strand
GTTCAGACTGCTCATTCCCCTTCTCAAAAAGGGAAAAAATATCTACCCCGGATTTCAGGAACTCAGAGTAAGTTCCTCTTTCCACTGTTTTGCCCTAAAATAAAAAAGTTGAGAGAAATTAATTTATATTTGATAATATTAAACCAACCTAAATACTAATCAAAAAAAGTTATCTGGTTTTAAATTTTTATTTTTGGAAAAAAAAAAAAAAATGATCCCTGGGTCTAGAATTCTTGAGAAATCTAGTTCAGTCAACTCAGTACAGAACTGAGCATTACATTCTCTGCCAAACCCTGTCCGTATGGTAGGTGCTGAGGGATATGAAAGAAACATGTGCTCATGTGTCAAAAACGGAGGCCATTGACATGACTACCCTGGGCATTTGGGGAAGGAAGAAGTACAGAGGTTGGTGAGAGAATCAGCACAGGCTTCTTAGACAACATGGAAATTGACATAAGCCTCATGTGACAATTCCAGGAAAGAAATTTACACTTAACCCAGAGGTGGGCACAAGCACATCTGCATATGGGTAAGAGTCTCTCATTAAATCTTCACTGACCACTGTCACTGTCACACTATCATGTGCCTGGCTGGGATAATAGGAGCCAGACCCGGACAGAAAATCCATGAGAGGCCTCTCCTTGGTCTACAACCCGGACAGAAAATCCATGAGAGGCCTCTCCTTGGTCTACAACTGCCCCCACACACTAAGCAAATTTCCAACTGAAAATTCAATATTCCACCTGATAAAGTAATTAAACAAGGAGGCCATGGGGCTGGGGTGGCTCTAAAGCCTTAGCAGTCTGTGCCCACAAACCAAAACCTAAGCCAGAATCAATGCACTCAGATCCGAGAAAAAACTTAGGACCAACCAACCACAAGCAGCCAACTAGGCTTCCCCAAATCAGGCAACTGCTTAAGCTACAGTCAATCAAATCATTTTCTTTGAATACATGTGACACATCCTTGCACAGTTTCCCTCCCTTCCAAAGTCATATAAAATAATGTGCAGATGTTTCACTATCTTCCGACCACATGAAACCAGACTCAGCTGATTCACTCAGTAGCAAATAAAACATCAGGGAAAACAAACAAAACAAAAACTCAGGATGCAAAACACATCAAATGAGAGCAGCTGTGGTTAAGGCAGCTCAGGTGGAGGGAGCTGGCCAGGATCCTCACTAGCACCCCTCTCACCCTCTCCCCTGAGGGGGTCCACTGGGAGAAACAGGGAAGCCTTTGGGTACCGTCAGATACTGCAGCACTAGAAAATTATGCAGGATATATTGTGTCTTGTTCCACTTGGGAGGCAAAATTCACACACCTCTTTAATGAAATCACCACTCACCACATCAAATCAGTAATATGCATGATGAAATGACTGGTGGTACAAAGACAGCAATTTCACTCAACAGTCAAGCACTGACAATTCCTAGGGGATGAAGGGACAGCCATCTCCCATCTGCTGTGAAGAAAGGGACCTGACAGTGAGGATGGTCCCCAACTCATGCAGGGGTGCTCACCAGTGGACAAATAGTTGTTTTATTAGTACTAAAATTGGGGTAGTGTCCTCAAAGGAAGCACT
>NW_011495084.1:13560154-13561328 GCF_000754665.1 Bison bison bison | reverse complement strand
GTCCCTTCCCTCCTCCCCTCTCTCCCCTGGTTCCTGCCATTCCTCCAACCTGCCAGGTCAACTCCTTCCTTAGGACCCCCGGCCTCAGACTCCCTCCCCCAAGTGACTATGTGGCCCCCACCTTCATGTCACTCAGACCCCCTCCCCCAGGTGACTATGCAGCCCCCACCTTCATGTAACTCAGACCCCGTGGAGCACCAGCTCCTCAGGCAGGCAGCCAGGACATCATCCTCTTTGTCACATCCTCCTCATCAGAATAGGAGTGCAGGGAAGGCAGGGCCTTGTCCTCCTGCTGCACAGGCTCCCACACGTTTCGGGGACATAGAGACCTGGGCAGAGAGACCAGAAACTGGAGACACCAACAGATAGGGCATCTCTGACCCGGGTGCTCAGATACCCAACCTCGCTTCTGGTGTTAATGGAAGATGCTCTTTTGGCAAAACTATGTATGACAATCACCTGGATACCAACAGATCTTAGAATCTCTAATTTCTAAGTGATACACTTTGATTGAAGTCATGGAAGAGGAAAGTAAAAAGTTCTAAATAAAACTGCAACATTACCTTAACAAATTTATTTGGAATAGTGATGATTCAATAACACTGTGGTTGCACTTTTATACACTTTAGGGTTTATTTGGCTTAGAGTGTAATAGTGACATTTCTATAGGGCTTTAGGTTCATCCTCCAAGGCATGAACACCAACTCTGAGGAGAAGGGGGCAAAAACTGAGGGAGAAGAGGGCGTTTACCATGAACCCAGGAGACTGACCTGTTGGGAGGTCTGTCCTTCAACACACCTGAGTGCTAGCAATTCCACGGATTTCTAGAAATTACTTACATCTTTCAATATCAGAATCTGACTTGCATCTTTTAGGTGCTGCAACTGATGAGTGACTAAGATTGTGATCTTCTCCTTCAAGGCCTGACAAACACATCTACAAATGGAAAAGGCACAGTAAGCAAAAGCACATTAATGGAGTGCCTCAATGAAAACCTATATTTTGAAAACTGTGAGACAAAGACCACACAGCAGTCAAAGATCTTTAGTTTAAATTCCAAATCAATAATAAAAATTAAATAAACATAAACCGATGTATAGATCAGTCTTATGGACTCTGTGGGAGAGGGAGAGGGTGGGGAGATTTGGGAAAATAGCACTGAAACATGTATAAT
>NW_011495084.1:13559165-13560054 GCF_000754665.1 Bison bison bison | reverse complement strand
TCTAGGAGGCAGGGCTTCTGTATCTTAATAATCTTTCTTCAAGCAGAGATTCATTTCAGAAGTCAGGGCCTGTGGAGCAGTCAGGGGTTAACGAGAGAGGTGATGAGGCCTGGAGGTAAACAAGCCAAGGAGTGAAGCATCAAATGACCTCTAAGTCTGAACACTTGTCACTACTCTCCAACCCACATCAACCATGTTAAGAGTTGTGGCTTGGATGGTGCCCCCTCCTCAAAAAGATGTGCTCAAACATGACACCTGTGGACATGACCTTATTTGGATACAGGGTCTTCACAGATGTAATCAAGTTAAGATGAGGTCACACTGGAGCAGGGTGACCCTAAAGCCAGTGAGACTGATGTTGCTATGAAAACAGAAGAGACCCAGACTGACACGGGGACAACAGCCACATGACATCAGAGGCAGAGACCACAGTGCTGCAGCTGGAAGCCAAAGAACACCAAGGAAAGCTGGTGAAATAGGCTGGAGGGAAGGATTCTCCCCTGGAGCCTTCAAGGACAGCACAGCCCTGCCAGCACCTGGATTTGGGACTTGAAGCCTCCAGAGCAGCGAGACAATAAACTCCTGCTGTCACCCAGCTTGCGGTGCTGTGATACAGCAGCTCTAGAAACTGAATCTCTAACCTGAGCCCACACTTCTGTCTTCTCAGCTTTACTAAGACTCCTAACTGCTTCTTCTGTCACCCCTCCAGTGACCATCAGAGGAATCTCTTAACTCCCACATCAGATGACATCCCTCCTCTGATCTGGACCATCCAAGACTTCCATTCCACTTCTGGGCTCCCTGCCCACAGCTCAGAGACCAGCTTCCTCCCATCCCCCTGCTCACTCTCCTCAGACACGCTGGTCTTCCTGCCATTCCTCCAACCTGC
>NW_011495084.1:13558166-13559065 GCF_000754665.1 Bison bison bison | reverse complement strand
AGACAGCAATTTCACTCAACAGTCAAGCATTGACAATTCCAGGGGGATGAAGGGATAGCCATCTGCTCTGAAGAGGGGGACCCAACAGTGAGGATGGACCCCAACTCAGGCAAGGGTGCTCACCAGTGGCCAAATAGTTGTTTTGTTAGTACTAAAACTGGAGGTAGTGTCTTCAAAGGAAGCAATAAGGAGACCCCAAAACATCTAGAGATGGGCAAAATAGGTTATACTCCTGCCCACTGATTCTGTGCTCGTAACACTATGAACATTGGAGTTTACACACTAGATTTCATGTGCCTCCTTGGCACATGAAATCAACTGCTCTTGAGCTTGAGAAACCTTAGCGTCCCCCCATTCCTAGAGGAGTGAAGAAGGGCTGACATATGCAACTGCTTCTAGAGAGGCAGGGGTTCTGTATCTTAATAATCTTTCTTGCAGCAGAGATTCTTTTCAGAAGTCAGGGATCTGACCAAGGGCCTGTGGAGCGGTCAGGGGTTAACAACAGAGGTGCTGAAACCCAGAGGCAAACAACCCAAGGAGTAAAGCATCGAATGACCACCAAGTCTGGACACTTCTCACTAATCTCCACCCCACCACCAGCCATGCTAGGAGTTGTGGACTGGATGGTGCCCCCTCCTCAAAAAGATGTGCTCAAACATGACACCTGTGAACATGACCTTCTTTGGATACAGGGTCTTTGCAGATGTAATCAAGATGAGGTGAACATGGTGACCCTGAAGCCAGTAAGGCTGATGTTGCTATGAGAACAGAAGAGACCCAGACTGACACAGGGACAACGGCCATGTGACATCAGAGGCAGAGACCACAGCACTGCAGCTGGAAGCCAAGGAACACCAAGGAAGGCCCGTGAACATCAGAGGCTGGAGGGAAGGATTCTC
>NW_011495084.1:13557348-13558066 GCF_000754665.1 Bison bison bison | reverse complement strand
GGTAAGAGTCACTCATTAAATCTTCATTGCCCACTGTCACTGTCACACTATCATGTGTTCGGCCAGGATAATAGGAACCAGCCCCAGACAGCAAACCCATGAGAGGCATCTCCATGGTCTCTACACCTGCCACCACACACAGCAAGTTCCCAACTGAAAATTCAACATTCCACATGATAAAGTAATTAAACAAAGAGGCCATGAGGTTGGGATAGCTCTAAAGCCTTGGCAGTCTGTGCCCACAAACCCAAACCTAAGCCAGAATCAATGCACTCAGATCCAAGAAAAAACTTAGGAACGACCAACCACAAGCAGCCAACTAGGCTTCCCCAAATCAGGCAACTGCTTAAGCTACAGCCAATCAAATCATTTTCTTTGAATACATGTGACACATCCTTGCACAGTTTCCCTCCCTGACAAAGTCACATAAAATAATGTGCAGATGTTTCACTATCTTCTGACCCCATGAAACCAGACACAGCTGATTCACTCAGCAGCAAATAAAACATCAGAGGGAAAAAAAAATGTCAGGATGCAAAACTTATCAATTAAGAGCACCTATGGTTAAGGCAGCTCAGGTGGAGGGAGATGACCAGGAGCCTCGCTGGGACCCCTCCCACCCTCTCCCCTGAGGGGGTCCACTGAGAGAAATGCAGGGAAGCATCTGAGTACCATCTGATACTGGAGAACTAGAAAATGATGCAGGATACAGTGTGTC
>NW_011495084.1:13556872-13557248 GCF_000754665.1 Bison bison bison | reverse complement strand
CTCAAAGTATTTGAGAGGATTTTATAAATATCTCCAGTGTTTGAAAAAGAACTCAGGAGAACTTCTGCGATCAGCACACTGTACTTGGCACCAAAATGCCTTGCTCTCCCCTCCCTGTGACATAGATGCAATGACCAGCAAAATCTGTTCCTGCCCTGATGAAGAACTGGTGCAGATGCTCACAAGATGGGGTGACACATATTTGTGAGCTCAGGGTGGGGTGCTGGGAACAAGGAGGCTGAGATACCCACAATGCCAGGAGGCTGGGGGTGGGGAATCACTGTCACAGCACTAGCACCTGTCACTGAACTCATGACAAGACAGAAGGCACTTCTCTAAGGGAAAATTCATCAAGTCATGAATAGGAGAGGCTGGG
>NW_011495084.1:13556379-13556772 GCF_000754665.1 Bison bison bison | reverse complement strand
TGGGACGACCCAGAGGGATGGTGTGGGGAGGGAGGAGGGAGGAGGGTTCAGGATGGGGAACACATGAGAAATAAAGGAATAAAAAATTTTTTTTCTATTAAATTTTTAAGAAGTAAAAAAATTATAATAAAAGAAAAAAAATGTGTGCATTCTTTGCTTTCTAGGTGATTATTTATAATTAATGATATAAATATTCACAACAAAAAATTAATAGATTCTTGGTAATCTTTGCCAGAGTGCATTTGCTAGACACGTGTTCCCAAAGAATATTAGATAGAAAATGAATGCCAGAGTGGCCTCTATCAATCACTACAACATTCCCACTTCCATCTAGGAAGCACGTCTTCTTTCATTTGGAGTGAACACCTTCCACATATGAAAGTAAAAGAACAG
>NW_011495084.1:13555905-13556279 GCF_000754665.1 Bison bison bison | reverse complement strand
GGTCATATCAGAGAGCTGGAGACCATGCCATGTGTCATCTGCCCTGTTCTCTCATGTTCTCAAAGATTCAGTGCTACTATTCAGGTTTATATGTGAGCAATATACCTAACATGAAATTTACCATTTTTGCCATTTTAAGCATACAGCTCAGTGGCATTAAGTACGTTCACATTAATGTGCAACCATCAACACCATCCATCTCCACAACTCTTTTATCACCCCAACACTAAGCACGTTTTATACAAGGGCTGCTGCTGGTGCTGCTAAGTCACTTCAGTCGTGTCCAACTCTGTGCAACTCCATAGACGGCAGCCCACTAGGCTCCCCCATCCCTGGGATTCTCCAGGCAAGAACACTGGAGTGGGTTGCCATTT
>NW_011495084.1:13555032-13555805 GCF_000754665.1 Bison bison bison | reverse complement strand
CTGGAATGTAAACACATTCTAAAAGGATTCATTTTTGTTTTGACATATGTTACCTCAGCATTCATACCTAAGTTTCTTGACTAACACCTTTTCAAACTTAGTACTAAAACTTAGTACTAAAACAGAATTTTTGCTCCTTAATTCATAATTGTCTGCCAATAATACCTAAAGGTGGATGTTAATCAAATCTGATGGGGTGTTGTGTCCAAGATGAACCAACCCAAAAGTTTTAATATATTTTCTTCTTAACATCCTATCACAGATGAGGTAATACAAATAATTACAATGAAGAGATCAGTTAATGCCTTTGAATTTTTCATAAATGATGCTTTTATCCATATCACTAGAAAAATACACTATTTTCCAAGTTTTTAAAGATTTCCAAGTCATGCCATAGAAATGACTGAGTCAGCAACCAGTTGTATAACAGCTATTCCTATATAAAGGCTGTGTTAATCCTATAATCCCACATATAATGCTATATAAGGGCTCTATTAAGAGGGGATGCATCTTGTGGTGGAGGCGATACAAGTAAGACAGAGGCCCCACGTCCATTCATTCAATCAGCAGAGGTTTGCTGAGAAGCCAGGTACTGTCCTAAGTGCTGAGGATCCACCCACAGGTCAAAATAGAAGACAATACTCTGCACCATGTAGAGGACACAGTGAGCAAGCATAGAAAATCCACTGTTGGGTCATGACCTGTGCTCTGAAGGAAAAAGAAGGGGAGCTGCTGTTTTAGGTGGGGACACATGGGAGCCCTGAGACTAACTG
>NW_011495084.1:13554546-13554932 GCF_000754665.1 Bison bison bison | reverse complement strand
GATTAGTTCTAGTAATTTTCTGGTGGAGTCTTTAGGGTTTTCTACATAGAGGATCATGTCATCTGCAAACAGTGAGGGTTTTACTTCTTCTTTTCCAATTTGGATTCCTGTTATTTCTTTTTCTGCTCTGATTGCTGTGGCCAAAACTTCCAAAACTATGTTGAATAGTAATGGTGAAAGTGGGCACCCTTATGTTGTTCCTGGCTTTAGAGGAAATGCTTTCAATTTTTCACCATTGAGGATAATGTTTGCTGTGGGTTTGTCATATATAGCTTTTATTATGTTGAGGTATGTTCCTTCTATTCCTGCTTTCTGGAGAGTTTTAATCGTAAATGGATGTTGATTTTTATCTAAGGCTTTCTCTGCATCTATTGAGATAATCATAT
>NW_011495084.1:13553507-13554446 GCF_000754665.1 Bison bison bison | reverse complement strand
AGCTAATTTTTTTCCTCTAATACTCAGCTTAACAATTATTTGCATGTTTCATAAAGGAAAACAACTGAGTAATACTGAGATCTCAAAACTTGACTAAACTAAAACACTATTTTATTGCTATCCGGGAATGGGAGAAGAGGGATCCATGTAATTTAAAAATGTGTACATTCTTAGCTTTCTAGGTGATTATTTATAATTAATGATGTAAATATTCACAACAAAAAATTAATAGATTCTTGGTAATCTTTGCCAGAGTGCATTTGCTAGTCACTTGTTCCCAATGAATATTAGATAGAAAATGAATGCCAGCGTGGCCTCCATCAGTCACTACAACATTACCAGTTCCATTCAGGAAGCAAGTCTTCTTTCATTTGGAGTGAACACCTTCCACATATGAAAGTAAAAGAACAGAATCCAAATGACCCAAATCACAGTGGAAATCATCCAATGGCTCAGAGCACCCACCAGTTCTCTTAGTCAAGACACCCCTCACTATTCAATCTTAAATTGCTTTCACAGTAAAAAAAAAAAAAAAAAACTACTCCTACATTTCAAATGTAGACCCCTGGGAACTCAGCCCCAGTGTCATCCCACAAAGTCCACAACCCCTCCAGGGAAGCAAGTGGGTCTGGGGCCCCAGTAACCACAGGTAGGGCTCTAGGCAGGTACTCTGGGGGCCCAAGCCCCTTGCAGAGCAAATCGCAGGAACCTGGGCCAGAGTTCAACCTGTGAGTGAATCAGATGGAGAGTCGGAGGCAGCAGGCTGCAGCTCATTTCCTCTCTTGAAGCTGATGTCAGATGAGTAACTCAACCTGTTTCTTCATCTCAAGACAAGATCAAACAACTCATCTACATGTTCTGAGAAATCAAACCACCAATCTACTCAGCAAATGTCAGCTTTCTTTTCCACTTTTCCCTAAACATGAGCAATCATGTGCT
>NW_011495084.1:13553012-13553407 GCF_000754665.1 Bison bison bison | reverse complement strand
TAAGGATTTTTGCATCTATGTTCATCAGTGATATTGGCCTGTAGTTTTCTTTTTTTGTGGGATCTTTGTCAGGTTTTGGTATTAGGGTGATGGTGGCCTTTAGAATGAGTTTGGAAGTTTACCTTCCTCTGCAATTTTCTGGAAGAGTTTGAGTAGGATAGGTGTTAGCTCTACTCTAGATTTTTGGTAGAATTCAGCTGTGAAGCCGACTGGACCTGGGCTTTTGTTTGCTGGAAGATTTCTCATTGCAGTTTCAATTTCCTTGCTTGTGATGGGTCTGTTAAAGATTTTCTATTTCTTCCTGGTCCAGTTTTGGAAAGTTGTACTTTTTCTAAGTAATTTGTCCATTTCTTCCATGTTGTCCATTTTATTGGCATATAAATTGTTGATAGTAG
>NW_011495084.1:13551897-13552912 GCF_000754665.1 Bison bison bison | reverse complement strand
AGGAGACACTCTGGACACTGAGTCTGTGATCAAAAACAAGACCCTGGAATGTAAACACATATACCAGACTTTCATTAAGTCCAAAAGGATTCATTTTTACATTTTGACATGTGTTAGCTCAGCATTCATACCTAAGTTTCTTGACTAACACCTTTTCAAATTTAGTACTAAAACAGATTTTTTTCTCCTTGATTCATAATTGCCTGCCAATAATCCCTAAAAGGGGATGTTAATCAAATATGACAGGGTGTTCCAATCCAAAAGTTTTAAGATGTTATCTTCCTAACATCCCATCACAGATGAAGTAGTACAAATAATTACAATGAAGAGGTCAGTTAATGCCTTTGAATTTTTCGTAAATGATGCTTTTATCCAAATCACTAGAAAAATACACTATTTTTCAAGTTTTTAAAGATTTCTAAGTCATGCCATAGAAATGAATAGGTCAGCAACCAGTTGTATAACAGTTATTCCTATATAAAGGCTGTGTTAATCCTATGCTGTTACTGCTAAGTCGCTTCAGTCATGTCCGACTCTATGCGACCCCATAGATGGCAGGCTATGAGGGTCCCCCATCCCTGGGATTTTCCAGGCAAGAACACTGGAGTGGGTTGCCATTTCCTTCTCCAGTCCCACATATAATCCTATATAAGGGCTCTATTAAGAGGGGATGCATCTTGTGGTGGAGGCAATACAAGTAAGACAGAGGCCCCACCTCCATTCATTCAATCAGCAGAGGTTTGCTGAGGAGCCAGGCACTGTCCTAAGTGCTGAGGATCCACCCACAGGTCAAGACAGAAGACAATACTCTGCACCGTGTAGAGGACACAGTGAGCAAGCATAGAAAACCCACTATTGGGCTGTGACCTGTGCTCTGAAGGAAAAAGAAGGGCAGCTGCTGTCTTAGATGGGGAGACATGGGAGCCCTGAGACTAACTGGGGAAACATCCTGGAAGAAGGCACAGCAGGTACAGGGTTCCTGGGACAGAACACACTGGGCTGAGGTGCCTTCCTG
>NW_011495084.1:13551373-13551797 GCF_000754665.1 Bison bison bison | reverse complement strand
TCTATTCTTTGAGCACCCCCATCTGTGACAACTTGCTATAGACTGAATGTTTTACTCCTCAAAAGTCATCTATTGAGACCTAATCCCATCTGTGTTGGTATTAGGAGGCGGGCCTGTCGGGAGGGACCAGGTCATGAGGATGGAGCCTGAATGAAAGGGATTAGTGCCCTGATAAAAGGAACCACACGGCTCCCTCACCTCTGCCACCACATGAGGCCACAGGAATCGGACCCTCACCAGACTGAATCTTTCAGCACCCTGACTTGGACTTTCCCAGCCTCCAAAACCATGAGATAAAAACTTGTTATTTCTAAAGCCACTCAGCTCTGGTGTCCTGCGAGAGCAGCCTGGACAGACACAGTCCTAGAAACTACACAGGACCTGAGAGCGAGAATTTACCAAACAGCTTCTCTCTGCTGAACAC
>NW_011495084.1:13550230-13551273 GCF_000754665.1 Bison bison bison | reverse complement strand
AGGTTTCTCAAGAGGCAGGTCAGGTGGTCTGGTATTCCCTATCTCTTTCAGAATTTTCCACAGTTTATTGTGATCCACACAGTCAAAGGCTTTGGCATAGTCAATAAAGCAGAAATAGATGTTTTTCTGGAAGTCTCTTGCTTTTGGGGGGACTCGTAAATGGTCAAGTGCACCCACTGAGGACTGGGGGAAGACAGATGGCATGGGCGCCCCCTGGAGGAGTAGGTGGGAATGTCAGATCCCATCCTCCGCCTTTCTGCTGGGTCCTGGGGCACTGCTCCCTGGCTCTGGGACAGAGGGACCAGTATGTACAGACAGACAGGGGTGAGAAAGGACCCTCACAGAGCCAGCACAGCTGGATACCGAGTGGGTGTGGGGACGAGCTGGAAAGTCTGAAGGGAGCAGATGGCAAGGAAGCCTATTTGTTTGAGGACCTGAAGCTGCTTTGTGAATGTGATAGTAGCAGAGTGGTCGTGGGGGTCGGGGGAGGTGTCTGTGAAGGGCTGAAGCAGGGCGGAGAGCTGTGTAGACAGGAGGGTGAGCTGTGTAGACAGCAGCATGGGAGTCTGATCAGGACAGACCCCAAGATCTGATGACACAGGAGGCAGGGGTCTGGTGATGTGGGGCTGAAGCAGGATGGGACTCATGGCTGGACACAGGTGAGACTACATCAGTTCACATAAGGCCCTCACCTTCTGTAGCTGATAGAATTCACTATGTTCACAGCATAAAGCTGTAAAAGTAATGAACCTCAATGGCCTTGGATATAAATTCATGACTGAAGGAAACTGTTAACGGCAAGCAGAAGTGTGTTATTCATTTGTAATACAAAACCCTGCCCATGACTAAGCTTCCACATGACCACCATATCTCACAGCATATTGTTCCATCCGATTCTCTGACTTGAGAACACTCTCCAGTTGCTGCTGAGTGGTTTCCTAAATTTCTTTCATGCGCTCTGCTTTAACTTTCCCTAGAGAATGTAGCTCTGATTACAAATAACAGTCTTAAGCTTGCTTCTATCAAGTATATATCCAAAGCAA
>NW_011495084.1:13549739-13550130 GCF_000754665.1 Bison bison bison | reverse complement strand
CTGGCGCACTGCTCCCTGGCTCTGGGACAGAGGGACCAGTATGTACAGACAGACAGGGGTGAGAAAGGATCCCCACAAAGCCAGCACAGCTGGACACCGAGTGGGTGTGGAGATGAGCTGGAAAGACTGAGGGGGGCAGATGGCAAGGAAGCCTGTTTGTTTGAGGACCTGGAAATGCTTTCTGAATGTGGTGGTGGCAGAGTATTGTTGGGGGAGGTGGGGGGCGGGTGGAAGAGGTGTCCGTGAAGGGCTGGAGCAGGTGGGTGAGCTGTGTAGACAGGAGGGTGAGCTATGTAGACAGGAGGGTGAGCTGTGTAGACAGCAGCATGGGAGTCTGATCAGGACAGACCCCAATATCTGATGATGCAGGAGGCAGGGGTCTGGTGATGTG
>NW_011495084.1:13549040-13549639 GCF_000754665.1 Bison bison bison | reverse complement strand
CAATTCCCTAAGTGTTCTCCACCGTCTGAAACACTCAGAAATTCACAGAGTTGGGTAGAGTAGAGAGGGGTTAGGGAGGAGACACAGGCTACCTAGTGGAGAAAAAGGAGAGTCCAAAGGGAGAGAGAGCAGTCAAGCCAGTAATCTTGCTTCCTAGTGAAAAATGGATACTTAAGATTGGGTTCTTAAAGGTACAAAATTGGTAACAAATACATAAAAGCAAAAATTAAAATTCTAGAGTAGAGTTTGGAATTTCAAAAATACAGTGTTAAAGAAAATAAAAGGAAAAGAAAGAGAGAAAAAAACAAACAAACAAAAACAAAGTCGCGAAAAGTATAAAGAAAATATAGGTACAAAATTGATAACAAATACCAAAAAGCAAAAGTTAAAAATCTAGAGTAGAGTTTGGAATTTCAAAAACACAATGTTAAAAAAAAGAAGAAGAAAAAGAAAGAGAGAAAAAACAAACAAAAACAAAAAAAGTCACAAAGAGTATAAATAAGATATAGGTACAAAATTGATAACAAATACCAAAAGCTAAAATTAAAAATCTAGAGTAGAGTTTGGAATTTCAAAAATACAATGTTAAAGAAAAGAAG
>NW_011495084.1:13548609-13548940 GCF_000754665.1 Bison bison bison | reverse complement strand
TGATGGTGGTGGTTTAGTGGCTAAGTCGTGTCCGACTCTTGCAACCTCATGGACTGTAGCCCGTCAGGCTCCTCTGTCCATGAGATTTTCCAGGCAAGAATAATGGAGTGGGTTGCCATTTTCTTCTCCAGGGGATCTTCCTGACCCAGGAGTTGAACCCGGGTATCCTGCACTGCAGACAGATTCTTTCCCAACTGAGCTACAGTGGGTGGCAGTGGGACTCATAAATGGTCAAGTGCACCCGCTGAGGGCTGGGGGAAGACAGAGGGCACGGGCGCCCCCTGAAAGAGCAGGAGGGAATAGCAGGTCCCGTCTTCCACCTTCCTTCTGG
>NW_011495084.1:13548132-13548509 GCF_000754665.1 Bison bison bison | reverse complement strand
ATGGGCTGTAGCCCACCAGGCTTCTCTGTCCATGATATTTTCCAGGCAAGAATACTGGAGTGGGTGCCATTTCCTTCTCCAAGAAATCTTCCTGACCCTGGAATAGAACCTGGGTCTCCTGCATTGCAGGCAGATTCTTTCCCCACTGAGCTACAATGGGTGGCAGTTCAGTTCAGTTCAGTTCAGTCACTCAGTCATGTTCGACTCTTTGCGACCCAATGAATCACAGCATGCCAGGTCTCCCTGTCCATCACCAACTCCTGGAGTTCACTCAAACTCATGTCCATTGAATCGATGATGCCATCCAGCCATCTCATCCTCTGCCATCCCCTTTTCCTCCTGCCCCCAATCCCTTCCAGCATCAGGGTCTTTTCCAA
>NW_011495084.1:13546599-13548032 GCF_000754665.1 Bison bison bison | reverse complement strand
CTGATACACAGCTCTAGAAAACACAGAGAGATGTCAGGAGAGGACACTTCACACTCCCTGGGTCTCATCTCTCAATCATGACGGCATCCAACAACTCCAGGTTCATTCCAGGAGCCCAGGGAAAGGACCAAGACCCTGTTTCACACAGGCCCACGCGGTGAGCAGGGTCTGTGTGCTCACGTCCACTAGGAGCTGCGGAGGAGAGGGGGCAGATGGCAACTGAAACCCCATTTACCTGGTGAGGCTGACCCGGGCTTTCTGTCCTTCACTCAGCAGTGTTCCTCCATCTCCTATCTCAGTTAGATCTCCTTCCTCCAAAAGCTGTAAATCCTATACAGATAGAAAAGGGGAAAAATATATAAAATGTATTCTACTACCTTCTTACATTTTTAGCATTAGTTCCTCACACAAGTATTTGATTAACGTGCATACATGCTCAGCTGATAAGTTGTATTGAACTCTTTGTCACCTCATGGACTAGGGCTTGTCAGGCTCCTCTGTCCATGGGATTCTCCAGGCAACAACGCTGGAGTGGTTTGTTGTTTCATCCTCCAGGAGATCTTCCTGACCCAGGGATCGAATCAGTGTCTCCTGTGTCTCCTGCACTGGCAGGTGGAATCTTTCCCACCAAGCTACCTGGGAAGCTAGAGCAGTGGGTATAAGTCAGAGTAAATAAACTGTGACCTTGAACATTAAAAAAAAAAGAAAAAAAAAAAAAAACCTCTCAGTGTTTTCATTTGTTTTCATTCTGAAGTTTTGCACAGCATCTATGCGTTTGACCATTTTAACAGATATTTACTGAGGACCTACTGTATGACAGGCATTGCTCTGGGCACAATGAACTCAGCTGTGAAGAAACAAAGCTCCTAGAGTTTCTTTCCATGATGGAAGACAGATGATATGGAAAATTAACCTGAGCACAAGGCCTGGGGACAGGAAGGAAAAGCAAGCTGGCTCAGGGGGGTGGAGAGTAAAGGAGAGAAGTGAGTCCACACTGGAGTGTGAGGGCTCTGCTCAGAGGAGGTGTGAGTAGATCTGGGGCAAGGAGGGGCTCAGGCAGACCTGGAGAGGCTGCTCCACACAGAGGGAAGGGCGAGTTCAGGGGCCACAGGGAGATGCCCAAGGGGTTCAGGACAAGGAGGCCAGGAGAACAGAGTGATAATGAGGGGAGTGAGAGCGGAGCCAGAGCAGAAGGAGCCTGTGGTCACCACAGTAACAGGAGGAGGGGGACAGACCTGGTTTGAGGTTTTAAGGAATCGCTCCTGTGCTTTACAGAAAAAGACAGTAAGTGGGGAAAGGTGAGGGTGGATACAAATGAGGATGCTACTGGAATAATCGAGGTGAGAGATGATGGTGGTCAGGACCAGAGTGAGAGCAGTGGGAATGGAGAGATGGGGTTACACTCCAGGCACATGTTGAAGGTGGAGTCCGAA
>NW_011495084.1:13545491-13546499 GCF_000754665.1 Bison bison bison | reverse complement strand
GAGGGGATGTGGTCAGAAGCCAAGGAGAGAGGTCTCAGGAGAAACCAGACCACCCACACCTTGAACCTGTAGCCTCAAGCACTGTGAGAAATTTAATTTCTATTCTTTGAGCACCTCCATCTGTGACAACTTGCTATAGACTGAATGTTGTTCTCCTCAAAAATCATACACTGAGACTTAATCGCCACTGTGTTGGTATTAGGAGGTGGGGCCATCAGGAGGGACCAGATCATGAGGGTGGAGCCTCCATGCAAGGGATTAGTGCTCTGATAAAGGGGACCCACATGGCTCCCTCACCTCTGCCACCACATGAGGCTGCAGTAATTGGACCCTCACCAGACTGAATTTTCAGCACCCTGACTAGGACTTTTCCAGCCTCCAGAACCTTGAGAAATAAACTTCTGTTATTTCTAAGCCACCCAGCTCTGGTATCCTATGAGAACAGCCTGGACACAGTCCTAGAAACACAGGACCTGACAGAGAGAATTCCCAAACAGCTCCTCTCTCCTGTACACCCCGCCTCCTCCAGGTGAGGATGTGCCTGCTATTCTCACAGCCTTACTTTCACCTCCCTCCACATCTGAGCTTCTTCTACTCTTCCTTCAGCAAAGGACTGGGACCTCTTCTCAGCCTCCACATACCTGCCCAGCCTTCAGGCCCCCATGGCACTTCCTGCCCAGCTCCAGGCACAGGGACCTTTCCAACTTCAGTGAAAGCCTCCAGCTGACACTTCCACTTTACATTCTGCATTTACTATCCTGTATTAAAAACCCTCTAAGCCCTGACTAGGCTGAGCTTTTCCCAGACATCTGTCTTAACAAGCTCCACATAGAGACAGATTCCTCAGAAGCAGGAATGAGAGCTGGGCATCCCAGTCTCCCTTATTCTGGGCACATTGTGGGTCCTTCCATCTCCTGGCTCACCTTCCTTCTTGTAAACTAAGAGGTTTATGCAGTAACATCTGTAAGGGTATTGATCTCAGTGCACACAGCAGAGTGTTTATACGTG
>NW_011495084.1:13545019-13545391 GCF_000754665.1 Bison bison bison | reverse complement strand
TTTTTTTTTTTTAAGGCTCACTTGTTCAGTCGCGCTGTGGGGAGGGAGGGACGCAGCAAAGATATAACACTGGCGTGTGCTCGCAGTGCCTCAGCCACACTGGGTCTGCCCATGCTCATGGCGAGTGTAGCCGCCCTGCCCTGCCCACACTGCTCAGGCGCTAGTTTGCTCCACCGGGAAACATCTGAGGCCGGCTGTGGGCTGCTTGCACCTCCCAGGTCCAAGACGCTCAGGTTCAGGCACTCAGGTAGTCCTCAGAGGCGCAGACTCGGTTGGGTCTGCGTTTTGTGCCCTTCCCAGGTCCCAGCAGCTCAGGTGATGAGGTGTTTGGCTAGCGCAATTGTTGAGCCTTATCGCCTCCCCACCGCTCCG
>NW_011495084.1:13544404-13544919 GCF_000754665.1 Bison bison bison | reverse complement strand
AAGGACAGAGACACAAGCATGAAATCAATAAAGTTAGAACACACCCCCTCACCATGCACAAAAATAAACTCAAAATGGCTTAAACACTTAACCATAAGACATGACACCATAAAACTCCCAGTAGAGATTATAGGCAAAATATTCTTTGACATAAATTATACAAATGTTTTCTTTGGTCAGTCTTCTAAGGCAACAGACATATAAGCAAAAATATACAAAAGGGAGCTTTGTTGCTGGCTCAGTGGCAAAGAATCCACCTGCCAGTGCAGGAGACATGGGATCACTCCCTAGTCCAGGAAGATCCCACATGCACAAAACACCTCAGCCCATGCACCACAACTACTGAGCCTATGCTCTGCAGCCCAGGAACCACAACTACTCGCCCACACACCATAGAGCCCGGGCTCTGTGATGAGAGAAGCCATCGTCATGAAAAGTCCATGCACCACCACTAGAGAGTAGCCCCTGCTCACTGCTACTAGAGAAAACCCTGACCGTGTGAGGACACAGTGAGA
>NW_011495084.1:13543187-13544106 GCF_000754665.1 Bison bison bison | reverse complement strand
CTGCAGGCCCCCAGGGTACTTCCTGCCCAGCCCTGGGCACAGGGAGCTTTCCAACTTCAGTGAAAGCCTTCAGCTGACACTTCCACTTTACATTCAGCACCTACTATCCTGTATTAAAACACTCTAAACCCTGACTCTGCTGAGCTTTCCCCCAGGGATCTGTTTTAACAAGCTCCACGTAGACACGTTCCTTAGAAGCAGGAATGAGAGCTGGGCATCCTAGTCTTCCTTATTCTGCCGAGTGTGGGTCCTTCCTCTCTCCTGGCTCACTGTCCTCCTTGTAAACTAAGTGGTTTTGTGCAGTAATGCATTGATCTTAGTGCACACAGCAGGGTGTTTATAAGTGCAGCTGGAAGGCTCATTGACTTTAACAAAGTGAAAAACAGCAGGTGACCTGACAATGGGGGAGATGTGAAGGCTGTTTTAGGACAGAAACAAGTTCACAAGGCTTTCAAAAAGGCCAATCTAGACTCCATAAGAGGCCTCAGTCAGTGTATGTTAGGACACATTATACACAGAAAAGAATCAGAGTTGTTCTACTTTAGTCATTGTATAGCCAACCAGGAGCCACTGAAAAGTTCCACATTTTAGAAACAAGAAAGAGAGTCAAGACTTAAGCCAGATTATAGGTGACACTACATTGTAGTGGCTAAGTATTAATTCTAGTAAGCATCCATGAAATAACATGAAATAATTGAAATCATACTCAGATATGGAATAAATGATTCTCAAATTCTAGACTTTATTAAGTCTAAACTTAATAAAGATTTTATTTCCAAAGTGATAGAATAACAAGCATAAACCAACAGGGTCATTCCATGGAAGCCCTATGTCAGTACTGAAAACTTAGCTTCTAACACGCCTTAAGCAAATGATGGAGGAAAAAAACTGGCAGCCAAGTACCAGGTTATAGAGTCTC
>NW_011495084.1:13541487-13543087 GCF_000754665.1 Bison bison bison | reverse complement strand
ATCTGAGGTTATTGATATTTCTCCCAGCAATCTTTATTCCAGCTTGTGCTTCATCCAGCCTGGCATTTCACATGGTGTACTCTGCATGTAAGTTAAATAAGCAGGGTGATAATATACAGCCTTGTACTCCTTTCCCAATTTGGAATCAGTCCGTTGTTCCATGTCCAGTTCTAACTGTTGCATCTTGACCTCTATACAGGTTTCACAGGTGGCCTGTAAGGTGGTCTGGTATTCCCATCTCTTTTAGGGATTTTCCACCCTTTGTTGTGATCCACACAGTGAAAGGATTTATCATACCAATGAAGCAGAAGTAGATGCTTTTCTGGATTTCTCTTGCTTTTTCTATGATCCAACAGATGTTGGGAATTTGATCTCTGGTTCCTCTGCCTTAGACTTAAGTTACATGGTATTTCATTAGAAGTCTTAGGTTGCCTATAATTATCAATTGGCACATTCTGTCATAGACAGGGTTTGGATTTTTTATCACTAAACCCCCCATGCCTCAACCTAAGATGCACAGCAGTACCTTTCTGCAGATGAAGCCCTTACTTCTTTGTCTCTACTGCAACAAATCTGGGGAGAAAGCAAGTAGCTCACTGGTGCCACCATGACAAACAAGTCCTTTGATCTCCCTAAGTCTCATTTTCCTCTTCTATAGAATGTGCTGCAGAAACCAGCATCACTGAACTCAAGGATGCTGTGATGCTGTGAAAATCTAAAGAAGTATATGAATACCTCCACAAATGAAAAAAGGACATGAGTTGATTATAACTTGCTCTTGGTGACTGATCCCTATTTTCTCATCAAGCCAACAGTAGGACCCTGTTTACAGTGCGAATCATAACATACAAAGCACATGACCACCACAGAAGAAAGAGACTCCATCGTAACCCTCCCTGACACCACACAGACACACACAGGTTCTCCACTCACTCAAATCTTAATGGAGGTGCATCTGATGAAAGGCAGCAAATGTTCTGTTGTGATAATGTATAATTACCTCACATTCTTTCTTTCTTGAGCTCAGAAATTAACACCATCTCTTGCTTTTGGTTTTCATTGAAAAAACGAGCTTTATGTTAAGTTCTCAGCCTCATGCCCCCACACACAATTACTTGGCCTCTCTTTCACTGTTGACAGTCCTTGCAAACTGTTCCACTTAGTTTTTATGCTTTATGTTGTTCAAATTTGTTTTCTTCTTAACATAGCACCACGTTGTAATACAGCAATATTAACCACATGCTAGAAAAAGCACTCACGGCCTCTCTTTCCAGGAAATAAGAAACTATCTCTGAGTCTGGTAGTAATACTTTGAATATGTTGTTGACTTCACAAATTATATATGAACAAGCCACCAAGGGGAAAAACATTTTGGGGGATTTGAAGTAAAACCTAGTCAAGTTGATTTCTCATCCAACATGTTCTGATTAAAGGGAAAAAGCCTGCGTTGGGCATATATTATAGTTCCTTTCACTGACAAGAAAGTGTTCTTATTCATATTTGTCACCTCTAAGTTAAGTAAGTAAGTGTTAGTCACTCAGTCGTGTCCAATTCTGTGATCCCATGGACTACAGCCTACCAGGCTCTTCTGTCCCTGGAA
>NW_011495084.1:13540862-13541387 GCF_000754665.1 Bison bison bison | reverse complement strand
TGTATTTTCCTGTCCTGACCTCATCAGGATGCAAGATTTCTCTATGATGGATCTTCTGTGGATGGAAGGGAGGGGAGGGAGGGACACCAGGGCAGAGGGAGCTGAGTCTCCTGGAGCACAAAGACCTGCCTGAGCTCTCTTCCCTCATCTCTACAGGGCTCTTGGAAAGAAGAAATGATAGAAAACAGGAGCAAACTCACTGTTCAAAGTCCCTGCTGACTACTGCATCCACTGCACTGAGCGGATCGTCCAGGAGGTAGATGTCTGCGTCCTGATACACGGCTCTAGAAAATGTAGAGAGATGTCAGGAGAGGACACTTCACACTCCCTGAGTCTCATCTCTGAATCATAATGGTGTCCAACAACTTTATGTTCCTTCCAGGAGCCCAGGGAAAGGGCCAAGACCCTGCATCACACAGGCCCATCCAGTGAGCGGGGTCTGTGTGCTTATGTCCACTAGGATCCATGGAGGAGGAGGGGCAGGATGGCAACTGAAACCCCATTTACCTGGCAAGGCTGACCCGG
>NW_011495084.1:13540437-13540762 GCF_000754665.1 Bison bison bison | reverse complement strand
GGTTAGATCTCCTTACAGCCCAAGGGACTCTCAAGAGTCTTCTCCAACACCACAGTTCAAATGCATCTATTCTTCTGCACTCAGCTTTCTTTATGGTCCACTCTCACATCCATACATGACTACTAGAAAAACCACAGCTTTGACTACATGGACCTTTGTAGGCAAAGTAATGGCTCTGCTTTTTAATATGCTGTCTAGGTTTGTCATAGCTTTACTCCCAAGGAGCAAACATTTTTAATTTCATGACTGCAGTCACCATCTGCAGTGATTTTGGAGCCCAAGAAAATAAAGTCTGTCACTGTTTCCATTCTTTCCCCATCTATTG
>NW_011495084.1:13539770-13540337 GCF_000754665.1 Bison bison bison | reverse complement strand
GGCTCTTCAGCGATGGTTGAGACTTACAGTAGAAGCACCACGAAGCAGACTGCTGAAATGGTTAATGTGGCCAGATGTGAGGCCCTGGCAGAGGAGGGCTGGGTTCCAGAGTCAAACAGCAGGAGCCCTGCCTTCCTTCACAGCTTTTCTTCCATGTAGAATTGCCCCTCCTCTCATGGCCTGTAAATATCCCACCCATCTTTCCAGGCTCAGCCCAAACACACTCTCCCATGGAACCATCCTGGACTCGTCTCTCTTCCTGCTGGGTTCTGTTTACATTTCTCATTTCTCGTGAAGGACCCGTCTTATTCTGCTCCATCATTTGTACATGTGCACATGGCTTCTCATAGCTCCTGGGAAGGTAAGATCTGTGCACCAACCTCTGTTCTGGAACCTGATGCTGATTATCTCTAATGCTCACACCAAGCTGCACAGTAAGTGTTGGCCCCATTTCACAGATGAAGAAACTGAGACTGAGTGAGGACCACATCACTGGTCAGCTTTTAAACAGAAGAGCTGGAATCTGAACCAGCTCATGTCAGTTCAGAGCCTTCTGCTCTTTCACAT
>NW_011495084.1:13536494-13539670 GCF_000754665.1 Bison bison bison | reverse complement strand
CCCCTTCCGGCTCTGGCTGCCTGTCACCGGAGGGGGATGGTCTGCAGCCAGCTATCTCTGTTCAGTCCTTTGTTCCATGCACGGGCCTGGCAGTGTCTTAGGTTAGGGATGGCTTTTAGCGTGGTAGATATCCCACAGTCTGGTTTGCTAGCCCAAATTATTTCGCCCAGATAGCGCTCGGGGTATTCAGGCCAGATCCTTACTCTAAGCAATGCAGCCCGAGCCTTGCCTCGCTGCCCAGGCCCCGCTTGCTAGTGGCGTGTGCAGGCATCTGCACTGCTTCTCCGCTGGGAGAGTTACCGTAGGGCTCGTGATCTGCGGGTTTTAATTGTTTATTTATTTTTCCTCCCTGTTATGTTGCCATCTCTGCTTCCAAGGCTCCGCACAGATTCGGCAGTGAGAAGGTTTCCTGGTGTTTGGAAACTTCTCTCTTTTTAAGACTCCCTTCCCGGGACGGAACTCTGTCCCTCCCTCTTTTGTCTCTTTTTTTGTCTTTTATATTTTTTCCTCCCTCCTTTCCAAGACTTGGCTTGCTTTTCTTGGTGCCTGATGTCCTCTGCTGGAATTCAAAAGTTGTTTTGTGGAATTTACTCAGCGTTTAAATGTTCTTTTGATGAATTTGTGGGGGAGAAAGTGTTCTCCCTGTCCTACTCCTCTGCCATCTTAACTCCTCCCCATCTCTTTATAACGTTTTAAAACCCCCAAATAAAATACAAATTTGTGGAAACAAGGACTTTTAAAATCTATAATCTAATGCTGTCTGGCCAAAACCACATTAAGTTATATGTTAAGCACAAAAGAAAAGTATTATGTTAAGCCATATGGAAGTGCCATTTTATAGCTTATAAAAGGTTGAATGTTAGCAGTTCCCCATGGTTCAATCTCATAGAAAAAATCCATTAGCATGTGAAATTTAGAGAACATTATGCTTACGAATTACTCATGGGTAAAGATATACTTAATGAATTGAAATAGAACATACATAATACTATGGCTGTTGATTGGTGGTAAGTACCAAAACTTGTAGGTTGCAGCCAAAGGGGGCCTTAGAAAAAAATTTAGGCTTAATATACTTATATTAGAAAACTAATGACATTATTAACCTGTTTCCAATTTAAGAATTTAGAGGAAATATCTTCAACGGAAAACTTGAAGGAAAGAATGAATGATATGATGAACTAGAAAAAAAAAATAGCATAAATCAAGCAAAAATTTGATTCTTTGAAAATAGGAAAAAGTTATGCAAGATTATTCATAAAAAAGAGAAGACTCAAAGAAAATTTAAAAAGCCAAGAGCGCAGTTAGAGATGCTGTAGAGATTCAACATATAAGATACTGTGAATAAATTTGTGCCAATCTAGCTCAAAACTTACAGGAAACAGATCTACTTCTAGAAAAGTGAAACTTACCAAAATGACTCTGCAGAAATAACACACTGAATAGGAACCACGTAATTACCAAAAGTTACCCAGACAATGATGGCTCCACAACATGGTGAATGTGATTAATGCCACTGAATTGTGTGATCAAAAATGGTCAAATGACAAATTTTATGTTATATATACTTTACCACAATTTTTTTTTAATGTAAAAACATAAAGTCCTTTACCTAGAAGACAGTCTAGCACATGTCTGTCCTTCATTAGCAAATCCCCTAGAAGGGTTCTTTTTTTGAGAAAGCATATTTTTTCTTCCTTCTCTTTTAGAGGGCTTCCCCAACTGCTCAGCTTTAAAGAATCTGCCTGCAATACAGGGGATACAGGAGATGAAAATATAATATTGTCCTTCTGCATTTTTAACATGTTGTTTTTTTGAGTGGGACATCTCTCTGTCCTATAATGTCACTTAAACTAAATGTATGTTTTCCTATTAGTTTTCTCTGTAGTATTTTAACTAGGTATCTTTGAGTGGAAAAATGGACCGTAATTCTATTAAAGGAAGTGGTGATACAAAAGAGCAACTTGATACAGTCTTCAAGTAAACAGAATCCCTAATATAATTGGAAAGTAATATGTAATTCTGACAACAGTAAAAAAAAAAAAAAAAACTGTGACAATTTTGTCTCATATCTTAGAAAATGAGTTTGACTCTGGAGTCTCTCAAGATACAAAACCTGGAAGACAGCTATCATTAGTGTCCTGCACCTCTGATTTGGATAAGAAGGAAAATAGTACAACATATAAATAAACATAAGAAATCCTTTTGCAAGAACTTGAAATCACTGAGTGAAGTTGGAGAAAAAAAAAATTACAGAGTAACATCTTGCAATTTGTAAATATTTCTTGCTGGTGTAAAAAAATGTATAGTAAAATTTATACATTGCAAAAACCTATTGGAAAAATGCCTTTTTAATAGACATGCACTCATGGTAGAATCACAGAGTTGACACAAAAATTGTGAAGGCTGAGGGCTGTCCACTGGAAACATTCATAACCACACAGTCACTGTGAGTAATATCTGGCTATTTCTTTTTGAAGTGCACCTGAATTGGGGGGTGGGGGGAGCTTCCTAAGTGATGATAGTGGTAAAGAACCCATCTGCCAAGGCAGGAGATGTAGGAGATGCAGATTGGATCCCTGGTTCAGAAAGATCCCTTGGAGAAGGGCATGGAAACCCACTCCAGTATTCTTGCCTGGAGAATCCTACGGATAGAGAAGCCTGGTGGGCTACAGTCCAGAGGGTCTCAAAGAGTCGGACACGACTGAGCGACTTAACACACACACACACACGGAGGGCGGGGACAACATGTTTAAGAGTTTTAAAGTCCTTCTCCTAAGGCAACACCTTTCTAGGTCCACTTCTTCACGTGAAACAATCATATTACTGCTGCTGCTGCTGCTAAGCCACTTCAGTCGTGTCCGACTTTGTGCAACCCCATAGATGGCAGCCCACCAGGCTCCCCCATCACTGGGATTTTCCAGGCAAGGTCACTGGAGTGGGTTGCAATTTCCTTCTCCAATACATGAAAGTGAAGAGTGAAAGTGAAGTCGTTCAGTCCAGGATCCTCCCTCCCTGGTATTTTCCAGGCAAGAATACTGGAGTGTGTGGCCATTGCCTTCTCCAATCATATCACTAGTGGAGACACAATTAAAAAAAAAAACAGGGATGTATTAGGAGAAGGTACTGGCACCCCACTCCAGTACTCTTGCCTGGAGGATCCCATGGACAAAGGAGCC
>NW_011495084.1:13535615-13536394 GCF_000754665.1 Bison bison bison | reverse complement strand
ATTCTCCTGTCACTTAAGTTTAGGTCTCATGGTTTACTCACTAATCTTATTTAATTCCCCAAATACAGTTAAACCTTTCATCTTACCATTCTCTGTGAAACTCAATGCCATTTCTGAAAACAATCTCCCTCAGTGAAATGACGCAGTATTAAAAAGAAATTTTAAACCATTTGGTTTCCTTAAATAATAAATTACAAGTCAAAAATGAAGTGGTGAGAGAACCTCACAGACTAAACGGGACCAAGGAGGCATCAGCCAAGTGCACAGGGCAGACATTGTGTGGGTTCCAACAGTGGTGAAGATTTCTCAGTGAGATGATCAGCAGCAGGTAAACACAGACTGGCAGGTGGGTGATATTCAGGAATTTCAGGTATTTTTCAGATGAAATAAAGTAGTGATTTTTTTTCCCCAAAGCTTTCTTATCTTTTAGTGAAAAATAATGAAATGTTTACAGATGAACTGATCTGAGGTCTAGGATTGGCTCCACAATACTCTGGGGTTGGGGTGGGGCTGGAAGGGGTAGAGATGCAGCAAGACTGGCCACCAGCTGATTCTGCTGAAGCTGGGGGTGGGTACATGAGGGTTCATTACACCATGCTCTCTGTTATTGTAAATATTTATAACTTTCCATTAAAAAATGTTGAAAGTGAATGAAAACTTCACAGAATGAAACAATCCCCCCTCCAGATAATGTATTCTGTGTTACTAACCTATAAGAATTAAAATGACAGCATATGTAAATACATATGTAAATACAGTACTGTTGCCTGGAAAATCCC
>NW_011495084.1:13533493-13535515 GCF_000754665.1 Bison bison bison | reverse complement strand
AGATGGATGGAGAGAAAAAGGTTAGAATAGCAACAATGGTCATCATTTACTGAAACACTGGTTTGTTTACATTTCACAGGCATTGTCTTTAGCCTTTACAGGAATCCCACCCCTCCTCCATTTAACAAGAAAGGAAACTGAGACAAACACTTGGAGTCACTACCCAGGACTGTTTCTCTCCAAAGGCCAAGCCTTTTTCTACCAGACATGCCGTCTCTGTGTCTATGGGCAGACTAACTCCAAGATGCCACTATTTCCTGTGTCTGCCTTATGACCATCCACTGATACCTGGGATCCAGAAGGAGATAAGCAGATGCTCTCATAACTTACTAAGTGCTTCCCAGGTGTTGTAAAGACCTTGCTAACCTCTGATGAACAAGATGACATTTCAGAGCAGCAAGAAAACCTCCTTGAAACCCTCGGACCCAAAGTCCTCATTTTGCTGCAGAAATATCAGAGGTCCAGGCATGTAATAGGACGTGTCCAGAGTGACAGTGGGCAAGTGATGAGCCTGGGGCCAGAACTCTCCTCTCCACTACTTCTCCACACTGGGCCCTTCCTGCCAAGGAGGGGATGGGCATGAGGGACCCAAATTCATGTCCCAATTATGCAGCAGAATAGGAGAGAAGTCCATGTTTATAAATGTCACATCATGTACAGAGGAACTGCTGTGCATCCCAGTCCTGCAGGGCCCCTTCCACCAAAGTCTGTGCTGCACACATGCCCCATGTGGGTGAAGCCCCAGAACACTGCCCACATTAGTGGTCCAGTAACCCCACGAGGCTGCGGCAAAGCATTGGTCCCAAGGATCTGAACTTGAGCTACAAATGTAGAGATGAGGTGTCTCATCTGTCCCGGCCTCAGTTTTACTAACTATAAAATGAAGATGGGAATATCGAAAGCACTCATAAAGAATGAATAACTCATAAACCTTTTTACATGTGTGCATGCACATGTGTGAAAGGCAGAAAAATGATTTGCACATGGACTCTGAATTAATGGAGGCTACTGTTCTCACTGTTCCATGTTTGCTTTCCCTTCTTATATGGTACCTAGACCATTTAATAAAAATCTAGCTCATCCCTGCTAACTTGACATCATTTCTGCAAATGTACAGTCACCCATGAACAAGAACCTGAAGTAAAGAAGCAGGCCCATTAAACAAGCAATTCTGTGTGTCCACATCATTGTAAAATGCTGCTCACCTGATGCAGGGCTTCCCAGGTGGTGCTGGTGGTAAAGAACCCACCCACCAATGCAGGAGACAGAGACTCAGGTTTGATTCCTGGGTTGGGAGGATCCCTGGGGAAGGAAATGGCAACCCACTCCAGTATTCTTGCCTGGAGAATCCCATGGACAGAGGAGTCTGGTGGGCTATAGTTCATAGGGCCACAGAGCTGGACACGACTGAAGTGACTTAGCATGAACACACACACCTGATGCAACCTATGATGTTCAAGCCGTTGTTCAGGAGAATTACCATTTCCTCACAAAGGTAATGGTAATGGTAAAAGGTTTGGAGCCTTCAACACCACAACTTTAAAAATCTGTCCCTGTTTTTTCCTCACAGTACAAAAGAGCAGTCAGATGTCCAGACTGCACTGAAAGATCCTGAGGGGAGACCTTTAATGCTATTATTCACTGAGTTTTTACAACCTGAGAGAGTAACATAGTATTTAACATTATTTACCCTTTTTCCTTTCTTTTTACCAAATTGTATTCTTATATTGCTTAAGTTTAGTTATAATTTATTCACTAATCTTATTTAATTCCCAATATACAGTTCAACCTTTCATCTTACCATTCTCTGTGAAACACAATGCCATTTCTGAAAACAGTCTCCCTCAGTGAAATTATGCAGTATTAAAAAGAAGTTTAGGAGCATTCTATTTTCTTAAAATAATATATTACAAGTCAAAAATGAAACGGAGAGAGAAACTCACAGACTGAAAGGGACCAAGGAGGCATCAGCCAAGTGCAGGGGGCAGACCTTGTGTGGCTTCCAACAGTGGTGAAGATTTC
>NW_011495084.1:13532462-13533393 GCF_000754665.1 Bison bison bison | reverse complement strand
TGAGGATGGGGCTGGCAGGGGTAGGGATGCAGCAAGACTGGCCACAAGCTGATTCTGGCTGAAGCTGGGGCTGGTACATGAGGGCTCATTACACCATGCTCTCTATTTTTGTAAATACTTGTAACTTTCCATTAAAAAAGTTGAAAGTGAACGAAAACCTCACAGAATGAAACAATCCCCCCTTCAGATAATGTATTCTCTGTGTTATTAACATATAAGAATTAAAATGATAGCATATGTACGCCTGCTTATTTAACAAATTTTGTAGTTTAAACCACTATCATTATTTGAAATTCAAGTATATGCAACTTAGAAGTCATTACTCACCCATTCCAAAGCACAAGCCTTTATTACTTCTTCATATCGTTCCTTTTCATATTTAGTCCCAAATGTTACTCTTCACAGTTCCTGGAAACACCCAGGGCTGCTGAGAAACATATGTGATCCTCCCAAGCATGCTGACCTTCCCCTGGCTCGGGGGCAGCTCCCCCAGCAGATCTCTTAACAGTGACGACTGCAATAGACGGCAACATGCACACGTGAACAGGCAGCACTAAAGAGGGAACACAACCCAGAGTACAGCCAACCCCACCCTGGTGCTTGATACATGTTTCCTTCAGAACAGAATAAAGTACAGCTCTCTCAATTGAGACAAAAAAAAAGAAAAGAAAAGAAACTAACACTAATGGTCAATGAAAATGACTGATAGGAATATATTAATAGTATAAACAATCTACTCTGCCGGAGTATCCCCTCAAATGAAATTCTACTCAGCAAAGAATAATTGAGAATGCTTAACATCCTTCTCTAGCAGAGCCAGGCAGGATGTGTATTTTATGTATCTGATGTTTTTGCAATTATTCCTGCATCTGGTATCCTTCACTTGACAAATACTTGTTCTTAAAAAGCTATGTGTGAAGAATATAGCCAA
>NW_011495084.1:13531819-13532362 GCF_000754665.1 Bison bison bison | reverse complement strand
AAAAAAAAAAAAAAAAAAAACTGACAATTTTGTCTCATATCTTAGAAAATGAGTTTGACTCTGGAGTCTCTCAAGATACAAAACCTGGAAGACAGCTATCATTAGTGTCCTGCACCTCTGATTTGGATAAGAAGGAAAATAGTACAACATATAAATAAACATAAGAAATCCTTTTGCAAGAACTTGAAATCACTGAGTGAAGTTGGAGAAAAAAAAATTACAGAGTAACATCTTGCAATGTGTAAATAATTGTTTCATTTTGTGCCCTTTCCAGGTCCCAGCAGCTCAGGTGATGAGGTGTTTGGCTAGTGCAATTGCTGAGACTTATCGCCTCCCCATTGCTCAGTTATCTAGGTATACAACTGGTGTACCTTCTCAGGCAGATGTTGACCATCCATACCCACAAGAAGTTTTAGTTAGCATAGAAGCCTGCTTACAGTTTTGTAGATAATGTCTCTCTGGGGCTGCGATTGGCCCCTTCCGGCTCTGGCTGCCTGTCACCGGAGGGGGATGGTCTGCAGCCAGCTATCTCTGTTCAGTCCT
>NW_011495084.1:13531008-13531719 GCF_000754665.1 Bison bison bison | reverse complement strand
TCCAGGAGAGCTCTGATCATCCTGACTCACAGATGTGTTTTATCACTAAAGCAAATTGATAAGTAAAATCATTTTACTAACTAAAAACCTCGAGATACATTTAAAACAGGGTGACAAAGAGGCTAGGAAATCTATTAATAGCATCTGCCCATGGGTTTCTCATTTTGTCCATATGTGTTCATTTTATGAACATATGAACCTATGTGTTCATATGTGTTCATATGTTCACATTTTATGAACATATGTGTTTGTCCATATGTGTTCATTTTGTCCATAAAATGTCCACATAAAATGAACACAGGAAATTTAAATGTTAATATCTGGTTGTAATCCCTATGTTTTATAAACTCTGATTGACAAGCATTGAAAATAAGAAATAGGAAATGGAGAAAGCATAATACTATGTAGCCACTAAAAAGAATGAGAACTATATGCATTGATATAATCTGAGATACAATATTAAATGAAAAAAGGAAAGAACAGCTATCATTTGTGCTTAAAAACAGAAAGATCACATATTCACAGGTTCTTCTCAATGCACAGACAGTCAGTAGTGGTGCTGGGGCTCCACCTGGGGAGGGGTTGTGTGATAACAGGGAGGAAAGTGATTTACTTTTTGTTGATGAATTTTTTAAGAGATTTTTAAATAGTTTTTAAATTTTGCAGCAGTAGATGTATCAATTCTTTTAAAACTCATTATTAAAACTATAT
>NW_011495084.1:13529902-13530908 GCF_000754665.1 Bison bison bison | reverse complement strand
CTTGCAAATTCAAAAACCTGATAATCTGAGAGTTTATCTTCCTAAAATGATGCAGAGTATGCCGAAATAATGTCAAGATGGGATGAAGATCAAGAAATGCATCTCTTTCTGCAGCGGTGACATGAGCCAGTGGCAGAACTGAAATTCAACAGTGAGGTTCTTGGACCTCTAGTTCCACTCTGTGAACTTGGGTAATGGCCTACCTAGGCTAGCACGTGAAAGAAGCAGTATTCTCAGACTCAACACAGAATACAGTACCTAGGACAGCATTCAGCCTCCCTCAGCAATTCCCCCTCTGTGCTCCCTGGACCAGCTCTATGACCTTAAGTGAGCTCTGGACCCAGTCTCCTCATCCAGACATGGGATAAAAAATATCAGTTAAATCATACATGTGAAAGCCATGTAAAATAAATTATAAAGAATTACACAAATGTAACTTACCATTAATAATGTTAGATTAGGTGCAGAATTACTAGACCAGGAATCAAAAGATTTCTAATTCTATGATGTATGCCAGCTTCTGAACATATCATATGTGACACATGATTTAAAATATTTACTTAAAGCAAAGATTTCTAATTCTGTGTCTGCCGCAAACTAGCTTAACACCAGTTATATACATAGGACCATATTCCTTCTGAGAGGACTTAGTTTCCTTACCTGTAAAGTGAGGATATTGAACCCTATTATCTTATCTGGACATATCTAAAATTCTGAGATCAATTTCTCATTACTCAATGTCTTGATCATACATAAGGATAATACAGTTTTTAAATGAACACTGACACATAGGTAGGGACACCTCTCTTTGATGTGTAATGCCTAAGTTCAAAAGAACAAAAGGGTTTGTAAGAGTCCTGACTGCTATGTGACTAGGTTATATGGAAATCATAAACGATTGTCAGATGTCTCAGGAGGGAAACTCTGACTGGAAGACATCTAGTAGATGAAAGCACTCTGTGAATTTTAGGCACAAAAAATACAGAGTTCCATGTTCAGCTTCTCA
>NW_011495084.1:13528642-13529802 GCF_000754665.1 Bison bison bison | reverse complement strand
AATCACAAAATGGAATCTAGAATTCTGACAGAATATCAACAATCTCAAACATGCAGATGATGGCAGATAGTAAAGAGGAACTAAAGAGCCTTTTGATGAAGGTGAAAGAGGAGAGTGAAAAAGAGTGAATGTTGGCTTAAAACTCAAAATTCGAAAATCTAAGATCATGGCATCTGGTCTCATCACTTCATGCAAAATAGAAAGGGGGAAAGTGGAAACAGTGGCAGATTTTATTCCAAAGTCACTACAGACAGTGACTGCAGCCATGAAATTCAAAGATGCTTGGTCCTTGGTAGAATAGCTATTGCAAACCTAGACTGTGTATTAAAAAGCAGACATTACTTTGCCGATAAAGGTATGTATAGTCAAAGCTAAGATTTTTCCACTAGTCATATATGGATGTGAGAGTTGGACCATAAAGAAGGCTGAGCAACAAAAAATTGATGCTTTTGAACTGTAGTGTTAGAGAAGACTCAAGAGTCCCTTGGACAGTAAGGAGATCAAACAAGTCAATCCTAAAGGAACTCAATCTTGCATATTCATTGGAAGGACTGATGCTGAAGTTGAAACTCTAATACTTTGGCCACCTGATACAAAGACCCGACTTATTGGAAAAGACCCTGATGCTGGGAAAGACTGAAGGCAGGAAGAGAAGGGGACCACAGAGGACGAAATTGTTGGATGACATAATCGACTCAATGGACATGACTTTGAGCAAACTCTGGGAGATGGTGAAGGACAGGGAAGTCTGGCGTGGTGCAGTCCATGTAGTGTCAAAGATTTGGACATGACTGAGTGACTGAACAACAACAACAGAAATACTGGGGTGGGTATCCACTCCCATGGACAGAAGGTCCTGGTGGGCTACAGTCCATGGGGTCACAAAGACTCAGACACAACTGAAGCAACTTACACTTCACATTTCAGCTCAAAATGTTAGATCTGGGTTTTTAAGAAAAGATGTATTTGTGCTCTATATGTTTTTTAAAGGTGATCCTATTGTATAGCACAGGGAATTATATTTAATCAGTTCAGTTCAGTCACTCAGTCGTGTCCATCTCTTTGCAACCCCATGAATTGCAGCATGCCAGGCCTCCCTGTCCATCACCAATTCCTGGAGTTCACTCAAACTCATGTTCATCGAGTTGGTGATGCCATCC
>NW_011495084.1:13527512-13528150 GCF_000754665.1 Bison bison bison | reverse complement strand
TTCCTCAGGCTGATTTTACACTTAATCTCCATTCATTGCAAAACTTATTCCTGATTCTGACAATTTTTATAACATATTCTCAGTAAATGAGCAAGTCACATTTTACAGTATGTGTAAAATATCAAAAGTTTCCAATAAATCTATGTCCCAGTGGTCTTTTAGCAGTTACAGTTTTGGAATGGAAGGTTTCTTACCTTTTCCCAAGAAGCTGTAAATGCCTGTACATCCACAATAGTTTTACCATTTGATGGCAGCAGAGGGTGGCACTGTGTTATCTCATCAAGTAACAGAAAGTTCTACAGAAAAAGGCAAAATGTAGGTTGTTTATATTGTAAAAACAAAGGACAAACAAAACAATTGCTTCTCTTGAATTTGCAATAAAGGTTTATACCTATCGTTTATACCTACCTATCATTTTACAACTGAATTTTATTAGGTCTTGGTTCACATGAGAAATATTAAATAGTATATAGTATGTGATATACTATTATTATAGTATATGTACATCTAAGTATATAATATAGTACAGCATATATATATATATATAATATAGCATATACATACATATATACAGTATGTGTGTATGTGTGTGTGTGTGTGTGTATGTGTGTATGTGTGTGTGCATGTATAAAACAGAT
>NW_011495084.1:13525426-13527412 GCF_000754665.1 Bison bison bison | reverse complement strand
CAGAGCTCCAGGTTCAGTTTCTCAACATTTGCATACAGTACAGTACTTACAAAAAGCTATCTCCTACCCTATGAACAGTGGAAGGTACTGCTGTGCATTTCCTCATTTCTAAGGAGGATTGAGATGAAACAGTGATAGAGGGAATTTAGGCCACATTTTAGATAAATCTTTCATATAGAAACACTGTTAGATACTGGGGCATGCTTTCTTTAACAGATATTTTAAATATTACATGAATAATTTTATTCCACTCAACAAGTGATAATCTGGGAAAGGCAGAAAAGTATGAAGAAGGTAAAATGCATACATCATTTTATACTCAGAGATAAATTTTCAATGGGAAACCTCACTGCAGGAAGCTGGAAACCTCACACTACCCTGAACCACACATCTCAAGTGGCAAGAAAACCACTCCTTCCCTCCCTCCCTCTATCTTCCCATCAGTGTCAATCCCACCTTGTTCCAGAATGAATTACTGGTGGCTGCATGACAATGGCTAAGTCCCTCAAACTAGACCTCAGTTGTCACATCTGTCCAAGATACTACCACCTCACCTTTGTTAGAAAGACACCACGTGACTGAAGGTCACTCATCGAGGGCCTTCCTCAAACCATGTTCAGTGCTTAGTGCTTTCACACACTATTCAGAGTAATGTTAAGGTATTGTGAATTCCTGATTTATCCTGATGACAATCTACCTTCTTTTGGAAGGAAGAGGGAGCATGGTTGGGGAGGGGGTAACTGAATAAAATTCTAAAAAACAAAGAATTAGGGATTAAGTGACAGCATCAGGTAGGAGTTTACAGGTTAGAAACAGAAGCAACTTATACCTTTCCCTGGTAAATCTTCCTAGACTCAAAATATTCTAATTTGTTTTCCTTAAACTCTTAAATTTTGTGGATATTCCTTGACAGCACTCGCATCGCAAATGTGCTGAGCCCCAGTCAGAAAGAAACGTAAAGGGTCTGAAAAATGAGAGTGTTCCATGCTCTAAGGGAATCTGAACCTAGGGTCCAAGTGTGTGGTGAGTCCTATCTGAAATCTGTCTCTTAGGCACAGGTGTGCATGCACAGAAGTGCACACTCACCCTACACCCAACCCCCACCACTGCTGCAGATCCTCAGCAGGCCTGCCTTCAACCTGCCACATGCTGTTAAGACCCAGTAATGAAGCTTAGTCTCTGGAGGTTTAAGATTGAAAAGGGCACAGAGACCCCTGGTGGAGATTCTGAAGAGTGAACCTGGAGACAAACTAATTACAACACCCTGCAGCAGGCTCACCTGTTTTGCCCTTTCAGGGAGGGCAGAGGCCTCTGCCTCACCGTTTTTGCACCATCTTGCAAAACAGGATATCTGCATTTTGCAGCAAATCATATGGCTGGTTATATAGTTTCCATCTCTCTGAATTCAAAACCTATCAGTCAGCATAAAGAAACCAATAAGCTGAATGTTTCACAATAACATATTATGTGTCCGTGTGTGTTAAGTCATTTCAGTCATGTCCAACTCTTTGTAACCCTATGGACTGTAGTCCACCTGGGTCCTCTGTCCATGGGATATTCCAGGCAAGAACACTGAGTGGATTGCCATTTCCTTCTCCAAGGGATCCTTCTAACCCAGGGATTGAACTCATGTTTCTTATAAGTCTCCTGCATTGGCAGGTGAGTTCTTCACCATGTAACATATTAAACTTGGACAATATTTTAGAAAACAGCAGGACATGGAGAATAGGGAGAATCTGTTTGTGTGGTAGGTCTGGCTGGTGTTTAAACAGTTTGATTCCCCTGTTTTACTAGGCAGACAAAGGCCTAACCTGAACTTTTATTATAAGGTTATAGGAAAGGAAGAAAAAAGAAGTTTTAGAGTACGATTACTGACACTCAGCAGTAGGTAGCATCTTATATTCTGCCCAGGGTATTTGGGGTTGTTATCATTAGTTAGTGCTTTTAGCTCTCAGACTCTGAGCTTTGAAAGATATTTATACAGAT
>NW_011495084.1:13524365-13524713 GCF_000754665.1 Bison bison bison | reverse complement strand
CCAGCACCTAAGTCCACACTCCCCAGGTGGCCTCTGCCTGGACACCCTGAGTACTGACCCCACCCACCCTTCCGGCCCATCTCACATACTAACCCTACTGGGAACAAGCTTAGCACATCCCCAGCTGGCACTGCCCTCCCTACCTCTGAATCCCCAGAGGAATACTAAGTCACACAGAGGGGAGACACTACATCATTCATGCACTTATACAGTTGCAACTCCAGCTAAGACTGAGCCTTGCACAGTCAGCCCATCGAGGGCATCAGCTAAAGGAAGGAACAGACTGCACAGCTGTTCAAACCATCCAACCATTGACTGCATGGCTACAGCCTCACATAGTCTAAGCTG
>NW_011495084.1:13522060-13522409 GCF_000754665.1 Bison bison bison | reverse complement strand
GGCATCATGGACTCAATAGACATGAGTTTGAGCAAGCTCTGAGAGTTGGTGATGGACAGGGAGGCCTTGGCATGCTGCACCCCTTGGGATTGCAAAGAGTTGAATATGACTGAGCGACTGAACTGAACTGAATTGCCATTAGATGCAAAACTAGTTAAGAGCTTCACCTCTCTGAAGCTCATATGTGTTTCCTCCCAGCTCAGGGACACTTCAGTGTCTTCAGAACCATAGGTGGCCCCATTCTTTAAATAAAAAATAAGTATTCTTTTTTTTTTTTTTTTAAATTTAACGCCTTTTATTGCCATACCTCATTTTACTGTGCTTTGCTTTAGTGAACTTTATAGATACA
>NW_011495084.1:13521656-13521960 GCF_000754665.1 Bison bison bison | reverse complement strand
GTGATGAGACAGGCTGGGACCCGGAACCCTCTACGGGAGTGCTTACACCTGGACTAACGTCTCTTTAGCAACAAAATACAAAGAAATCATAAGAGACTAAACACATCTTTACACGTGGAAAGGCACTTATGAACAGTAAGATACAAAAACACCACAAGCCAACTGGCATTTCTGAGCTGCTGGGAGCAAAGCAGGGAACTGTTTACAATCCTGGCACATAGCAACTACAAGACTGGGGGCAGACCACATAAATGACCCCTGTGGCTTAAACTGCCAAGCCTCCCCTACCCTCACCCCACTTAAG
>NW_011495084.1:13521160-13521556 GCF_000754665.1 Bison bison bison | reverse complement strand
GGGCACCAGTTTCTTGTTTTTATACTTTGTGCTGCAGCACAAGCCTCAGTAAAGGCTTGCTTGAATTTCTCGTCTGGCCTATCATCAACTGCTATTGATTAAAAAGACCAAGGGCCCTGGAGAGAAATATATGTGTTATATATCTGGCCGGGAGGCGAGACACAGGAAGAGCTCAGGGACAAGAGAGCCTTCCTCCCCGTTCCTGTCCCTCGTCCCTTGGGAAGCTGAGCTGAGCTTCCTGCCTGGGATTCCATGAGACACCACTGAAACTGCACGGATTTTTCTCTCTCTCTCAAAACTATCTTGAGGGAGTTTTGGTTCCCTCAGAGCAAAACTCTACCAGCAGACGTCATGTCTAAGCCTTGGAAGACTGGCTTCAAGCTACGGATCCCGTGT
>NW_011495084.1:13520526-13521060 GCF_000754665.1 Bison bison bison | reverse complement strand
TCACTGTTTTACTTTTGGGTTACCAACAATAAACAGGTGAACTGGTAGGAAATTATTTCATAAATACTAACTAAATCCCACCACGTGCCAAGCACCATGTGGCACTGCTAGAACTCAGAGAGGAAGGCCCTCCCCAGGACATCAGGAAGCAGGTGGCACAGGACAGGCTGAGAACACAAGACCAATGACAGAGACTCTGAATGCAAACCCCGTACACTCTGCTTTCCCCCTCGTGTGTCAATATCATATCACTACTTGTCATAAATTATCACTTATGTCATCATTCTAAAAAGAAAATAGTCTTAAGTTTCTATCTCTTAAAAAATATTTTACAAGCATCTTTTCACAATCACTGACTCTTCTCCTTAGTCAATGTCCTCTCTCTTCCACAGCAGGAATGGCTGCACCTCTCACTTAGTAGCTATTGATGCAAAGTAGCTGAATAAAACCAAGTCTTATAAACTGCTACAAAGCTGACAAACACATACAAGAAAACTCCTTCTTGTCTTGCAAATGCTATACATAATTCAATGA
>NW_011495084.1:13520255-13520426 GCF_000754665.1 Bison bison bison | reverse complement strand
TTAGGGAAGCTTGTGTCGGTGTTCTGGTGGATGGAGCTGTATTTCTTCTCTTTGTTCAGTCGCGCTATGGGGAGGGAGGTAGGGATGCTGCAAACAAATGACACTGGCATGCGCTCGCAGTGCCTCAGCCACACTGGGTCTGCCCCCGCTCACGGCGCGTGTAGCCTCCCT
>NW_011495084.1:13519077-13519819 GCF_000754665.1 Bison bison bison | reverse complement strand
CAGTACATGAACTGTGACTTCCAGAGGTTCAAGCTGGATTTAGTAAAAGACAGAGGTAACCAGTAAAATCAAATTGCAACATCTAGTTGGATCATAGAAAAAGCAAGAAAGTTCCAGAAAAATATCTACTTCTGCTTTATTGACTACGCCAAAGACCTTTGACTGTGTGGACCATAACACACTCTGGAAAATTCTTAAAGAGATGGGAATACCAGGCCACCTAACCTGCCTCTTGAAAATCTGTATCCAGGTCAGGAAGCAACAGTTAGAACAGGACATGAAACAACAGACTTGTTCGGAATAGGGAAAGGAATATGTCAAGGCTGCATATTGTCGTTCTGCTTATTTAACTTATATGCAGAGTACATCATGAGAAACACTTGGCTGGATGCAGCACAAAGTGGAATCAAGATTGCTGGGAGAATACCAATAACCTCAGACATGCGGATGAAACCATCCTTATGGCAGAAAGTGAAGAAGAGCTAAAGAGCCTCTTGATGAAAATGAAAGAGGAGAGGGAAAAAGTTGCTTAAAACTCAACATTCAGAAAACTAAGATCATAACATCTGGTCCCATCACTTCATGCAAAATAGTTGGGGAAACAATGGAAACTGTGACAGGCTTTCTTTTTTGGGCTCCATAATCACTGAAGATGGTGACTGCAGACATGAAATTAAAAAACACTTACTCCTTGGAAGAAAAGCTATGACCAACCTAGACGGCATATTAAAAAGCAAAGACA
>NW_011495084.1:13516818-13517168 GCF_000754665.1 Bison bison bison | reverse complement strand
TTAAACACCCTCCCCTGAATTTTATCAAGGGGTTGAAGTTCTTGGAGCATGAGCTGTCTGTACTCCTTATTTGGACCTTGTAATAAATCTTTCTCTGCCTCAGTCTCCAAAGTTTCAGTTTGTGAGGCCTCACTGTGTACAGGTCAGGCTCAAAAACTTCAGTTGGACAACACACTCTGTGGTAAGCATTTGATCCTGTACAACAGCAGGATTCAGCACAGATAATGTTTGTAGTGTTTAAGATATCATGTGTGCTAAGTCACTTCAATTGTATCCAACCTTTTGCAGCCCTATGGACTGTAGCCTGCCGGGCTCCTCTGTCCCTGGGATTCTCCAGGTGAGAATACTGG
>NW_011495084.1:13515749-13516656 GCF_000754665.1 Bison bison bison | reverse complement strand
TGGCTAAGACCATGAACTCCTTATTGCCAAATACAGACTGAAATTGAAGAAAGTAGGGAAAACCACTGGACCATTCAGGTATGATCTAAATCAAATCCTTTATGATTATACAGTGGAAGTGAGAAATAGATTTAAGGGCCTAGATCTGATAGATGGAGTGTCTGATGAACTATGGAATGAGGTTAGTGACACTGTACAGTACACAGGGATCCAGACCATGCCCATGGAAAAGAAATGCAAAGGAGCAAAATGGCTGTCTGGGGAGGCCTTACAAATAGCTCTGAAAAGAAGAGAAGTGAAAAGCAAAGGAGAAAAGGAAAGATATAAACATCTGAACGCAGAGTTCCAAAGAATAGCAAGAAGAGATAAGACATCCTCCTTCAGTGATCAATGCAAAGAAAGAGAGGAAAACAACCAAATGGGAAAGACTAGAGATCCCTTCAAGAAAAGCAGAGATACCAAAGGAACATTTCATGCAAAGATGGGCTCGATAAAGGACAGAAATGGTATGGACCTAACAGAAGCAGAAGATATTAAGAAGAGATGGCAAGAATACACAGAAGAACTGTACAAAAAAGATCTTCACGACCCAGATAATTACGATGGTGTGATCACTAACCTAGAGCCAGACATCCTGGAATGTGAAGTCAAGTAGGCCTTAGAAAGCATCACTATGAACAAAGATAGCGGAGGTGATAGAATTCCAGTTGAACTATTCCATAATCCTGAAAGGTGATGTTGTGAAAGTGCTGCACTCAATATGCCAGCAAATTTGGAAAACTCAGCAGTGGCCACAGGATGGGAAAAGGTCAGTTTTCATACCAATCCCAAAAAGGCAATGCCAAAGAATGCTCAAACTACTGCACAATTGCACTCATCTCACACACTAGTAAAGTAATGCTCAAAA
>NW_011495084.1:13513742-13515649 GCF_000754665.1 Bison bison bison | reverse complement strand
GTCTGAGTGAACTCCGTGAGTTGGTGATGGACAGGGAGGCCTGGCATGCTGCAATTCATGGGGTCGCAAAGAGTCAGACATGACTGAGTATTGATCTGATCTGATCTGATATCTGTTCTAGACAGAATCAAATACAGTTTCAGCTTAAGCATGTAACCAAGACATCAATACTCAATGTATATACTTTCAAATAGAAATTCTTCACTTTCAAACAAAAAATAAAGAAAAGGAAAATTATGCCTTAGTGAAGAATTAAATTTATTGAGCACTTGTCCACAAATTATATCTCTGAGGGGGACAGATTTCACAGTCTTCCAACGGTTAAATGAGACCCCATTCAATACATGATCAGCTCATAAAGGTGCCAGAAATGCTGGCTGGGTTTTTCTGCAATACTCATTCTGATGAAAAAGCTGAAATTAAATGGCCATTAGAGCCATGAAGTGCAGACCTAGAATAGCAAATGCAGGAAACTATCAACGCCAGAACTGCAGCCAAAAAGACTGACTTGGTCATGACTGGTAATGGAAACCTAGAGCTGTTTTCTGAACAATATAACCTCAGAGACACATTTTACTAGATGTTAAAGTTATTGAAGACTTTTAGTGAGTGCTTTGAAGTTGAGATCTTTTGCCATTCTCCTGGAGTCATCCAGTGCCATGACCATGGGTCCCCCTTCCTCAGTCAGAGAAAAATAGACAGCCTTCTTTGGCTTATGAGGACATAATAAATCATTCATTTTCAGAGAGCTGGTTTAATCTTCATGTTAAACAGAAATACTTGAACACCTACTGTGTGCCAGGCTCTTGTCTTTGTGATAAAAATTATTTACCCCTGACTATTTAGGGACAGTTTTTTTTTAAATTAATTAATTTATTTATTTTAATTGGAAGCTAATTACTTTACAATATTGTAGTGGTCTTGCCAAACATTGACATGAATCAGCCATGGGTGTACATGTGTTCCCCATCCTGAAGCCCCCTAGCACCTCCCTCCCCATCCCATCTCCCAGGGTCATTCCTGAGCACCCAGTTTCATGCATCGAACCAGGACTAGTGATCTGTTTCATATATGGTAATATACATGTTTCAATGCTATTCTTTCAAATCATCCTACCCTCATCTTCTCTCACAGAGTCCAAAAGTCGGTTCTTTACATCTGTGTCTCTTTTGCTGTCCCGCATATAGGGTTATCATTACCATTTTTCTAAATTCCATACATATGTGTTAATATACTGTATTGGTGTTTTTCTTTCTGACTTAACTCTCTATAATAGGCTCCAGTTTCATCCACCTCATCAGAACTAATTCAAATGCATTCTTTTTAATAGCTGAGTAATATTCCATTGTGTATATGTACCACAGATTTCTTATCCATTCATCTGCTGATGGACATCTAGGTTGCTTCCATGTCCTGGCTATGAAAAACAGTGCTGCAATGAAATCGGGGTACATGTGTCTCTTTTATACCTGGTTTCCTTGGTGTGAATGCCCAGCAGTGGGATTGCTGTGTTGTATGGCTACGACCAGCACACTTAGTGCAGGTGGCTGCGACCTGCACACTTAGCAGGGCCAAGAGGAGCTACCCCACGTCCGAGGTCAGGGGCAGTGGCTGAGAGTGCCAGGCTGTACGGGGTAGGAACGGCCGAGAGGAGCTACCCCACGTCCAGATAAGGGGTGGTGGCTGAGAGGAGCTACCCCACCTCCAAGAAGCAGTGGCTGCACAGGCGCAGGAGGGCCTAGAGGAACTATTCCATGTTCAAAGTCAGAAGGGGCGGTGGTAAAGAGATACCCCTCGTCCAAGGTAAGGAACAATGGCTGCACTTTGCTGGAGCAGCCGTGAAGAGCTACCCCACGTCCAAGGTAAGAGAAACCCAAGTAAGACGGTAGGTGTTGCAAGAGGGCATC
>NW_011495084.1:13512569-13513642 GCF_000754665.1 Bison bison bison | reverse complement strand
GAGGGGCGGCTGGAGTCCCGGCCGCCACATAGGTCAGCTCCGTAGAAGCCAGAGAGCCACCTGCGTCCAGGAGTGGGGGCGCCGGCTAAGGGCCATGGCCTGAGCCGTGGGAGACAGAAGCTGCACTCCAGGTGCTGGGCTGCTTGATTAGGAAAGTAAAAACATCATTGGCTCTGTTGTCTGACTCTTTGCTACCCTACACACTATAACCAACCAGGGTCCTCTGTCCATGGAATTCTCCAGGGAAGAATACTAGAGTAGGTTGCCATGCATGATGAAGACGGGGCAAGCAAAGCTACCAGGAGCCACAGGCAGGTGTAAGGCAAGGCCTCCAGTGCAGTTGATGGAGGCAAGTAGGCAGACTGCCCAGCACACTGGGTCCAGCGCCCAATCGCACACATACTGGCACCTGGTTGCAAATTCTGCCAAGTGCTTCCTCTGAGCCCAGACATCCACCCAGAAGATGGGGAGGGAACTGAGACATCAACTGCCACTGCTACTCAGAAATGCCCTCAGGCCTGCAAGGAAGACTAGGAAAAAGCTGGTGGAAGGCAACCTGCCCTCTGTTCACCCTGCCCTTATCAGCATCAAACAGGGGTACTATGAGAGGTTCCTCAACTGTGACCGGAAGGACCCTACGGAGCCTTCAGAGAACGGATTCTGCAATACACTCCCCTCCGCTCCCCCCAACCTCACCTTCTCCCACATTAGCACTCTTTATCTAATGTCTTCTGCCTTTTGTTTGTATTGATGAAAAAGTATTAGTCTCCCAGGGCACAAAGGCTAGCTTAGGAATTAATGATTCAAATAATGTGAACATGCAGTAACAAAAAATTACAGATAACAGTGTCTAATCCACATTTCTGAGTTTTTTTGCACGTACTGAACACCCCACTAAATGAAATAAGTTAACTGCATGTTGTCCATGAACACATGGCTCCCAGACCCTCTGGAACCTAAGGATTGATTACCTTAACTCCTACAGCCCCTTTGTTACCTCAACAACAACCGCTCAGAGAATTGTACAGGAGTTAATCATGGACACTAAAACCTTGTCCCTCTTCTTGCCTTTA
>NW_011495084.1:13511546-13512469 GCF_000754665.1 Bison bison bison | reverse complement strand
AGAATACTGGAGTGGGTTGCCATTTCTTCCTCCAGGGCATCTTCCCAGTCCTGGGATGAAACCTGTCTGTTATGTCTCCTGCATTGGCACGAAGGTTCTTTATCAGAACCTGGCTTTACTAGAGCCACCTGGGAAGCCCATTTAAGACATAAAAAAAAAAAGGTGATAAAAAATTAGAGCTCAATTAGTTTTGGAAGATGAATAGATACTGTCACTGGTAACAGGTTTTTGGCATCTCATATGCTAACCGAACCTCTGTGAGCCTTTTACTGCCCTCTTAGACTGGGAAAGGGGGATATGGGGAAAGAGAAACTGCCTTTGATTTCTTTCATCATATGCTCAGAACCTAGATAAATAACAGTGACATATGTTGCAGAACACAAGTTGCACATATTTCTTCAGAACTTTCTTTTCTTTTAACAAAACCCTATTCAAGAAGGTATTATCCTATTTTATGGATGAGAAAAATGAGGCTCAAGGACAGCACTTCTCCAAGGTCTTTGAATCAGTAAATGATGAATCCTGATTTGTACTCAAGTCCAAGTCCAATTCCAGCATGATCTGTCTCACTGGTAGATAGACATTGTGTTTGAAAACTGCTTTGAATACACTGCTTGAATGAATGAATGGCTGTAAGACTGAATGAACAAAATCTTGAACTACTGCTCATCTTTAGTTAGTTGTGTGGCCATCTTACCCACTCAATAGCTTCTCTTTCCTTACTCACTAGTTGAAGAAAGATCAACAGCTCATGGTGCTTGTAACAGGAACACTTTTTTACTCTGATAATTTCTCATGTAACTTGGCTAAAATGGTATTAATAATGGCTTTAGCTTCAGCTATTCAAGATGAATAACTGTTGCACTGGTGTACAGCAATGTGGCTGCAGTTGACAATATTGTACTGCTAAGTTGCTTCAGTTG
>NW_011495084.1:13511089-13511446 GCF_000754665.1 Bison bison bison | reverse complement strand
GCTTCCAGAACACATAGGACAGAAACGATTATGGCCCTCAAAGGTAGACTGAGGAAATCCGTCCCCTCCACACACAAGGAAAGGTTAGAGATGAAGAGTCATTTAATAGGACAGCTATCAGCACCATTTGTAATCTGTGAATATTTCCATTTCTGGCATTTGGTAAAACGGGCTGAGGCAAACCAGGCAAAACATTTTCTGACTACCAGAAGATTAGCGCCTACATATGCTCAATGCTCTGTTCCAAGTATTATCTCGAAATCAAATAGTGGTGTGAATCCCAAGGAAAGGTCCAATTTCAGAAGACTCTGTCTTAGAGAGTCTCTCAGAGAGGTAAGGAGTGGCTGTGGCTGGGGA
>NW_011495084.1:13510518-13510989 GCF_000754665.1 Bison bison bison | reverse complement strand
ACAAAAATCAGATTGATTATATTCTTTGCAGCCAAAGATGGAGAAGCTCTATACAGTCAGCAAAAACAAGACCAGGAGCAGACTGTGGCTAAGACCATGAACCCCTTATTGCCAAATTCAGACTTAAATTGAAGAAAGTAGGGAAAACCACTAGACCATTCATGTATGATCTAAATCAAATCCCTTATGACTATAGAGTGGAAGTGAGAAATAGATTTAAGGGCCTAGATGTGATAGACAGAGTGCCTAATGAACTATGGAATGAGGTTCGTGACATTGTAAAATGTCCTGGAGACAGGAATCAAGACCATCCCCATGGAAAAGAAATGCAAAGGAGCAAAATGGCTGTCTGGGGAGGCCTTACATATAGCTGTGAAAACAAGAGAAGTGAAAAGCAAAGGAGAAAAGGAAAGACATAAACATCTGAATGCAGAGTTACCAAAGAATAGCAAGGAGAGATAAGAAAGCCTT
>NW_011495084.1:13510113-13510418 GCF_000754665.1 Bison bison bison | reverse complement strand
CAGATGACCATTATATCTACTACTGCGGGCAGGAATCCCTCAGAAGAGATGGAGTAGCCATCATGGTCAACAAAAGAGTCCGAAATGCAGTACTTGGATGCAATCTCAAAAACGACAGAATGATCTCCGTTCGTTTCAAAGGCAAACCATTCAATATCACACTAATCCAAGTCTATGCCCCAACCAGTAACGTTGAAGAAGATGAACGGTTTTATGAAGACCTCCAAGACCTTTTAGAACTAACACGCAGTCCAGGTTCGATGCACGATACTGGATGCTTGGGGCTAGTGCACTGGGACGACCCA
>NW_011495084.1:13509023-13510013 GCF_000754665.1 Bison bison bison | reverse complement strand
TTTCCTACCTCCTTTCGAGGAGTTGGGTTGCTTTTCTGGGTGCCTGATGTCCTCTGCTGGCATTCAGAAGTTGTTTTGTGGAATTTACTCAACGTTTAAATGCTCTTTTGATGAATTTGTGGGGGAGAAAGTGTTTTCCCCGTCCTACTCCTCCGCCATCTTGGCGCCTTCCCTCAAGTATTCTTTACTGATGTGAAATTTGTCATGACCAGGTACCAGGTTAAACAATGAGAGGCACACAGGGAGAAAGGGAGGGAGAGAGAGACATCATAAACAGAGGGACAGAGGGAGTTATGTGGAATGGCAGTAACCTAGGTGTCCATCAACAGAGTAATGGGTAAAGAAGCTGGGGTACATATACACAATGGACTATTACTGTCATAAAAAGAAACAAATTTGAATCAGCTGAATTGAAGTGGATGAACCTAGAGCTTGTTATACAGAGTGAAGTAAATCCAAAAGAGAAAAATAAATATTGTATATAATGCATGTATATGGAATCTGGATAAATGGTACTGATGAACCCATTTGCAGGGAGGAATAGACACACAGACAGAGAACAGACTTGTGGACAGCTGGGGAAGGAGAGGGTGGGATGAACTGAGAAAGTAGCACTGAAACATATACATTATCATATGCAAAATAGATGGCTGGAGGGAAGTTGCTACTTAGCACAGGGAGCTCAGCCTGGTGCTCTATGACAACCCGGGATGGGGGGATGGGAGGAGGAGAGGGAGGGAGGTTCAAGAAGGAGGGGACATGTGTATACTTATGGCTGATTCACTATGGTGGTATGCTAGAAACCAACACAACATTGTAAAGCCATTATCGTCCAATTAAAAATAAATTTTAAAGAAAGGGGAAAAGATGGCATTGTTCCAGGGCACTAGTTAGATAAAGAAGTTGTTAATAAGATGCTTGTTTCCAGGGGAAAAGGTACAGATTTAGTTCAAAACTGCGAATTCCTGAGCAATATGGAGGCTGCCAGAT
>NW_011495084.1:13508417-13508923 GCF_000754665.1 Bison bison bison | reverse complement strand
CATTTATTGCTTGTAGACTTTTGGATCACAGCCATTCTGACTGGCGTGAAATGGTACCTCATTGTGGTTTTGATTTGCAGTTCTCTGATAATGAGTGATGTTGAGCATCTTGTCATGTTTTTGTTAGCCATCTGTATGTGTTCTTTGGAGAAATGTCTCTTTAGGTCTTTGGTCCATTTTTTTGACTGGGTTGTTTATTTTTCTGGAATTGAGCTACATCAGATGCTTGTATATTTTTGGAATTAATTTTTTGTCAGTTTCTTCATTTGCTATTATTTTCTCCCATTCTGAAGGCTATCTTTTCACGGTGCTTATAGTTTCCTTCATTGTGCAAAATCCTTTAAGTTTAATTAGGTCCGATTTGTTTATTTTTCTCTTGGCAAAACTCTATTAGCCTTTGGCCTGCTTCATTCCATATTCCAAGGCCAAATTTGCCTGTTAACCTAGGTGTTTCTTGACTTCCTACTTTTTCATTCCAGGCCCCTATAATGAAAAGGACATCTTTT
>NW_011495084.1:13507024-13508317 GCF_000754665.1 Bison bison bison | reverse complement strand
TCTATCACCAGTCACATCCACAACTGGGTATTGTTTTTGCTTTGGCTCCATTCTTTCATTCTTTCTGGAGTTATTTCTGCACTGATCTCCAGTACAATATTGGGCACCTATCAACTCTACACATGGACATCACCAGATGGTCAAAACCGAAATCAGATTGATTATATTCTTTCCAGCCAAAGATGGAGAAGCTCTATGCAGTCAGCAAAATAAGACCAGGAGCTGACTGTGGCTCAGATCATGAACTCCTTATTGCCAAATTCAGGCTTAAATTGAAGAAAGTAGGGAAAACCACTAGACCATCCAGGTATGACCTAAATAAAATCCTTTATGATTATACAGTGGAAGTGAGAAATAGATTTAAGGGACTAGATCTGATAGATAGAGTGCCTGATGAACTATCAACAGAGGTTCATGACATTGTCCAGGAGACAGGGATCAAGACCATACCCATGGACACAAGACAAGGTGCCCACTCTCACCACTACTATTCAACATAGTCTTGGAAGTTTTGGCCACAGCAATCAAAGCAGAAAAATAAACAAAAGGAATCCAAATTCGAAAAGAAGAAGTAAAACTCTCACTGTTTGCAGATGACATGATCCTCTTTAGTGTAGAAAACCCTAAAGACTCCACCAGAAAATTACTAGAGCTAATCAATGAATATAGTAAATTTCAGGATATAAAATCAACACACAGAAATCCCTTGCATTCTTATACACTAATAATGAGAAAATAGAAAGAGAAATTAAGAAACAATTCCATTCACCATTGCAACGAAAAGAATAAAATAGTTAAGAATATATCTACCTAAAGAAACTAAAGACCTATATGTAGAAAACTATAAAACACTGATGAAAGAAATCAAAGATGACACTAAGAGATAGAAAAATATACCATGTTCATGGATTGGAAGAATCAATATAGTGAAAATGAGTATACTACCCAAAACAATCTATAGATTCAATGCAATCCCTGTCAAGCTACCAATGGTATTTTTCACAGAGCTAGAAGAAATAATTTCACAATTTGTATGGAAATACAAAAAACCTTGAATAACCAAAGTAATCTTGAGAAAGAAGAATGGAACTGGAGGAATCAACCTGCCTGACTTCAGGCTCTACTATAAAGCCACAATCATAGAGACAGTACGGTACTGGCACAAAGACAGAAATGTAGATCAATGGAACAAAATAGAAAGCCCAGAGATAAACCCATGCAACTATGGACACCTTATCTTTGACAAAGGAGGCAAGAATATACAATGGAGAAAAGACAATCTCTTTAACAAGT
>NW_011495084.1:13504515-13506116 GCF_000754665.1 Bison bison bison | reverse complement strand
GAGTTGGACACGACTGGGAGACTGAACTGAACTGAACTGAATATCATCATGCATTTAAAAATCCTTATCAAAATTGCTGAATTTCTGTGTAGCCATTTTAATATTGAAAGTGGATTAAAAAGCAACATTTTCAGTACGTTATGATTTACCATTTCAGGAAAGATAAAAACATAACTGAAATTCAATAAAAAATTTTGTGCAGTGTATGGAGAAGGTCCTGTGACTAACCCAACATGTCAAAAGTGATTTGAAAAGTGTCATGCAAAGATTTCTCACTGGACTATGCTCCACAGTGGGTAGACCAGTTCAAATTGATAGAAATCAAATCAAGATATTAAGAACAATCAATGTTATACTACACAGGAGATAGCTAATATGCTTAAAATATCTAAATCAAGAATTGAAAATCATTTGCACCAGCTTTGTTATATTCATCTCTTTGATGTTTGGATTCCACATAAGTGAAAAAATTTCTTGACTTTGTTTCTGCATGCAATTCTCTACTTAAACATAATGAAAATGTTCCATTTTTTAAAACAAATTTTGACAAATGATGAAAAGTGGATTCTGTATAAAAATGTGAAATGAAAGAAATCATGGGGCAAGTGAAATGAACCAATACCTACAACACCAAAGGCCAGTCTTCATCCAAAGAATGTGATGTTGTGTATATGGTGGGATTGGAGGGCAGTCCTCTAGTATGGGTTCCTTCTGAAAAACTAAATGATTATTTCCAACAAGCACTGCTCCCAGTTAGACTACTTGAAAGCAGCACTCGACAATAAGTGTCCAGAATTAGTCAAAAGAAAATGCGTGATCTTCCATCAGGGTACCACTAGACTGCATGTTTCTTTGATGACCAGGCAAAAGCTGTTAGAGCTTGGCTAGGAAGTTCTGATTCATTTGCTGTATTTACCAGGAATTGCATCTTTGGATTTCCATTTATTTTGTTCTTTACAAAATTCTCTTAATGGAAAAAATTTCAAATCCATGGAAGACTGCAAAAGGCACCTAGAACAGATCTTTGCTCAAAAAGGTACATTTTGGGAGGATGGAATTATGAAGTTGCCTTAAAAATGGCAGAAAGTAATAAGCATCATGCACTGTCATCCATCTCTGCCTCTCACTCAACTGAAATGCCTATGGTTTCATTTCCATAAAAAAATAACATCTTTTTATTGTAATGGTACTTGTTTGTTTTCCATTTTCCTGCATTACTTAAAATAAATAGAAGAAAGAAAAATTAATATGTTAATATTTAAAAAGCAATTAATGCAAAGATGGAGTGAGCATGAAATAAACCAAAGGAGAAACCTCTTTAGTACATATATTCCAAACAGATTATATAAAGTGCTGACATTTTGAATAGTTATGTAAGAATTTTCATTAGAGAAGTAAGATATATAGAAACAAACGAAAAGGAGAGAGGGAGAGAGAAGCCAAAGACTGAGCCTTGGGACCCTCCATCATTTGCAGGTAGAGACCCACTCGAGGAGACTGAAATGGGAGAGAAGGGCTTCCCAGGTGGCTCAATGGTAAAGAACCCATCTGCCAATGCTGAAGACATGGGTTCAGTCCCTGAGTTGGGAGGATCCCATGGA
>NW_011495084.1:13503395-13504415 GCF_000754665.1 Bison bison bison | reverse complement strand
GATAAACCCATGCAACTATGGACACCTTATCTTTGACAAAGGAGGCAAGAATATACAATGGAGAAAAGACAATCTCTTTAACAAGTGGTGCTGGGAAAACTGGTCAACCACTTATAAAAGAATGAAACTAGAACACCTTCTCAGAGAACGCAATGGCACCCCACTCCAGTACTCTTGCCTGGAAAATCCCATGGACGAATAGGTCTGGTAGGCTGCAGTCCATGGGGTTGCAAAAAGTTGGACACGACTGAGCGACTTGACTTTAACTTTTCACTTTCATGCATTGGAGAAGGAAATGGCAACCCACTCCAGTGTTCTTGCCTGGAGAATCCCAGGGACGGCGGAGCCTGGTTGGCTGCCATCTATGGGGTCGCAGAGTCGGACATGACTGAAGCAACTTAGCAACTGCAGCAGCAGCAGAACACTTTCTAACACTGCCAGGAGCCACCACGGGAGATCCTACCCATGACAAAGGTCATGTGGAGAAGACCTGACAGGCAAAGGCAGATCAGGACTCGAGGGATTCCCTGGACCTGCTCAAGCATCTACCCCGAAACCAAAATCTGTCTTGTCTACTGTTTCCTATACTATGCCTTTCCCCAACTCTTCTGACATTAACAGGGGGCTATCCCCGGCCACCTTTCTCTGAAGAAAATCAACTTAAGGCTCTAGTTAATAAGTCTTCTGGGCTTGATAGGAGTATTTCAATTCTAACCCCTCTGTCACCATTTTAGCTTGCTTGGCAGGTTTATCCATACTCTTGCAACTAACGCACATGATTGTTCACAACACCCCAAGCATAACCTTCGAGCGATAAAAAAGCTTTATTAAAATAATACTGCATTGTTGAGCCAATATTTGCCACCGAGTTTCCTTGTCCTTTACCCAATGTGCACCTGGGAGTACATTAGCTAATATAGTTGGTATGCAAGAAAAACAAGCAGTAGCCTTGACATTAGCAACATAAGAGCCTTGAGTTAATAAGTTATTTCTTTATTGTAACCCACTACACGTTTGCTC
>NW_011495084.1:13502578-13503295 GCF_000754665.1 Bison bison bison | reverse complement strand
GCATCCCCTTGATAAGCAGGAACAAGGTCAAACACTGCCCCCTTAAACCCTTCCTCTTCGACATCAATCTATGATCACATGTATGACAATTGAGCATATAGTCTTATTCTTTCACAAGAATTCTTCACAAATCTGAAATCATAAAGGATCTTTAAAAGAACTGAATTTAATACCACCACATCCATTATTCAGGATAATCTGAGAGTCTGAGTCTCTGACGCAGACTTTTTATTTTGGGCATACAGTGTGGCATGCAGAATCTTAGTTCTCTGATCAGGGATCAAAAACCTTGGCATCTACTATGGAGAACAGTGTGGAGATTCCTTAAAAAAAACTGGAAATAGAATTGCCATATGACCCACCAATACCACTGTTGCGTATATACACTGAGGAAGCCAGAATTGAAAGAGAAACATGTACCCCAATGTTCATTACAGCACTATTTATAATAGCTAGACATGGAAGCAACCTAGATGTCCATTGGCAGATGAATGGATAAGGAAGTTGTGGTATATATACACAACGGAATATTACTCAGCTATAAAAAAGAATGTGTTAGTGTCAGTTCTAATGAGGTAAATAAAATTGGAGCCTATTATACAGAATGAAGTAAGTCAGAAAGAGAAATACCAGTACAGTACATTAATGCATATATATGGAATTTAGAAAGACAGTAATGACAACCCTATATGCAAGACAGCAAAAAAGACACAGATG
>NW_011495084.1:13501840-13502478 GCF_000754665.1 Bison bison bison | reverse complement strand
GTGACTTCATCCATGGGATTTTCCAGGGGTGCCATTGCCTTCTCCGACAATATTGTACTATGTACTTTTAATTTGCTAGAAACATAAATCTTGGGTATTCTCAATATAAAGAAGAAAGAAAAAATGGCTAAGGTGGAAAATGATGTCTGTGTTTATTGGCTTGGCTGTGGTGAATGATTCACAGGGTCTATCAAGTAATCTGGTTGTACATCTTAAACCATAAATTTTTGTTTGCCAATTATACCACAGTAAGGTTGGAGGGGAAATGGATTTTAAAGAAATCCATAATATATTCAAATATTTTTTATAAATCAAACCTATACAAATGGCAAAATTTAATAATTTTCAATTGATGGCCATGATGAGGGGTTTAATATGCCATTTTATTGATATTCCATGCATGTTTGAATTTTCTGTGGCAAAAAAAGACAATTAGAACTGAAATTGTTTTTTCTTTTTTTCTTTGTTTTAGTTATGTGCCTTTCTGGTATTAGATCTTTCTCAGATAATGCAGTGTACGAACTACATAATCAGTCCTCGCCTGATTTACAGTTTTCTTTAAAATTCTGTACATTTTCTAGGCCTGTAAATTCTCAGCTACTAGTTCTACTTCAAAGATGAAGAAATTTCTTGCTGAA
>NW_011495084.1:13501098-13501740 GCF_000754665.1 Bison bison bison | reverse complement strand
TTTTTTTTTTTTTTTTTTTTTCCATTCATTGAACAGATGCTTAGTGAATGTCTTCTAAGTGCATGACTACTAGGCCATGCACAGAGCTTACAAACATGAGGGAAGTGTCATAAAAGCTTTATCTGCACATGTTTACTGATCTTAAATGGTTGAGTACTATAACTAAAAAGACAATAGCAAGTGCTGGAGAAGATGTAGAAAAATTAGAATCCTCATACTAGCTGGTGGGACTGGTATGTGGTACAGTTCCAAAGTTCCAATATAATCCAACTATTCTACTCCTAAGTAGATAAATGGAACACATGTCTACATGAAAACTTACACACAAATGTCATGGTAGCACTATTTGCAAAAGTCAAAATGTGTTTGGGTGAGGGGAAACAAGTTACATCAACTGATGAATGAATAAATAAAAAGTGGTGTTTTGTGCAATGGAATATTACTTTTCAAGATAGATATACTGGCTTACTTCACTCTGTATAATAGGCTCCAGGCAAAACCAATACAATATTGTTAAGTTAAAGAATAAAATAAAATAAAATTTAAAAAAATTTAAAAAAAGATAGATATATTGATTCCTACTAAAACATGGAAGAACACTGAATACATTATGCTGAACTAATGAATCCAGTCATTGACTCT
>NW_011495084.1:13500499-13500998 GCF_000754665.1 Bison bison bison | reverse complement strand
TAAATGTTCAGCTACTAGTTCTACTTCAAAGATGAAGAAATTTCTTGCTGAAGTTGGAAGTCTACTGACTTTCCTTGTCAGGCTACCCCAGACTGTACTCTCCAGTCCCCACGACTATCTCAAGACCATAATTAGCCATCTCCAAACTGCCAAATATGTTCTTTCCCTTCAACTTCATCTCTCTTCTTTTTTTCTAACTAAGATGTTTTCAAACTTAGCATTTTTTATTCACATTAACTAATATGATATTTCAAAGAGATATTGAGAACCAGTATTGAATTGTACAGAGAAGACTAAATATGAAGTTGGGGAACCAGAGACCTAGATGCTTTGCTCATTAGCGAACCTATCTCAAATCAACAACAAGAAATCCCCACTCTTTCTACTTCCTGCAGGGTTACTGTGAACCACAAAACTTGTGAATGCATTTTGTGAAAACTAAAACCTAAGGCAACATATTAATACAAATAAAAGTTTTTTTTTTTTTTTTTTTCCATTC
>NW_011495084.1:13499255-13500399 GCF_000754665.1 Bison bison bison | reverse complement strand
AGGGACTTCTCAGCAAGTTCCTCCCCTCCCGGCCCAGAGAGGAATCCTAGTCACCCCAGGACTATGCATAGTCGCTGCCTAGTCATTCCAGTCAGCACAGCAGATGCAATTGTTTGCTTCTTCTGCTTGTAGACATTTTAATCATCCTGCAGCCATCACTGCATATCAAGAGCCTGTGCTGCTGCCATTGGTACTACTGGCCCTAAACAAGCATGGATTTTACAGTACTTTTAACTCACTTTACCTAAGAAAAGAGGGGAATACATACATTTTGTAAAGACTGCCTGCTTGGCACTGAAAGAGTTAAATCTCACTTAACAGGCACACAGTGACACCACATAAAAGGCGGAGTTTTAGGTAAAATCCACCTATAACTTTAAAAAGTTATCTTTCACTAAACCTTGATTCTTTGGATGCTGACGATGGCCTCTGACACCTTCTCGACGGCCATGGGGAAGTAGAGGGTGCTCGAAAACCTCAGAGCCTCAAACAGCATCACCACCACAAACACTTGGCTGGCTGTGACCAGGTTGTCAAGGAGCTCATTGCTGATGAAGATGACAAAAATCATGATTTTGCTTACAGTGAAAAATGTTGCCAAATTCATGCCCCTAAGGTAGGGACTTCTCAGAATTATGGAAATTTCCTTCCTGGAAAAGAAAGTAGGACAAAGATTTTATAAGAAGCATCAACATACAAGATGTGAATTCAGTGCCCTGTGTGAGTGGCCCCTTTCTAGGGAGTAGACACAGATTAAGATAAACCATCCCTCACATCATGGAGACATTAGCATAGTGAACACTCAGGGGTCTGCCTGACACCAGGACCATACACTGCATCACCACTTCACTCTTTCAAGTAAAAGGAGGCTTAATGCCACACTTGCAAACATTTTGGGTCAATCAGACGGGGTTTGAACATTCATTCAACAAGCATTCATAATCACAAGTCTGTGCCCGGCTCCTCACAGAAAGACACATCCTTTCCCTTCCAGGCACTCATGAACTTATGGGCAAAGAGAATTAGCAACCACAAAATTGGGAGACATTAGAGATGGTCATCACAGCCCCCAAAGGAGCTCAGAGAAGAGGCATGTAACTTGGAGCAATGGAGTCAGGGCAAGTCACACACACGTGGACCCTGA
>NW_011495084.1:13498988-13499155 GCF_000754665.1 Bison bison bison | reverse complement strand
AGTACAGCCACTATGGAGAACAGTGTGGAGATTCATTTAAAAACTGGAAATAGAACTGCCATACAAAACAGCAATCCCACTGCTGGGCATACACACCAAGGAAACCAGAATTGAAAAAGACACGTGTACCCCAATGTTCATTGCAGCACTGTTTATAATAGCCAGGA
>NW_011495084.1:13498328-13498888 GCF_000754665.1 Bison bison bison | reverse complement strand
TCTGCATGACTTTGTATCTTTCACTTCTGGAAATGTGTAACTCATGGTATAAAAGCTCCCTTTGAAAATAAAGCTGCAGACCTGCTTCATCAGAGCTTGGTCTCCCCGTGTTATTCTTTCTCTCTTTCTTTCTTTCTCTCTTCTTTTTTCAGGCTTATCCCCTGGAGTGCAGAGGCCCTCTGAGTTCACTTTTTTGCCCGGGCTTCTAAAACCCTCTCAAGAAGGCGCTCTGGGTCTTCACCCCATCGAGAGGGTGCCTGAGGCCTCCATGAACAGAACAAGTCCCATGTCAGGGGCTTTATTGGCTTTCTGTGTAAATCAAGAAATACCAGCCTCTTTCTCTCTCCTTTACTTTCTCTCTTGCTGATGCCATTCATCCTGAGGGTATCCCTAGATCCTGCTGGGGCTGGACCCTGACATAACACTATACACAAAAATAAACTGAAAACGGATTAAAGATCAAAACATAAGACCAGAAACTATAAAACTCTTAGAGGAGAACACAGGCAAAACACTCTCCGACATAAATCACAGCAGGATCCTCTATGACCCACCTCCCA
>NW_011495084.1:13497801-13498228 GCF_000754665.1 Bison bison bison | reverse complement strand
TTTCTTTCCAATCCCAGAGAAAGGCAATGCCAAAGAATGCTTAAACTACCACACAATTGCACTCATCTCACATGCTAGTAAGGTAATGCTCAAAATTCTCCAAGCCAGGCTTCAGCAATATGTGAACCGTGAACTTCCAGATGTTCAGGCTGGTTTTCGAAAAGGCAGAAGAACCAGAGATCAAATTGCCAACAACTCCGGGAGTTGTTGATGGACAGGAAGGCTTGGCATGCTGCGATTCATGGAGTTGCAAAGACTCGGACACGACTGAGTGGCTGAACTGAAGTGAACTGTTTATTTTTGCTTTTATTTCCATTACTCTGTTAGGTGGGTCATAGAGGATCCTGCTGTGATTTATGTCAAAGAGTGTTTGCCTATGTTTTCCTCTAGGAGTTTATAGTTTCTGGTCTTACATTTAGATCTTTAA
>NW_011495084.1:13497204-13497701 GCF_000754665.1 Bison bison bison | reverse complement strand
GCATTGAAACATGTAAAATATCATATGTAAAACAAATCACCAGTCCAGGTTCGATGCAGGATACAGGAAGCTTGGGGCTGGTGCACTGGGATGACCCAGAGGGATGGTATGGGGAGGCAGGTGGGAGGGGGAGTTCAGGATTGGGAACACTTGTACACCCATGGCGTATGCATGTTGATGTATGGCAAAACCAAAACAATATTGTAAAGTAAATAATAATGATAATAAAAGAAAAGAAAAATATGTTAATTAAATTGAAACAAACAAACACAAAAACCATCCCCATGGAAAAGAAATGCAAAAAAGCAAAATGGCTGTCTGGGGAGACCTTACAAATAGCTATGAAAAGAAAAGAAGTGAAAAGCAAAGGAGAAAACGAAGGATATAAGCATCTGAATGCAGAGTTGCAAAGAATAGCAAGGAGAGGTAAGAAAGCCTTCCTCAGCAATCAAAGCAAAAAAATAGAGGAAAACAACAGAATGGGAAAGACTAGAGAT
>NW_011495084.1:13496391-13497104 GCF_000754665.1 Bison bison bison | reverse complement strand
CTAAGATAGATATACTGGCTTACTTCACTCTGTATAATAGGCTCCAGGCAAAACCAATACAATATTGTTAAGTTAAAGAATAAAATAAAATAAATTTAAAAAATTTAAAAAAAGAATAGATATATTGATTCCTACTAAAACATGGAAGAACACTGAATACATTATGCTGAACTAATGAATCCAGTCATTGACTCTAGTGAGGGTGATGAGACAACATCTAAGCAGAGATTCAGTCTTGTTGGACTTGATGATTCATTCCCAGACAAATCTCAGGGACACATGATGCAAATTTGTAACTGTGCAAACTATTCAGTATGTCAAAATTTTGTTCATATTTTTCCCCATGAGACGGCTGTAATAGTGCTTAATTGTCTTTAATTCCATTCAAAACAATTTTCTTAAATTGTATTATTTCTGCTTTATTGACTATGCCAAAGCCTTTGACTGTGTGGATCACAATAAACTGTGGAAAATTCTGAAAGAGATGGGGATACCAGACCACCTGACCTGCCTCTTGAGAAATCTGTATGCAGGTCAGGAAGCAACAGTTAGAAATGGACATGGAATAACAGACTTGTTCCAAATAGGAAAAGGAGTACATCAAGGCTGTACATGGTCACCCTGCTTATTTAACTTTTATGCAGAGTACATCATGAGAAACACTGGACTGGAAGAAACACAAGCTGGAATCAAGATTGCCAGGAGAAATATCA
>NW_011495084.1:13494230-13494601 GCF_000754665.1 Bison bison bison | reverse complement strand
TATAATATCATATAGAAACGAATCGCCAGTCCAGGTTCGATGCAGGATACAGGATGCTTGGGGCTGGTGCACTGGGAGGACCCAGAGGGATGGTATGGGGAGAGAGTTGGGAGGGGGGTTCAGGATTGGGAACACATGTACACCTGTGGTGGATGCAGGCAGATGTATGGCAAAACCAATACAATATTGCAAAGTAAAAATAATACTAATAATAATAAAATAAATAAATTTTCCAAAAAAAAAATTAAAAAAAGAAAATCAAACAGAAGTTTATTAACATGTATATTTCTGATACACATGCGAAATAGCAAGAAGAATTGAGGCTGTGGGAGGAGAGGAAGCCTCAGGACATGATGTAGAGAGCACTGGTC
>NW_011495084.1:13491576-13494130 GCF_000754665.1 Bison bison bison | reverse complement strand
GGGATGACCCAGAGGAATGGGATGGGGAGAGAGGTGGGAGGGGGTTCAGGATGGGAAACACATGTACACCCATGGCTAATTCATGTCAATGTATGGCAAAACCACTACAATATTGTAAAGTAATTATCCTCCAATTAAAATAAATAAATTAAAAAAAAACATGAAGCAAAACAAAAGGGACAGTACTTTCATAGCTCCATTTGAAAAGAATAACAGTGATTTATGAGCTTTGTTGGTGTTAAAGAACCCACCTACAATGCAGGAGACATGGGTTCAATCCCTGGGTCAGGAAGATCCTCTGGAGGAGGAAATGGCAACCCACTCTGGTATTCTTGCATGGGAAATCCCATGGACAGAGAAGCATGGAGAGCTACAGTCCATGGTGTCACAAAGAGTTGGATATGAGTGAGCGAATAAGCATGACAACAACAAAGAATAGTGATTCATATAGTTTGACTCAATATAGGTACAGCCAATCTCTATAGGGTTTCGCTGATAGCTTAGTTGGTAAAGAATCTGTCTGCAATGCAGGAGACCCTGGTTTGAGTCTTTGGTCGTGAAGGTCCATTGGAGAAGGGATAGGCTACCCACTCCAGTACCTTTGGACTTCCCTTGTGGCTCAGCTGATAAAGAATCCACCTGCAATATGGGAGACCTGGGTTCGATCCCTGGGTTGGGAAGATACCCTGGAGAAGGGAAAGGTTACCCACTCCAGTAATCTCCCTGTTTATTCTCCATCAACATAAATTACAATTTTAGTTTGAATATCATTGTCCAAATACTATATTAAAAACATTGCTTATTGAGATTAGAGGTATTAAGGACTACTTAGAATTTCATTTCTATATAAGTAAGAAGCATATACATTTTTTTTTCCTTTGAGATGATGGTAAATGGAAGAGCAGGTAAATGATGTATCCACTGTTCTCCTTAACCCTACTGCAACACGTTGGGGATGCAATGAATAGAAGGTATTTAAGTTCACCTTAATGTGAAGGTGAACTTAAATACTTCTTTGGTAAGACATCTAAAGCATTCTGTAGAATTGGAAATAAATCATGAAAATATGGAGTGATATATATCCTTTACCTTCTCAATCTGGTAATAAGGTCTATAAATGACTTGTCCCAAGCACTCATTTTTATCGTTCTGATGCCCATTATGACTTCACTCATGGTCCTGATCCTGTCATCTGTGAAAGCTGTGGTCTTACTCCTAAGGGGACAATTGTGAGAAATGAGCCTTAGTGATCACAGCCCAACTTTCCGTGGCCACAGCAGTAGTAGTGGGCATGGGGGTGTGGAGGTGGAGGGTGGTGGCTAGGAAGTAAATGATTCTCTACTGTCCTTTTTGTACTTAGAACACAGGCCAGTCCTACTCAAAGTACAAATGGATAAAAAGGCTTCAATTAGGAAGCCAACCCTTCAGCCCATTTCAAGAAGTAACTTGGAGAACATGCAGCACCAGCTAAGCAAAACTTGAAATGAGTCAGATATAAACCATCTGCTCAAGGATGTCACGGTCAGGTAGGGAAGGCAGAAAGACACGCAGAAAGACATAGTCTGTGATGTAATAAAACAGGAGAGAAGTTCTGGGGAGCAGAAAAGATGGGACTGTTAAATACACTGTGAAAGGAGAACAAGAAGAGCTTCAGAGACCTAGTAGCACTGGAACAGGGCTTCGAAGGATAGGAACATCTTTTCACAGCATAGACAGAAAAGGAAATTCCAAATAGAGAAAAATACCAAGTTCATAACTGTAAACACACAGAACATACACAAGAGCTCAATGAACTTCAAATAGTACAACATCACCATCACCTGACAATCTCCCACCTCCAACCCTTTGGGACCTGCTTCAGGTCTAACTCATCACCAGAAGGCTCTTCACCATGAGTCACTTTTCTATCATGTATGCTGCTGTGAATGTGGGGCTTTGTAAAGACACAATGAAGATCAGCCTTGCCCTTGGGGTGCTTATAACTTAAAGGCAACATGAACATAAAACTTGAAAAGGCTCCAACACAATCGTAACAAAAATATATGTGGTGATAAATGGGTCTACAAGATCATTACTATTTACCAATATTTAAATAACTTGAACATGGGTAAATTCTGCTGGAGGACGCTCTACTTATTCAGATATGGTGCCAACAGCAGCCGGTGAATGCTTTCACTGTTTCTGTTTCAGGATCAGCCTTCAGCTTAAGGCTGGAGTCTTCACTTGTTAAGCCTGAAGGGTCTACAACCCACACAAAGAAGAGACCAGAGAAGACATTTGTCTTGTTTTTGAACAAAAGCATCAAGCAGACTGTGGATGTTACCAATTACATATTATCGGTTTTTAAAACCAGTGTTTCTCTTACTGAAGTGAGGAAAGCAACTTCCCATGGCAGCTTTGCAACAGCAGAAGAGTAATGAGAACCACCATCCCAACAAGACATGATATTCCTATTTCCATCCAGAGGAGGGTGGTCACTGCAATAGATTGCAGTGGCCCCATTCACAGATAGTGCAAGAACATCATTACCTTAAAAGAGAAAGACAAAACCTTC
>NW_011495084.1:13491148-13491476 GCF_000754665.1 Bison bison bison | reverse complement strand
AGCAGCAGCAGCAAATATGTTTAGCTGGGGGAGATTCCACATCTTTTAAAGATACATACTAAAATATTTATGGATAAAAATGATATGATGTTTTGGAACTGCTTTAAATTAATCTTGGGAAGTGAGAGCGAGTTTCAGATGAATCAAGACTGCTCATTATAGCAATTATTGAAGCTGACTTAGAGTGACATAGGGGCTTATTTCCCTTTACCCTTCTGAGTTCTTAGCTGAGGATCTTTATAATAAATGACAGAATAACAGGAGAAAATCTGCGAGACAGCAAAAGAGACACAGATGTATAGAACAGTCTTTTGGACTCTGTGGGAGA
>NW_011495084.1:13490032-13491048 GCF_000754665.1 Bison bison bison | reverse complement strand
ATGTATGCCAACCCACTCATCCAGGGAAGTTAATCTTGAGGTTTGTGCTCCACAGTCTCCTAAGTATCCCTACAGGATTATGCTCCAGCAGCCCATCCTGGCAACATGCTTGATAATACACCCCTTACTGCCTTCATTAGCTTTCTTGTCTCAACTCCATTCGGACTGTTTCCTGAGACCACCTCTCAAATAATCTATTGCATTCAAATTCTTAAAGTTTAGTTTTAGGAGACCCAAACTAAGACAACAGAAAATATTCATATAATGACATGAAACCATTATTCCAATTTTGTACAAGAATACATGGAAAAAGAAATATTGGAAGAATGTATTCCAAAATGATAACAATGATTATTTCAGCATTGTGAGATTATGGGTGATTAAAAATCAAAACAAATTTTACTTTTCTCCAAGAAAAGAAGGACTTTGGGTTTGTTTTCTAGTTTTTGTAAAGAAGTACCATAAGTACAACATGCAGATTAATAGAGGTTTTGTGAATTTCAAAAGGTGACCTTACAAGAACAAAAACTGTTATTAAACACTAAATAAAATCATGGCTGCTGCTAGTTTTCTCAGCTGCTGCTATTTTCTCAGAAGCACATATCAAATGAAGTGTTTATGTTCATATGAAAAACACACTAAAAATCCAACTTTCCAAGGAATTTAGAATTAGTCTAGAAGTATGCTTCAGACTGAAGGTCATGTCACATAAGGTAATCATTTGACAAAACAATATTTTTCAATCAATAACAATAGCTACCATTTATTGAATGTGTAACCATAACCTTTTATCATCTCACTAAATCCTTGCCAGACTATTGTACAGTATGTGTTATTATTACCTTTTTACAGATAATAAAGTTTGGAGAAAATAAAGTGAATTCTCCAAAATAAGGAAAAGGCCCACAAGATTTGAACCCAGATATTGGTCCCATGAATCAAGGCAAATTGGAAGTGGTCAAACAGGAGATGGCAAGAGTGAACATCAACATTCTAGGAATCAGAGAACTAAAATG
>NW_011495084.1:13487828-13489932 GCF_000754665.1 Bison bison bison | reverse complement strand
TCAGCTGGAATTCCATCACCTCCACTAGCTTTGTTCATAGTGATGCTTCCTAAGGCCCACTTGACTTCACATTCCAAGATGTCTGGGTCCAGATGAGTGATCACCACATCGTGGTTATCTGGGCCATGAACATCTTTTTATGTACAGTTGTTCTGTGTATTCTTGCCACCTCTTCTTAATATCTTCTGCTTCTGTTAGGTCCATATCATTTCTGTCCTTTATTGTGCCCATCTTTGCATGAAATATTTCCTGGGTATCTCTAATTTTCTTGAAGAGATATCTAGTTTTCCCATTCTATTGTTTTCCTCTATTTTTTTGCATTGATCACTGGTGAAGGATTTCATATCTCTTCTTGCTATTCTTTGGAACTCTGCATTCAAATAGGTATATCTTTCCTTTTCTCCTTTGCCTTTAGCTTCTGTTCTTTTCATAGCTATTTGTAAGGCCTCCTAAGACAACCATTTTGTCTTTTTGCATTTCTTTTTCTGGGGATGGTCTTGATAATTGCCTTCAATTCAATGTCACGAACCTCCATCCATAGTTCTTCAGGTATTCTGTCTATTAGATCTAATCCCTGGAATCTATTTGTTACTTCCACTGTGTAATTGTAAGGTATTTTATTTACGTCATACCTGAATGGTCTAGTGGTTTTCCCTAATTCAATTTAAGCCTGAATTTTGCAACAAGGAGTTCATGATCTGAACCATAGTCAGCTCCCAGTCTTGTTTTTGCTGAATGTATAGAGCTTCTCCATCTCTGGCTGCAAAGAATATAATAAACCTGATGTTGGTACTGATCATCTGGTAATGTCCATGTGTAGCGCCATCTCTTGTGTTGTTGGAAGAGGGTGTTTGCTATGACCAGTGGGTTCTCTTGGCAAAACTCTGTTAGGCTTTGCCCTGCTTAATTTGTACTCCAAGGCCAAATTTGCCTGTTACTGCAGGTATCTCTTGACTTCCTACTTTTACATTCTGGTACCCTCTGATGAAAAGGACATCTTTTTTGGGTGTTAGCTGTAGAAGGTCTCGTAGGTCTTCCCCAAATGTTCTCTGTTCCAGAATTGAGCCCCCATCTCCTCTGGGTCTCCTTGACATCCCAGGAAAACTTATATTATGTTACCTACTTCTCTCTCAAGTAATGTCTTCTGTATTTATCTCCCTGATAGGCTGTGATTTCTATAGGGAAGAAACTAAGCTTTATTCATCCCTGAAACTGAGTAGGGACCTTACTTCATGTTTGATGAGTGGATACTCGAAAAAGAAGTGTCTAGTGCAACACAGATCTGACCAATAGCTACAATGCCCTGGGTCATGTGATCTATGCATAACATCAGTGGTAAAAAGACTGAGGGGGGAGAGCAGAGAGGAGATTGGGTCTGGCTGGGTACCACCCACTTGGCATATCCCTTGAAGGCTTCCTATGTAGTAGGCACTGATCAGAGCACAGGGGAAAGAAAAATCCTTGCCCATAAGACCTTCATCATCCAGAGGAGAAGAAGATAATCCAGCAACACCTATACCACGTGCCAAGAAGGGCCACTCCAGCAGGATCCTTAGGGACACTAACCAATGTGTGTTGGTTAGTGGGCAACAACACCACTGCCTATTTATTATTAGAAAAGCAAAACTCTCACTTATGGAACAATACATATAATTACATCGAATTTGCACACAAAGAAATGAAAGTTGCATAACCTCAACAGAACCCTGGCTGACACCAAACCCTGGCACCTGGCATCCCAATAAGCTGAGCCCAGTGAGAAGAACAGGAAGTGGAAGAGGATCCCTCAGGGGCAGCTCACCTGGTCAAACCTGTTCATATCGTTGGACAGCAGGTTGACTATCTGGCCTGTGGTGGTCTTCCCTGTGGCCGAGCTACTTAGGCAAAGTGCATGAAGTGAGAGAGGGAGATAGAGAACTGGATTCCTAAGGTCATACCAAGTCATCTTAGAACATAACAAAATGGAGCATGTGTTCTTGGGGTCTTGAGTGGTATCAGCACAAGCAGGGTGACTCCTGACAGCAGGGATCTAGGGACCCTTGATCAGCTTTTCACTCCTCACTGTGGCAGCAGCCCCGCCCGCAAGGACGGCAAAGGGAGAAGC
>NW_011495084.1:13486560-13487728 GCF_000754665.1 Bison bison bison | reverse complement strand
ACCTGTGTTGTACAATCCCTTTATTTTGTAAGAAAAATGCCCTAGCAATCTGAGGAAACTGAAGAGACACCAGGAGCTGCTTCAACAAACCACCAACTGGAGCCACTAATCCAAACAAAATGTCATACTTTATAAAAATGCTTTGATTACTCCTCAAGAAGAAAACCAATGATCAAGTGAGAATGTAAAATGATATAACCACAATGGAAGAGAATATGGAAGTTAATTAAACGTGAAATTAGCATACAATATAGCAATTACACTACTAAGGATATACTCAAGAAAACTAAAAACACAAATTTGAACAGACAATTTGTGTACTCATATTCATGGCAGCAATGTTCACAATAGATAAAAGATAGAATTGTCCATTGACAGATGAGCAAATACACAGAATGTTGTATAGCCCTACAGTGGAATATTATTCAGCCTTTAAAAGGACTTAAATTCTGACATCTGGTACAACATGGATGAATCTTGAAGACACTGTGCTACAGGAATAAGCCACATACAAAATGACAAACACTGAATCAATCCACTTACATGAGGTACTAAAGTAGTCAGGTTCACAGGGAAAAGATGTAGAATGGTGCTGGATGAGGGAAGAGGGACTGGGAGTTAGTGGCTGGTATCCAAAAGTCTACAAGCAATAAATGCTGGAGAGGATGTGGAGAAAATGGAACCCTCTTACACTGTTGGTAGGAATGCAAACTAGTTCAGCCACTATGGAGAACAGTGTGGAGATTCCTTAAAAAAACTGGAAATAGAACTGCCTTATGACCCAGCAATCCAATCCCACTGCTGGGCATACACACCAAGGAAACGAGAATTGAAAGAGACACATGTACCCCAATGTTCATAGCAACACTGTTTATAATAGCCAGGACATGGAAGCAACCTAGATGTCCATCAGCAGATGAATGGATAAAAAAACTGTGGTTCATATACACAATGGAGTACTACTCAGCCATTGAAAAGAATATATTTGAATCAGTTCTAATGAGGTAGATGAAACTAGAGCATATTATACAGAGTGAAGTAAGCCAGAAAGAAAAACACCAATACAGTATACTAATGCATATATATGGAATTTAGAAAGAAGGTAACGATAACCCTGTATGTGAGACAGCAAAAGAGACACAGATGTATAGAACAGTCTTTTGGACTC
>NW_011495084.1:13485747-13486460 GCF_000754665.1 Bison bison bison | reverse complement strand
CCCTGAGGGGCCCCGAGGCCCCTGGGGCAAGGACCACCCACGTTGGGCCATTAACTGTCTCCAAGATAACTCTACTAGTGGATACTGGGCTATATAAGGCGCACAGCCCGATCCAGGTCACATTCAGATTTTAATTACACTCACCCCACCTCCCATCTAAATGGAGCCATTCATCTAGTCAGGAGGCAGCTGGACTGGACTGGTAATGGAAGGAGTTGTCGCCCTTGTAGCATCCTTGGTGAGCCTAGCACGAGAAGCAATTTATAAAGCCAACATTATTTTAAATAAAAGCACCTGAACATTGGCCTGGGCAACTAAAGAACCCAGCTCTAACTTTAGAAAGATGACATCTTCTCTGGGCTTCTGGTCCACATGACACTTGACCACTGCATAGCTCCTGTTTACTTGCTGGCTGATCAAGGAGGAGTTTGTGCCCTTGCAACTATTTCCTGTTGTTTCTATGTTAACATGAGTGGTCAAATACATGCAACCTGACTGTTAGAGAAGGCTGCTTGCAGACAGAGAAGGACGAATATCATATGATATCGCTTATATGTGGAATGTAAGTAAAGGCTATAAATGAACTCTTTAAAAAATAGACTTAGAGTCACAGATGTAGGGGGAAAAAAAAAACAAACCTATGGTTACCAGGGGGTGAGAGGAGGGATAAATTGGGACACTGGGATTGACATATACACACTATAACATATAAA
>NW_011495084.1:13485118-13485647 GCF_000754665.1 Bison bison bison | reverse complement strand
ATGTCGGCCACCTGCAAGTCACAAGATTCTAAGCGCATCAAATATCCTCCTGCATCTTCAGGTCCTTACCTATGGAAATTCCTGCCTTGCCTCCCTCGGAGGAATCCTGGGACAACTAAATGAGCTGCAACAGCTCAAAGTGCTCTGAAATCATTTCAACATCTTTATTAACAGAAGTTCAGGGCAGAGACTTACTCTATTCATAATGGCAGAGGCTGGTTTCACAAAGGGCTTGGAAAACTCATTGCTGCTTACAGGTGATCGTAGTAGAACAAGAACTCTTGAGAAAAATCATGTGTTAAAAGCCAAATTTTCTAGCCTGTAATTAAAGTTTCACTTCTAAGCAGATTGCTAAAATTTTTAACCATTATGAATGCAGTCTTTTAAAAAAGAGACACCTACCACCCTGACTACTTAAAGAAAATGCACTGAGGGGAGTGAAGTGAACAAGTGAAATAGGTGAGGAAACTTAAGAGGTACAAACACCAATTTATCAAATAAATAAAAGGGGATTGGGAGAAAAGATAAA
>NW_011495084.1:13483573-13485018 GCF_000754665.1 Bison bison bison | reverse complement strand
GAGGAGCTATTCCACGTTCAAAGTCAGGAGGGGCGGCAGTGAGGAGATACCACTCGTCCAAAGTAAGGAGCAGCGGCTGTGCTTTGCTGGAGCAGCCATGAAGAGATACACCACGTCCAAGGTAAGAGAAACCCAAGTAAGACGGTAGGTGTTGTGAGAGGGCATCAGAGGGCAGACACACTGAAACCATACACACAGAAAACTAGTCAATCTAATCACACTAGGACCACAGCCTTGTCTAACTCAATGAAACTAAGCCATGCCCTGTGGGGTGACTCAGGACAGACAGGTCATGGTTGAGAGGTCTGACAGAATGTGGTCCACTGGAGAAGGGAAAGGCAAATCACTTCAGTATTGTTGCTTTAAGAACACCATGAATAGTACAAAAAGGCAAAATGATAGGATACTAAAAGAGCAACTCCCCAGGTCAGTAGGTGCCAATATGCTACTGGAGACCAGTGGAGAAATAACTCCAGAAAGAATGAAGGGATGGAGCCAAAGCAAAAAGAATACCCAGCTGTGGATGTGACTGGTGATAGAACAAGGCCCGATGCTGAAAAGAGCAATATTGCATAGGAACCTGGAATGTCAGGTCCATGGACCAAGGTAAATTGGAAATGGTCAAACAAGAGATGGCAAGAGTGAATATCAACATTCTAGGAATCAGCAAACTCAAATGGACTGGAATGGGTGAATTTAACTCAGATGACCATTATATCTACTACTGGGGGCAGGAATCCCTTAGAAGAAATGGAGTAGCCATCATGGTCAATAAAAGAGTCCAAAATGCAGTACTTGGATGCAATCTCAAAAACGACAGAATGATCTCTGTTCATTTCCAAGGAAAACCATTCAATATCACAGTAATCCAAGTCTATGTCCCAACCAGTAATGCTGAAGAAGCTGGAGTTGAATGGTTCTATAAAGACCTACAAGACTTTTAAGAGCTAACACCCCAAAGATATCCTTTTCATTATAGGGGACTGGAATGAAAGTAGGAAGTCAAGAAACACCTGGAGTAACCGACAAATTTGGCTTGGAATATGGAATGAAGCACGACAAAGACAATAGAGTTTTGCCAGAAAAATGCACTGGTCAAAGCAAACACCCTCTTCCAACAACACAAGAGAAGACTCTACACATGGACATCACCAGATAGGCAACATCAAAATCAGATTGATTATACTCTTTGCAGCCAAAAATTGAGACGCTATAGACAGTCAACAAAAACAAGACCAGGAGCTGACTGTTGCTCAGATCATGAACTCATTATTGCCAAATTCAGACTTAAATCGAAGAAAGTAGGGAAAACCACTAGACTATTCAGGTATGACTTACATCCAATCCCTTATGATTATACAGTGGATGTGAGAAACAGATTTAAGGGACTAGATCTGATAGAATGCCTGATGAACTATGGACGGAGATTCATGACATTGTACAGG
>NW_011495084.1:13481770-13483266 GCF_000754665.1 Bison bison bison | reverse complement strand
AGTGCTGCCATCACGGGGTTGCAAAGAGTTGGACAGGACTGAACGACTGAACAACAACAGCGGTCCAGGGCACTATTCGATAAAGGAAGTTGTTCATAAGCTGCTTGCTTGGGGCTGGTGCCGGGGGTAGGGGATGGGGGTATGACGCTTCAGTTCAGAACTGGGAATTCCTGAGCAGTTCAGGGGAAGCCTGTAAGAGTAGAGGCGGGTGTTCAGAGCATTTTCCCTCTGGGCTGTGATTCCCCCTAGGCAGCCTTCCAGCTTCCTGTTTTCTGGCTCTGGAGGGGCTGCCAGCGGCAAGGCACGGAGACCCTGTATCTCCGCCACCAGGTCACCGGGTCCCCTCCCCACCCCTGCTCCTCACTTCCTTGCCCAGTCGTGCTCCGCCTTCCCAGGGTGCAGAGGGGGAGCAGGACAGCATTGGGAGGGTCCACACTTGTTTCCGAAAGGCGCAGGAGCGGAGGGCACCTTGACTACCGCGTATCACGGCTGGGGAGCGCTCACCAGAAGAACAGGCGCGAGCAGAGGTTCGCTTTCTGCAGCGGGTTGGGCTTCACCTTCGGGTACAGCAGCGGCATAGTGCCGGGCCGGACGGGCATGGAGCGGCGCTGCGCTGCTCTGCCCGCGGTGAGGCTCCCGCTGCTCCTGGAGGCGACCGCGGGGATGTTGGAGACCAGTCCGCCTTCAGGGTCTGCTGGGCGGGCCCTGAGAACCACAGGCTTCTGGGGGTGGAGCACCCACCGCCCGCCAGGTCTACGCCTCCAGGGAATGCGCAACCTCCCGGGTGGCCTCCGGGTCACCGGCTCTGCTCTGCTGTCATGGCCCTGGGAGAAGTAGAGCCCTGTGTGGGGCTGCAGGACGAAGAGGCTGTCAGGCCATAGTTTCATTGTCTAAGTCAATGAAACTATGAGCCATGCCAGGTAGGGCCACCCAAGATGGATGGGTCATGGTGGAGAGTTCTGACAAAACATGGTCCACTGGAGAAGCGAACGGCAAACCACTTCAGTATCCTTGCCTTGGGAACCCCATGAACAGTATGAATAGCTCATGTGCCACAACAAACAGTGGCCCCCACTCACCACAACTAGAGAAAACCCAGGCAGCAACAGCAAAAATGGTATTGAAAGCTTTGAACAATGACCAAAATGGGAGATCTTAAAAAATGCTGGATGCTGAGAGTGTACTGATGAAAGCAACAAGGAAGTTGTGAGGTATTCTGGCAAAGAAGCTATTAGGCTCTGCCGGCCATTCCCATTCCTTCATTTCTCTTTCATGGCAAGACGTGTTGTGTATCACCTGTCAACTCAGAATCAGCCCACTGTATATTGACTTATCTTTACTGCACTGACAGCTAATACCTTTTTTGGACTCAACTGTAGGATCTTTCTGGATTCTTACTTTGTAGTAGGTTTTGCTGGATTCTGCCTGGTGATGGTATTTTACTATTGACCAGAGTCTACCACACAGAGGAATCGAGATCAAAGTGATAGTTGTTT
>NW_011495084.1:13480366-13481670 GCF_000754665.1 Bison bison bison | reverse complement strand
CACTGGAGTGGGTTGCCATTTCCTTCTCCAATGCATGAAAGTGAAAAGTGAAACTGAAATCACTCAGTCATGTCCGACTCTGGGCTACCACATGGACTGCCACCTACCAGGCTCCTCCATCCATGGAATTTTCCAGGCAAGAGTACTGGAGTGGGGTGCCATTGCCTTCTCCAGGAGAAGCTCTATACAGTCAACAAAAACAAGACCAGGAGCTAACTGTGGCTCAGATCATGAACTCTTTATTGCCAAACTCAGCCTTAAATTGAAGAAAGTAGGGAAAACCACTAGACCATTCAAGTATTACCTAAATCAAATCCCTTATGATTATACAGTGGAAGTGAGAAATAGATTTAAGGGCCTAGATCTGATAGAGTGCCTGATGAACTATCGATGGAGATTCATGACACTGTACAGGAGACAGGGATCAAGACCATCCCCATGGAAAATAAATGTAAAAAAGCAAAATGGCTGTCTGGGGAGGGCTTAAAAATAGCTGTGAAAAGAAGAGAAGTAAAAAGCAAAGGAGAAAAGGAAAGATATAAATTGCAGAGTTCCAAAGAATAGTAAGGAGAAATAAGAAAGCCTTCCTCAGCAATCAATGCAAAGAAATAGAGGAAAACAACAGAATTGGAAAGACTAGAGATCACCTCAAGAAAATTAGAGACACCAAGGGAATATTTCATGCGAAGATGGGCTAGATAAAGGACAGAAATGGTATGGACCTAACAGAAGCAGAAGATATTAAGAAGAGTTGGCAAGAATACACAGAAGAACTGTACAAAAAAGATCTTCGTGACCAAGATAATCACGATGGTGTGATCACTCATCTAGAGTCAGATATCCTGGAATGTGAAGTCAAGTGGGCCTTAGAAAACATCACTACAAACAAAGCAAGTGGAGGTGATGGAATTCCAGTTGAGCTATGTAAAATCCTGAAATATGATGCTGTGAAAGTTCTGCACTCAACATGCCAGCAAATTTGGAAAACTGAGCAGTGGCCACAGGACTGGAAAAGGTCAGTTTTCAGTCCAATCCCAAAGAAAGGTAATGCCAAAGAATGCTCAAACTACCACACAATTTCACTCATCTCACACGCTAGTAAGGTAATGCTCAAAATTCTCCAAGCCAGGCTTCAGGAATACGTGTATCATGTATTGAACTCTTCCAGATGTTCAAACTGGTTTTAGAAAAGGCAGAGGAAGCAGAGGTCAAATTGCCAACATCTGCTGGATCATGGAAAAAGCAAGAGAGTTCCAGAAAAACATCTATTTCTGCTTTATTGACTATGCCAAAGTCTTTGACTG
>NW_011495084.1:13479392-13480266 GCF_000754665.1 Bison bison bison | reverse complement strand
CAGCTCACCTGTAACCTGCAAGGAAGTGTCTTGTTTCCAAAACAGCAGGGCTCTAGAGGCAAGGCTGTGTATGAGGAAATTTGTCTTTCCCAGGTTTCTGGAATTTCAGGTTATATATATGGTGTAATTCCCACAATTCCTGACTTCATACAGGGACAAACTCTTAGTAAAATCAAGTCAGCAAACATTCACATAAGCCAACATGGCAGGTCAGATCACATTTCCCAAAGCCAAGATTCCAAAGTGTTAGTGGGAAGAGGAAGAAAATCAGGTGGACAATGGCTCACCTGTGCAGCAAAGAGTGAGCTTTGACTTACCCATCAGCTCACACCTAACTTAAGGTTTTTGCAATGCAGTTCTGGTAAAATTTTGTAATTATTATGAATTAAGTATGATCTGGAAAGATAAACATTTAGCCAATTTGTAAGGAAATCTTTGAGTATCCATCTCATAAATGGTTAAAGATGAAATAGAATAACAAAGATGATGATAAATGACAGTGAAGACCCCTGACTGGAGTGTGCAGGCACAGCTGCAATTTCCACATCACCCAGAATGAAACCTACTCAGATACTGTTGCCAAACACAAATAGCAAGACGCCAGGTTCCCAGGTTCACACAATCCCGAGATGAACAAGAATCTGCTCAATGAAAGGTCAGATGACATCTCACTTTCTGCTGACTGAAATATTCTGAAGAAACAGAAGCTCTGGATAAGTAGCAGCTAGGTAACAGAAGCAATATATTCAATTTAAGCTGTTTGGTTTTATCTTTCAATGAGGACTTTATTTATTTATAAAAAATGCGTATGTTTAAGGTTACAACACAGGTGGGTGCAGGAGGGCCTAGAGGAGCTATTCCACGTTCAACGTCA
>NW_011495084.1:13477860-13479292 GCF_000754665.1 Bison bison bison | reverse complement strand
GGCCTGGATGACTTGGCCTATGGGGAGGGGGCACCCTATGGAAGGGTGTGCCAGGGACACCCCAGGGAAGAGCTCTTGGGCGCTCTGGCAGCTCCAGCCCAGATGCAAGGCCCCAGTTTCTGTTCCACAGGAAGGGGATGATCCTTTCTTAGAAAGCATTTATCAGATGTGACCTGGAAAAGTCAACAATTACTTGCTGAGCACCTGTAAAATGTCTTACATTATTCTGGACTCGACTCCAAGTTTGAGTGAGTAACAGTTGCTCAGTCGTGTCCAACTCTTTGTGACCCCTGGACTGGAGCTCCAGGCACCTCTGTTCATGGAATTCTCCAGGAAAGAATACTGGAATGGATTGCCATTTCCTTCTCCAGGGTATCTTCCTGATCCAGGGATTCAACATGGGTTTCCTGCATTGCAGGCAGATTCTTCTGAGCACTAGGGAAGCCTACTATTAAGAGATATTTCTAAGTATAAGGGCAGGTCAATTTAAAAAGTATCAGCAGATACGTGTTTGACTTTATCTTACAATCTATAGGCAATACATTAGAATATGTAATGAATCCATACACCTTTTCCAAAGGAATACCCAAGACAGAAGCAGCAATAAAGTTATAAATGACAGTTAATCAATCAGATGAAATTATTTAGATGACGCTTGTCTCTCTCAAAGAAATGGGGACTGGGAAAGTGGTCAGGAAGGAAATACAATCTGCTTTGAACTTTGTATGAAAAATAATGTTCAGTTCCATGTTGTTGAACATAGGTCTGTTGTTGCCACATAAATCCTCTACTTCAAATTACTTTATTAAAACTTTATTTATTAAAGCTTTATTAAAACTCTGCTTCTGGCCTTTGTTTTGGAATCTGTTACCTTTGTTGCCATCTCCTGATCACTGTTCTCTGAAGTTTACTTCCTCCAAACCACAGGACACTATTCCCTGAGGTTGTAAGATCTTCTTTTGGTCAAGGATCACTCAATATTTATATTGAGCACCAAAAACATCCTAACATGGCATAAAATATATTTCCTGCTATCCTTCCATTACACCATGTTTTAATCAGTTAAAAGAAAAATAGTAATCTCCAGAGGTCAAGTCCTTTAAGAATCTGTCAATTCTAAAGATAAATACAACTGCTGATCTACATCATGATTCCTAGATGAGATTTACCCTTAGACTTTAAACCACTGTTCTCTCCCCGCCTCAGTCCATCCATCTCAGGACTGACCCACATATACTCAAAATCAATGCACTGTATGGAAAAGCTTTTACCTCAAGACATGTTAACATTCCCCAAACTAAGTAGGATTTCCCGTAGCACTTTACAATCGCTTTCATTAAAGAAGGCTCCCGAGCATCCTCCTGGGCTCTCAACACTTCTTGATCCCAGTACCTGCGAAGAGAGACAAAGCACAGTGAGGAACAGCCCTGCC
>NW_011495084.1:13477302-13477760 GCF_000754665.1 Bison bison bison | reverse complement strand
CTGTCCCACAAACAACTGTATCTTGACCAGTTGTCTGGCTGGGACATGGCCCCCGGCGGGGAGGCCTGCACTGGCACTGGGAGCAAGGGTTCTAGGGCCCAGGTGCTCAGAGCACGGTCTGGAGGGGGTGGGGCTCCAGGTGGCCACACACCCTGGTCCTCTCTGGCTGCCTGCACCTGGGGAGGGTGCAACCACAGGATGACCCGAGCAGGGCCTCTAAACCAGTGCTTCTCAAACTAATGTGAGCAGGACTCATCTGGGATCCGGAGATTCTAAGTCAGTAGGTCTAGGGTACAGACAAGATTCCATGTTCCTAACAGCCTTCCAGGCCAAGCCAGGGCTGCTGGTCCATGCTTAGAATAGCAGAGCCCTAGGGCAGGGTGGGCAGAGTTTTCCTGTAAACAGGAAGTCAAAACATTTCCAGGCTTTGCGGGCCATATGGTCTCTGCTCAGAAAAA
>NW_011495084.1:13475991-13477202 GCF_000754665.1 Bison bison bison | reverse complement strand
CTTTAGTTTACAGAGAAATTTCCCAAAACACTTCTGATGCTTCAGGGGAGGTACACACTTCAATACCGAGTGACACTCACCTTGTGGTAGATCATATGGCACATGGCTACTCTCAGCCTTATCCCCCAGCATGTGGGAGAAGTACAAGTGGTGCAGAATGGCCCACATGAGCACACAGGCGCTCAGCCCTGCCGTGTAACCATATGTGGCAGAATCACCAGGATCATAGTTTTCAACATAACTAATCATTTTACCCAAAAATATGGGTTGAACTACTCTGGTGGCTTCCTAAAAGAAGAGAAAAGGTCTTAATTAGAAATGTCAGTTTTTCTTTACACAAGATTTACTTTTAGCATTAGCATGCTAAAAATACATTTTGACAAAATGCTACATTCATGGCTAATTTAAAAGACAAATATGCAGATCTACTATCTCCGATAAGACAAGCAGGCAACAGTTTTAACCATACGGCAAAATTTTACATTCAAAGATAATAAAGCTGTTTTTAGTACACTGTGGATCCTCAGTAAATATCATAAACAGTGCTTTAGAAGTCATTTGGCACAATACCAAGTGAGACTTAAGAAGAGTAAGGAAAATGTGGCAGAAGAATAAGAAATCTGCTTCCATATGGACAAGCCCTGTTGGAAGGCTGGCCCTGTCACCAGTACTCTCAATGTCTCAGCCCAATAGAAAGTCAACATGGTTCATTCTATGGGAGACATGTTTTTATCACCTTCTTCATGAATATTTATGAGCTGAGACACTGGCACAAACACATCCACTCTCTTCCACCTCAAACTCCATATGTCTGTAGATGAAGAGAATGGAAACCAGCTTCAGTTGGAGTACCACAAGAAACCAGGCTTGGTAGCTCTGCAGGCTCTCAGCTCCCAAGAGCACTGCCTCAATATGCCTCTGTCTTCTAGAAGTCAGAATGTTCCTTCGAGTACAAAATTAAACATGGTGGAGACCAAGCTAAAACCTTGTGTCTTCCATGGTTCTCCATCCACTATCAACTGCACTTCATAGTTTGGAAGAAATATTTCCAATCATCTCTTCCCCAAGGCCTAAACCACCTGACTCAGGGTGTGCTGAGGCTTACACCCTGAGTAAGACTTAGGGAAAGCAAGCTGCTTTCTCAAAGAAAAAGGCAAAGAAACAGCAACACTTACCCACCTTGCCAAACAGCCACTTCACCCCACAACCTA
>NW_011495084.1:13475111-13475891 GCF_000754665.1 Bison bison bison | reverse complement strand
CTGCTCAGCTAATCAGTGCCTGAGTAGGATATTTATCAAAAGATATCCCCACCCATCATATGGGTGTCTCATTAAACCTCAGCATTCTTGTCTTTTTCTACCCACATGCACACATGCATATACACACACACGTTCACAGGCTGCACCAACCACCTCTCCTCCCATGAAGTCATGGAAATTTTCATCTACTATAGAGGATAAAGGGAACACTATTTAGTTGAAGAAGTGAGATGATCAGACCTGAGTACAATGATCAATTCTGATACATTTCCACTGTGTCCTGTCATCCATCCCAAGAGGCATAGAGAGCTCATGGAAGAGTCCCTCACACAGTGGACTGTCAAACACACTATTTATAGTTTCCTGAGGTGGAAATGTGGAGGCCCACACAGAGAAGCAAGAACATCAAACTGTACACACGAGCAGTCCCAGCTCAGGTGCCGCCAAGGGTAGTCCAGTGCTGGAGCCACAAACCACCAGTAGACCTGCAGTAATATCTTCCATCCAAAACTTCCCTGAAATTAATGATTCTCTTTGGGAATCACTGTTGCCTGTTACTCAGCTCTCCACATGAGCCTAACATCCTTGTAATTATAGGAGAAATAAGAGTAATGGCACTCACCAAAGACAATACAGATAAATGCAACAAATACAGCAAAAACGAGTGTAAATAAAGGCAGGTCACTTCTGCCTAAACATATCTGGATTTTTTTTACTGAGAAATAGTTTTTTTTAATAACCACCAGGGATTTCCCTGGTGGTCCAGTGGCTAAGACTATA
>NW_011495084.1:13474268-13475011 GCF_000754665.1 Bison bison bison | reverse complement strand
CGAGACAGCTGGTTCTAGAATCCATAATTATAACCATGGCACCATCCTGCCTGGAGATTTGCCTGCCCAGTAGTATCTACCTGCTTTATCCTTGGTCACACAGCTAGTTGATGACCATGCTGAGCTTATTCCTATCCTCCCTCCAGCCCTCAACCCTGCCTCGACAGGTTCTGTCAATCATCACTTGCAAAAAAAAAAAAAAAACAAAGCCACCTTGGGCCTCAGCTCAAGTCTAACCACCTGAAAAGCATGGGCATGTACACTGATGAACTAACCCTTCATAGGAACCCAGGTCAGGAGGCTACCTCATGAAGCAAGACAGGTCAAAGGCCTCAAGGTAGAGGAAGCAACCACTAGGAAACCTTCAGGGACACTCTTCCTTAACACTGAAGGTCCACCTGCCACATACCACAAGACCACTTAAATATAACCAAAAGTCCATTGCAAAACTAGAGAGCGGATTTTATTGAGGAGGATGTATACATTTAACTGATCTTGTGTTTTAACTAATTTTCCATTACCATTTAGGTAAACTTCAAAGTATGAACCCATGTCAGAGCTCCGTGGTCCCAGAAACTAATGGGCAATGAAACAAAGACACACACAGCCTGTCTCCCATAGAGATGTTCCTGGAAGAAGGTCCTTCCTAGTTAGCTTAACACCATGTAACACAGCCAACATTCCAACTTGTCAAAAACATTTCAACATGTTTTCATTATCTGTTGGATGTTTCATATGCCACA
>NW_011495084.1:13471434-13474168 GCF_000754665.1 Bison bison bison | reverse complement strand
TTCATGGTCCTAATACATCTAACACATGTGCTAACTCTCCCCTAGCAATGTTCGTAGCAGACATTGCTCATTGATTCCAGAACTTTTTCAGACAGAATTTGGATAGGGCTTCATCATTCAGGCACTGCCAAATCAAAAAGCTGGTTAGAGAAATGCAATCAAATGCTACCTTGGTTTTATGTACTTATCCATCCATGAATGACCATTGTTATGCTCACTTTTGCAAAAATGTGCCCCTCAAAACCCTATTATAATTAGCTGCCAATATGCCATGAAGATGAAAATGTCAATCTAAGTTTCCAGAAGAATTGATGCTTTTGAACTGTTGTGTTGAAGAGGACTCTAGAGAGTCCCTTGGATTGTAAGGAGATGCAACCAGTCCATCCTAAAGGAAATCAGTCCTGAATATTCATTGGAAGGACTGATGTTGAAGCTGACACTCCAATACTTTGCCCACCTGATGCGAAGAGCTGACTCATTTGAAAAGACCCTGATTCTGGGAAAGATTGAAGGCAGGAGAAGGGGACGAGAGAGGATGAGATGGTTGGATTGCATCACCGACTCAATGGACATGGGTTTGGTGGACTCTGGGAGTATGTAATGGACAGTGAGGCCTGGCATGTTGCAAGCGACTGAACTGAACTGAACTGAAAGCTATCTAGCTTTCTAGACAGCTATATCTATATAGCTAAATATAGATAGCTAGAAAGCTAACTATTTTGTTTTTTTACTGGGATACAAGGCTTCTGTCTACAGTCTTTTTAAAAATGATCCCACTTTTACACTGTAAAACACTATATTTTCAAAGAACTTAAGCATCTGCTCTCTTATCTGATCCCCGTAATAACTGTGAAGAAGCTGGCAGGGCTGTAATCCCTGCTCTACACACAGGTGAGGACCTGAGGCTCAGGGACCTTGGGGACACAAGGCCAGTGGATGGTAAGTGCCTCCTCCATGGATTCAAACTGGTCCAGGCTCCTAGAGCTAGCATATTAGGATGTTATAACTTCTGCTTGTATTAGGTGATTTGACAAATAGACAACATGACAGCTCTGTGACACACTGGGAGCAGAGAAACTTCAGAAAACTCAACCAGGTCTGCTTCATCACAGAACAGAATGAATGTAAGGCATCTATCCTTTATTATGGGCTGAACTGTTCCATCCAATTTTACATGTTGAAGTCCTAAATCCCCCAGTACCTCAGAATATGACTATTTGGAGACAGGGTCTTTAAAGAGGCAATAAAGTTAACATGAAGTCATACAAGTGGGTCCTAATCTAATAGACTGGGGTTTTTATAAGAAGAGAAGATCAGGCACAGACACATACAGAGGGAAGACCATGTGAGGACAAAGAAGATGGCATCTCCAAGCCAAGGAGAGCGTCCTCAGAGGAAACCAACCCTGCTGACACCTTGACCTGAGACTTCCAGCCTCCAGGGATGTGAGAAAATGAGTTTCTGTTAAGTCACCTACTCTGTGGCACTTTGCATGGAGGTCCTAGCAAACTAATGTACCCTTCAGCTTTATGTATCTAAAAGATACTTTCTCTGCTATTTCATGGATCATCTAAAGGGGTTAATCAAACAGTTATCAGCTCACCTGAACTGTGCGTTTAAAAAAAATCTGACTTGGAAGCACATTGCCCCAGATGTTGTTTTTTTTTTTTTTTTCAGATGAATGAATTCTGCTCTATTAGAACGAAAACCTTGTTGACTTAGGTTAATGCTCCCAGTGTTACAGCTCTCAACAATGGATTGCCATCTGATGCTTGCACATTAAAAAAAAAAAAACTGATAATCTGATGGCTCACCTAAGAGGATGCAGAGGATGCAGAAATAATGCCAAGAAGACATTCAACTGGAATGAGAATCAAGAAATGTATTTCTTTCCTTAGAGGTGACCTGACGCAGAGGCAGGACTAGAATCCAAGACTGAGGTTCTGCCACTCTGTGAACTTGGGTGATGGCCCCACCGTGGCAACCACGTGACAGAAGCAGTGTTCTCAGACTCGATGCAGAACACAGTACATAGGAAAGCACTCAGCCTCCCCCAGCAATTGCCCCTCTGTGCTCCCTGGACCAGCTCTATGACCTTAGGTGAGCCTGGACCCACTCTCCTCATCCATGACATGGGATAAAAATGGACCATCATGAGATTAAGTGAAATCACACATGTGAGAACAATATAAAATGAATTATAAAGAACTACACAAATGTAAATTATCATTAGTATTGTCAGAGTAGGTGCAGGATTATTAGGCCAGGAATCACAAGATTTCTAATTCTATGACCTAAGTCTGCTTCCATGTGTATGTTACACTTGATTTAAGACATTCACTGAAAGAACAGATTTCTAATTCTGAGTCTGCTGCAAATTAGCTTAACATCAGTTTTATACATAGGGCCACGTTCCTTCTAAGGGGCCTTAGTTTCCTCACCTGTAAAATGAGAGTGTTGAATCTTATTATCTTATATGATCTAGACTGATCTAAAATTTTGTGATCTATTTCTCATTACTCAATGTCTTGATAAAATATAATGATAACATAGGTTTTAAATGAAGACTGTGGCACATAGGTGCATACATCTCTTTTTTATATGAAATGCCTGAGGTCAAAAGAGCAAAAGGGTTTTGGAGATTCCTGGGTCTCTAGGTCTTAGGAAGGAAGGTCTGACTAGGAGATATTCTAGTAGATGAAAGCACTCTGTGAATTTCAGGCATAAAAATTAC
>NW_011495084.1:13470240-13470927 GCF_000754665.1 Bison bison bison | reverse complement strand
TGAAAAAATTAATTTCCCCTACTCATCTCATAAATACTATAGTTCAAGGTTAACCAAACAACTTAGAACATCCTCATTTTGCAACCTTTAATGAATTAATGAACCTTGAGCAAAGATCGTAAATAGCTCCTAACATCACACACACACACACACACACACACACACACACACAGTGTTATGTACCTCATAAGGGAGGTATACTACCCTACCTCCTACATAGATGAAAGGGGTGAAGAAAATCCAAATGAGTTACATCAAACTTCTAGACCTAAACATCAACCTAAGGTGCCAGAGGAACATGTTAATTGACACAAGGGGAGAAGTTATCAGCCATATCTAGTCTGTGGGAATCTCTAAAGGACAAACAACCTAGAAGCATGGGGTGGAGGGGAATAGAAAAGCAATCTATATAACTAGGTCAATTAAATGTACCTTATTTAATATGGCTTTGAACAGCAAGAGGAGGAAAAGGACAACTGTGAGCACTGGCTAGATATTGATGAAAGTTAATATTTATGCATAATAATAATAATGTTTATGTTAATATGTTTAGTGGGGGGGGGTTACATCTTTAAAAGATATGCAGATATGCATAACTATATGCAGAGTATATCATGTGAAATGCCAGGCTGGAAGAAGCACAAGCTGGAATCAAGATTGCTGGGAGAAATATTAATAACCTCAGAT
>NW_011495084.1:13467876-13470140 GCF_000754665.1 Bison bison bison | reverse complement strand
TGCTGAAGCTAAAACTCCAATACTTTGGCCACCTGATGCGAAGAGCTGACTCATTTGAAAAGACCCTGAGGCTGGGAAAGATTGAGAGCAGGAGGAAAAGGGGATGACAGAGGATGAGATGGTTGGATGGCATCATTGACTCCATGGACATGGGTTTGGGTAGACTCTGGGAGCTGGTGATGCATAAGGAGGCCTGGCTTGCTGTGGTTCATGGGGTTGCAAAGAGTCGGACACGACTGAGAGAGTGAACTGAACTGAACTGACCCAGACAATGATGGTTGCACAACACTGTGAATGTGATTAATGCTACTGGATTGTGTGATTAAAAATGGTTATATGGCAAATTTTATGTTATATATACTTTACCACAATTTTTAATGTAAAAAAAATAAAATCCTCTATCTAGAAGACAGTCTAGCACATGTCTGTCCTTCATTAGCAAATCCCCTAGAAGGGCTCCTATTTTGAGAAAGCATATTTTCTTTTCCTTCTCTCTTAGAACATATGATATTATCCTTCTGTATTTAACCATATATCCTTTCTTTTTTGTTGTTGTTACTTAAACTAGAGTATATTGTATGTTTTTCCTATCAGGTTTTTCTGTAGTATTTTAACCAGAGGTCTTTTGGTGGAAAAATGGATCCTAGTCACGTTAAACAAAGTGCTGACACAAAACAGCAACTTCACACAGTCTTCAAGTAAACATACTCCCTGATAAAATCAGAAAGTAATATACAATTCTGGGAACAGTAAAAAACCATCTGTGACAACTTTGTCTCAAATCTTAGAAAATGATTTTGGCTCTGGAGTCTCTCAGGACACAAAATCTGGGACACAGCTTTTATAGGTGGCCTGTGCCTTTCATTTGTATAATAAAGAAAACATTATAACATATAAATAAATATAATAAATCCTTTTCTAAGAGCTTGAAATGTTGAGTGAAGTTGGAGAACATCTTGTAATGTGTAAATATTTGTTGCCGGTATAAGAAACATAGAATATAGTTTATGCAGTCGAAAAGCTATTGGAAAAAAGCCTTTGGAGTAGACATGAACTCATGGGAGAATCAGTGTTAACTCAAAAATTGTTAAGGCTCAGGGCTGTCCACTGGAAACATTCATAACCACAAGGTCACTGTGAGTAACATCTGGCTATCTCCTTTTGAAGTACACCTGAGGGAGAAAAAGACAAAATCGACATGTTTAAAATTTTTAACGTCCTTCTCCTAAGGCAACACATTTCTAGGTTTCCTGCTTCATGTGAAGCAATCATATCACTATTGGGAGGCACAGTTTTAAAAAACCAGGGCTGTATTTATTCTATGGAGGAAATAGCTCCACTAAAACCTTCAGTGGGGCTGGGTTAAATGCCAAACAACCTGTAGATCTCCTAGATTTTTGATCATTTTGATTCACAGATATGTTTTATCACTACAATAAATTGATAAGCAAAATCAGTTTACTCCCTGGAATAAATTAAAAACAGGGTAACAAAGAGGATAAGAAATCTTGCACCTCAACAGGGCTTCTCATTTTCACACATAAAAGGAGCACAACAGATTCAGATGTTAGTATCAGGTTGTAATCTTTATATTTTAAAAACTCTGACTAACAAGAACTGAAACACTGGTATATATGTATGAAATAACCTGGTGTTTAATTTGTTTGGCAAAGCAATCATAGGGCCTATAGAAATGTGATCTGTGGATACTTCCCAAGAATGAAAGGGAATCAAAAGCTTTAGCCAGGAATCAAACAAGTGACTTCTCTAAAATGAAGGATGATACCAAATAATAGGACAGATCTCTGCCAGGCCTTGGAGTTCTTGAATTCTACCAAATTCTAGCTGAACTGGAAGAGATACAGGTTTTCTCAGTGTATAATCAGAACACAGAAGAAGTGAAGTGCTGTCAAGGTCCACAATCATCAATTTTCAGTAGCTGTATTGTATCTCAGTTCCTTAACAGATGCACATAACAAAATAATGTCAGGCCTTGTGAAACCTTATGTCTGAATCTGTTTGGGCAAGAAACGACTTCAAATGTAACTCTTTATCCTCAAAGAAGAATGTGAAAAGTTTCATTTGAGTCTTTAAAATGGAAAATATACCGTCTATCAGAGGCTGACATGTCACAAACTGGGTTGCTTAGACATATGGTTCAGATTTCTTTTATAAAACCTGACTACAAGTGCATTTGTGGGTGCTGTAAACAAAGTTATTGTGAGAGAGAATCACACACGAAACAGAAAAGCACCAGGACACCT
>NW_011495084.1:13466870-13467776 GCF_000754665.1 Bison bison bison | reverse complement strand
GGCATACATGTGTTCCCCATCCTGAACCCTCCTCCCTCCTCCCTCCCCACACCATCCCTCTGGGTCGTCCCAGTGCTCCAGCCCATAATCTTTCTGATGCTTAGTGCTGTCGACTTCAGTTATTATTTTAGAGCCACCAACAGTAAGTAAAGAAGTAATCATTGTATCAATATGTGTGATGTACTTGGTGCAATTTAGAATCAGGAGCACAGATGTATATAAAGACACTTTGATGGGGCAAATGGTTGCACCAGAGCAAGTTGAAGTGGCGTCACCAGAGTCATGTTGGGTAGAATAATTGGAACTCTGTGCTCTCCAAACCATCGAACCACGGTCAGTATGATCACAATAGCAGAAAATTCAGCATTTACAGCAGAGACATGGATTTTTTAAAATTGTCCAGGTCAAGAAAACACAATGTAAAGTATATTAAAGCTTAAAGGGCTAAAAATGGCACAGATTACATAATAACATGCTGTAGAATAAATTTTTGATCACAGTTATATTCCTCAATCACATTTTACATGAGAACAGCTCTTACTTACCCACCTACCAGCAGTATTTGCTGAGTACCTACTAGATGTCAGTCACTCACTACCTTATTTACAGGTAAAATGTAAACTAACTATTAGCAGAAACAGAAGAAAGAATCCTGTTAGTTCTATTTTAAGCTTTCAAAAAAAAAAAGGAGCTAAGAGTTGTAACTGTCTGTTCTGCACTGGTTCACCACACCTGGACCACAGGCTTTTTAAAGAGGTGGAGAAGGACCATTTCCTGGGACTCAAGTGTCTATTCAACAGCCTGCCCACAGGAGTCATCAAAAGCACATGCCTGGTGAATGATGAGGGTATCACACCTCACCAGAAATAAGAGGGTGCTGGAACCTTTGAAAACATTTAATGTGAC
>NW_011495084.1:13466084-13466770 GCF_000754665.1 Bison bison bison | reverse complement strand
TGTATAGTCTATGAGGTCACAGAGTCAGACACAACTGGGTGACTTTCACTATTTTTTCTGTGAATCTAGAGAATTACCAAGCCCAAGGAGGGGTTTTTATGACCAGTTGGTAAGAAGCACAGGTAGCCACTTGGACTCACAGTTGCTTCTGAAGTTGGGAAAGAGGGGCAGTATTCTGGGACTGAATCCTTAACCTACAAGGTCTGATATTAACTCCAAATATGTTGTGCTAGAATTGACTTAAATGGTAGGATACAGTTATATCTGGAGAATCAGAGAACTGGTTATTATGGGGGGGGGGGGAACCCACACATTTGGTGTCCAGAAGTATTGAGTCACTGAAAGACAAATATTGTGGGAGCCCAAGGCAGGTGGGCACAGCCCTCTCTCACCCCCAGGAGCACAGGCCTTGAGTAAATTTTCTGGCTGGCTCTGGGCTCCACACCACTCCATTGTCCATGTCAGCCTCCCTCTTCCCCACCACTAAGCCCTCAGGTTGAGAGATCCTTGAATCTTCCTAGACCAAAGGCTGGTACACAACAAACCCCTCAACAGGTTGGTTCAAGATGGCAGAGTTGAAGGACGTGTACTCTGCTCATCTTCTGTGAGAGCACCAAAGTCACAACTAGCTATTTGAACAATCATCTACAGGAGGACATTGGGACACACCAAAAAAAAAAAAAAAA
>NW_011495084.1:13465356-13465984 GCF_000754665.1 Bison bison bison | reverse complement strand
GAAAGATTGAGGGTAGGAGGAGAAGGGGACAACAGAGGATGAGATGGTTGGATGGCATCACTGACTCAACGAACATGGGTTTGAGTGGATTCTTGGAGTTGGTAATGGACAGGAAGTCCTGGCTTGTTGCAGTCATTGGGGTCGCAAAAAATTGGACACGACTGAGTGACTGAACTGAACTGAAAGCTATCTAGAAGAACTGTTAGTATATTTGTTTTATTATTGGGAGACAAGGCTTCTGTCTACAGTCTTTTTAAAAATGATCCTACTTTTACACCATAAAACACTATATTCTGAAAGCACTTAAGCATCTGCTCTCTCATCTGATCCTCGTAATAACTGTGAAGCCAGCAGGGCTGTAATCCCTGCTCTACACCCAGGTGAGGACCTGAGGCTCAGGGACCTTGGGGACACAAGACCACGTGGATGCTAAGTGCCTCCTCCACCTAGTCAAACTGGTCTAGGCTCCTAGAGCTAGCATATTAGGATTTTATAACTTCTGGTTGTATTAGGTGATTTCATGAACAGACAACATGACAGCTCTGTTACACACTGGGAGGAAAGAAACTTCAGAAAGCCTCAACCAGGTCTGCTTCATCACAGAACAGAATGAATGATAGGCATTTAT
>NW_011495084.1:13464930-13465256 GCF_000754665.1 Bison bison bison | reverse complement strand
GGACTGCAAGGAGATCCAGCCAGTCCATTCTAAAGGAGATCAGCCCTGGGATTTCTTTGGAAGGAATGATGCTAAAGCTGAAACTCCATTATATTGTCTACCTCATGCGAAGATTTGACTCATTGGAAAAGACCCTGATGTGGGAGGGATTGGGGGCAGTAAGAGAAGGGGACGACAGAGGATGAGATGGTTGGATGGCATCACTGACTCGATGGACGTGAGTCTGAGTGAAGTCCGGGAGTTGATGTTGGACAGGGAGGCCTGGAGTGCTGTGATTCATGCAGTTGCAAAGAGTCCGATACGACTGAGTGACTGAACTGACTAAG
>NW_011495084.1:13463755-13464830 GCF_000754665.1 Bison bison bison | reverse complement strand
GTAACCTGCACTCTAGATCCTGGGCTCTGCAACTACTGAGCTCACAAACCATAACTCCTGAAGCATGTGTGCCCTAGGGCCTGTGCTCCACAACAGGAGAAGCCACGGCAATGAGAAGCCCATGCACCACAATGAAGAGTAGCCCCTGCCCACCACAGGTAGAGAAAGCCCATGCATAGCAACAAAGACCCAGCACGGCAAAAATTAAAATAAGCAAATAAATAACAATTTTAAAAAATGAAGTGTTATAATAGAGGAAATGAGATTTTTAAACTTATAGATTGAGATTCATATTAATAAAATGTCCCATTATCCCTCAGAGTATTGCTTAGACTTATACATCACATGATAACTTTCTTCAATTTAATCAAGAAAATAATAACAATTTACCTTTTATCTTGTCAATTTTTTAAAATAACTTATAAAACACTACCAGAGTTATAATCTCCTTCCCACCCCTTGCAAATCAAGTCCATTTCACTTCATTAAATTTTCTGTTTATTAAATATAACTTCAGTAAAATTAAGAAAAACTGAGTTTGAGATAAGAAATACATCTATAAAATTAATTTGTATTGCATATTATTAATATTTAATCTATATTTTAGATGCTCTTTTAAATTCAAGGTTAAAAACCTGAAATATTCTTTCTAAACATAAAGAACTTCAGAATTCTTTCTTTGTTTTCTGAGAAGAGACTTCCCTTGCTTCCTTTTATACAGTTCACTTTCAATTGCACTCTCAGGGAATCTGTGGGTAGAAAAGTAACAAATTGCATCTGAATGGAATGTATTTCCTATCCTCACCAAGCATACAACTTATACTGTGTGTACAATTCCCATTCTTAAGAGTCACACCTTTGCATGAAGGCTTTCATTATATGTGGACAACAGAAATGAAGTCCATCATGTGTCAATATTAAAACAAAGTATTGACTTTTTATGGACATTTTTTCTAACATGTATTGCTGATGTCCCTCCCTCGCAGTTTGTAGAACATAATAACAAACATTATTAACTATTTGATATCATTACCAGCAGTAGTATTATGCCATTTGGTGCAATACTCTTAGGGGC
>NW_011495084.1:13457262-13463655 GCF_000754665.1 Bison bison bison | reverse complement strand
TATCATTAGTATTGTTAGAGTAGGTGCAGGGTTATTAGGCCAGGAATCACAAGATTTCTAATTCCATGACCTAAGCCTGCTTCCATGTGTATGTTACACTTGATTTAAGACATTCACTGAAAGAACAGATTTCTAATTCTGAGTCTGCTGCAAATTAACTAACATCAGTTTCATACATAGGGCCACGTTCCTTCTAAGGGCCTTAGTTTCCTCACCTGTAAAATGAAGGTGTTGAATCCTATTACCTTATATGATCTGGACTGATCTAAAATTCTGTGATCTATTTCTCATTACTCAATGTCCAGATAAAATATAATGATAGCATAGGCTTTAAATTAAGACTGTGGCACATAGGTGGGTACATCTCTTTTTGATATGAAATACCTGAGGTCAAAAGAGAAAAAGGGTTTTGGAGATTCCTGGGTCTCTAGGAATCTCTAGGTCTCTAGGAATCTCTAGGTCTTAGGAGGGAAGGTTTGACTGGGAGACATTCTAGTAGATGAAAGCACTCTGTGAATTTCAGGCATAAAAATTACAGAGTTCTTTGTTCAACTTCTCAAGATCTGCACACAATATAGTACTTATATAAAAAGTTCAGAACACAGACTTCCTTGTTTCTAAACCTAGGTATGAACTCCAACTCCACCAGCTCTTCAGCCTGCTCTGTGACCCAGGCAATTTCCTATCCTATGAGCAGTGGAAGGTCCTGCTCTGCATTTCCTCTATTCCTAAGGAGGACTGAGAAGAGACAGTGACAGAGGGAACTTAGACCACATTTTAGATAAATCTTTCATATAGAAGTACTTAAGATACTGGGACATGTTTTCTTTAAGATATACTTTAAATACTACACTAATAATTATTCTACTCACAAATGAAAATCTGGGACATGCAGAAAAGCATGAAGAAGGGAAAATACACCCTTAATTTAATACGTAGAGATAAATTTTCAATGGGTAAGCCTCATAGCATGCAGCTGGAAGCCTCATCCCACCATGAACCACAAATGTCAAGGGGTAAGAACACCAAACCTTTCTTTCGTCCCTCTATCTTCTCATCAACCCACTCCCACCTTGTTCCAGAAAGAATTACAGGCAGCTGTATGACAATGGCTAAGTCTCTTAAACCAGACCTCAGTTACCATCTCACCTTTTTTAGGAAGATGTCACGTGACCTGAATGTTACCCATTGAGAAACTTCCTCAAACCATGTACAGTGCATTACACACCCCATCTCAGAGAATGTGCTTTGTAAACCTTCAAGCACCATTCTGACTATAGAGTTAAGGTACTGTGGGTTCTTGATTTGTCCTGATGACAATTTCACCTTCTAGGAGGTAGAGGAAGCAAAGAGGGGCAACTGGACCTAACTCTTAGTTCAGTTCAGTCACTCAGTCGTGTCCAACTCTTTGTGACCCCATGAATCACAGCACACCAGGCCTCGCTGTCCATCACTTACTCCTGGAGTTCACTCAAACTCATGTCCATTAAGTTGGTGATGCCATCCAGCCATCTCATCCTCTGTCATCCCCTTCTCCTCCTGCCCCCAATCCCTCCCAGTATCAGGGTCTTTTCCAATGAGCCAACTCTTCGCATGAGGTGGCCAAAGTATTGGACCTAATTCTAAACAACAGTAATTAGGGATAAAGTGATAATATCAGGTAGACGTTTTCCTTACAGATTAGAAAACAGAAAAAACCCACACCTTTCCCTGGTAAATCTTGCTAAAGCCAAAATATTCTAAACTGTTTTCCCTTAAACTCTCAAATTTCCTGGATATTTCTTGATAGCACTTTTAGAACAAATGTGCTGAGCACCAATCAGAATGAATGCGAAGCATTTATAAAATGAGTTTTCTGTGCTCTATGAGATTCTGAACCCAGAGTCCAAACTGTGGAAAGTCCAATCTGACATCTCTCTCTCAGGCGCATTTGTGCACACACAGAGGAGCACACACATCCACCCCACCCCCAAATCTGCTGCAGAATCCCGGCAGATCTGCCTTCAACCTGCAATGTGTTGTTAAGACCCAGCCATGAGACTTCCTCTGTGGAGGCTTATAAGGGCACAGAGTGCTTGTTATCAGACCACCAGTAGAGATTGTGAAGACTGAACCCTGGAGACAAACTTTAATTACAACTCCCCGTAGCGAGCTCACCTATATTGCCCTTTCAGTGAGGGCAGTGACCACAGCCTCACCCAGTTGTCGCGTCATCTTGTAAAATAGGCTGTTTTTATTCTGCAGCAAATTACGTGGCTTTCCACCTTCTCTATATATCCCTGAATCCAAAACCTGTTAACATCATAAAGAAATCCATTAGCACACAGTATCTCTCAGTACCATATTATAGCCCAGACAATATTTCAAAAAGGGGCAGGACAGGGAGAACAGACAGACTCTGTGTGGGTGGTAGGACTGGCTGGTGTTTAAATGGTCTGATTACTATTTTACTGGGCAGACAAAGGCCTCGCCTGACCTTTTAATATTACAATGTTATCGGAAAGGAAGAAAATGAGTTTTACACTAGGATTACTGGCACTCTGTAGCATCTTATATTCTGCCCAGGGTATTTGGGGTTGTTTTCATTAGTTAGTGCTTTTAGCTCTCAGGCTCTGAGCTTTGTGGCAATTTATACAGATACACAGAGTTGGGAAATATCTTGATTGCAGAAAATGAAACTGCATTTATCTAAAAAGTAGGGTGATGACATACAAACCAGCAGGCTGAGCCCTGACCACAAATTAAATGTCAAGTTGATTTGAGAATCTGAGCAGTATTTAGCGAAAAAAGAAAACACGTTCAGAATTTCTTTTAGGTCCCGGATTATGTCAGCTGCTAAGAAGAACAGAATCCCTTGTCTGAGAGGTTGAGATGCTTCTAGAAGTTGGCTGTGGTTGTGGTTTATTCTTCTGAGAGTGGAAGGCTGGCAAAAAGAGCTGGTACAAAAGCAGCTTTTACAGAATTGCTCTGCACAGAAAATTCTCTAGAAATCCAGTTTTGTCTTTGGTAAGACTAAAGAAGCAAGTAAGAAATAGAGCTCCGAATTCCAGTGATCTCAGCCTGCAAAGAACATGGGGCAGCCCAGTCTAACTGCCTAGGATCTGAATCTGTAGGATCTGAATCTGTTTTCACAAATTATTAATATCTTTTTTACTTTGTTTCTCCCTCTTAAACCACCTGCCTTTCACCCCTTTTATTGCTCATTAATAAGTCTGCTAAATGGAAATTGAAAAGGAGAGGAAGGGGCTCTTACCTCTGCCTTTCTACTTATTAGTGACTTTGGTTAATGGTTCTGGAGAGAAAAAAGTGTCTGAAATAAATGGCCCAAATGACATAATTATAAAAACAGTTCTGATGCTAAGAAGTACTCAAGTCTTCATTTAGGTCATGTTTAGAGTATATGTATCTTAAGAGAATATGCTGGATGGGCTTCCTGGTGGCTCAGTGGTAAAAGAATCTGCATGACAATGCAGGAATCATGTGTTCAATCCCTTCTCCTGGAAGATCCCACAGGATGCAGAGCAACTAAATCTGTGGGCCACAACTACACAGCATGTGCTCTAGAGTCTGGGAGCCACAACTCCTGAGCCCATGTGTCACAACTACTGAAACCCACGTGCCTAGAGCCTGTGCTGTGCAACAGGAGAAGCCACCACAATAAGAGGTGTTCACACTGTTCAAAAAGAGCTCCACTCGCTGCAACTAGAGAAAAGCTTGTGCAGCAAGGAAGATCCAGCACAGCTTAAAATAAATAAATTTAAAAAATTAACTTTTTAAAAAAGAAGAGAATATTCTGGAACTCTAAACGAGATACAGGTTGTTTTTCCACATCTAGGTATTTCAATTAATTTAATCCTTTGTATTTAATTGGAGACATTTTTTAAGTCTCATGAAGGCCATTTTCCTGTTAATCATTTGTTTACTATTGTGGATCATTGCTAAGGGCAGCATTCTCAAATAAGTACAACAATAATTCAAACTGTCTCATCCACATAATAATTTAAATGTTCTGTAATTTGACATACCAATTTAGATGCCCCAAATGTGCAATTTTACTTAAGCATAGCATAATAGAACATAACTGTTCTTCCCCATGTTGAATAAGAAAAACTGCAGTTTTAAAACACTGGTCTCCATACATTTATGGTCAATTAATCTATGAAAGAGTAGACAAGAATGGAGAAAAGTACAGTTTCTTTGGTAAACAGTACTGGGAAAGCTGGACACTGAAAATGAATGAAATTAGAACACTCACTCATGCCATACACAAAAATAAAGTCAAAATGGTTTAAAGACCTATTATAAGACTGAGCACTATAAAACTAAAGGAAAGCACAGGCAAAAGACTCCTTGACTACATTGCAGCAAATATTTTCTTAGTTCACTCTCCCAAAGCAAAAGAAATAACAGCAAAAACAGATGGGACCCAATCAAACTTAAAAGCCGAGGTTCACGTCAGAGGCTACAAGAGCTGAGATGGGACACAGACTAAGAAAAGGCCAGAAATAGAAATTTATCAACTTAGCCTTTATATTTACTGGTTTGATCAAAGAGTCTAGATCTTCCAGAACAAATAAACACAAAGCAAATCCAAATTATCTTTCTGTACAGAAAAATAGGTATAATTTTGAATTTTTAACATCTTTTATAAGAAAAGGCTCCTATAATTTTCCTCTGTCCCCTCTCTTCCTGTAACCCAAGTTAAACTATAAACTAAATCACACATTCAAGTTGCTATAATAACAATCCCTGAACCCCAGGACCTCTCCTGAAACCCCAAACTTGAATGGCTTATCAAGTTCTAACATTATGTTGTATGAGTCAGTCAGTTACATAAGCTCAATGAAGATGTGTTCATCAAGCTGTTTGTGTGCAAATATTCCCAGTAGCTGTCCTAGACATAAAAATGAAATGGACCCACTGTAAGATAATTTCATCCATTTTCACTGGCAGGATGTTATCAGTGATGTAGATGAGTACATGGAAAGGTGGGGGACAGGAGAGGGTGGAGGAAAAGCCTGATAAGAAAGATGCTGGGAAATGATGACAACAATAGAGATAGATCCCACTTAGCAATATGGAGAGTTGTGAGGGGAAAGACCTGAGAGTCAGACCTCTGTCTTTGGCCACCAGGTGATGACACAGGACAGTTGTCCAATCCTGGAAGGTGGATCCCTCATTGTTAAAATGGTGCCTGTAGTTTTCTCAGTGACTGGACAATGTGGTAAGTATTAACTCAAAATCCTTTCTTAGGTCTTGAAATAATAAATCATTCTCTCACCGGGGGAAAAATGAATGCTGGGTCATAGTCACCTCCACAGCTGCTCTCTCAAAACTGTTGCTTTTGCACATAAGCGACCCCTTCATAAAGTATTTCTCCTCCCTGACTATGCTTTCTACCTCAGTGTTAGTTATCTCTTCTCTGAAAACTTGAATGAAATCTCTTGGCGTGTTTTTGAAGGAGTTTTTCTCTTCTCAAATGTTCTAATTGCAGCCATGCAGGTTTATGAAAGAAAAGTTTCATGAAGGTGAAAAACAGAATTTAAGTAAAACTGTAGTTAGGTATGAGCTGTTTTGGGCTTTTCAGGTGGGGATGTTAAAACAGTTTTGGTTTTCTCTCCTGTGAGAAAATTCTAATAAGAGGTTTGTGTTGAGGAAGAAACATAAAAAATACAAAAACATAAATTGACTACAAACAGAAGAGGTGGGATCTGAGTTTCTTAGTTCTGCTTTTGGTTCTTTATCATTCATTGCCAAAGAATACTTTAACTAGAGACAGTGAAAATGTTGACCACAGACAACAATACTGTTAGAGCAAGTGCAGCTTGTCACATGCTCCCTTTGCTCACATTACCAGGGAGAATCCGGGTGATATGAAGACTGCAGTGAGCAGAGACTGGAGGGAAGGGCTGTGCTGTTGGCTGCAGAGAAAGCAGGTCATGAGCACCCAGCTAATCCTGAAAACTACAGGAAGAACCCTCTAGTGTAGAGAGAGTGGTGAGTCAGGATAAAGAGCATTTCTAATTTGTCTGTCTTGCTCCACTGTTTTGTGGCAACAGAGAAAGTAAGGAAGATTATATTACTATCACTATGACTCCATCATGATTAATAAATATTGAGAAAACTTCTTTGTGAAATAGAATTCCAAGCCTGACACATTAATAGTACTTAATGACTCATTGGAAAAGACTCTGATGCTGGGAGGGATAGGGGGCAGGAGGAGAAGGGGATGACAGAGGATGAGATGGCTGGATGGCATCACTGACTCGAAGGACGTGAGTTTGAGTGAACTCCGGGAGTTGGTGATGGACAGGGAGGCCTGGTGTGCTGCGATTCATGGGGTCGCAAAGAGTCAGACACGACTGAGCGACTGAACTGAACTGAATGAACTAA
>NW_011495084.1:13456529-13457162 GCF_000754665.1 Bison bison bison | reverse complement strand
AAGATATCATGAAGGTTTATCCATAGGTCAGAATTTTCTTCCTTTTTAAAACTGAAGAATATTTCATTGTAAGGATTTAGTTCCTTCCAACTTTTGGCTACTGTGAAAACAGTGTACCATAATTTCTATCTTAAAAGAAAAGATAAGACACTAACGAAGAATTGAGGGTCTCAAAGATTTGTTAGATCAACTCAGAAAATGAGGAGACGTTCACCAGCCAGATGATGGAGGGAACAGGTCTCTGAGGTAGAGGCGCAGCGTGCATGCTGAAAACCGGGAGTGCACGGTGCTTTGGGAGAACCTATACACGACCTGATTGCAGGGGTGTGCGTAAGTCAGGAGACATACTGGCTTCAGAGGGAGATGGGGAAGAGCTTCCTACCACCTTGTCTGTTCTGGTTTAGTCTCTTCAAGACTCTGTTGGGCCCAGCTGAAAGCCTCAAGCTTAACGAGAAAGGAACATCACCAGCAGACATGGACAATGGCAGGTCTAGGTCACAGCCTCTCTGCCATCTCCCATGTGGATCTTCCCTGCTCCCTTCAAGGTGCTTTTGACTTTGAGCAAGTCTCCAGGCCTGCCTCCATCTGAGGCCCTGGTTCCTCACCCCTGACTGGGTCATGATTCAGGCTCTT
>NW_011495084.1:13453345-13454407 GCF_000754665.1 Bison bison bison | reverse complement strand
AAAGATGTATATATTTAATTTTACATTAACTTCAAGCAGATGGAGGAGAATACAAAAAAAAAAAACTTTGTTAACTATAATGCAAAAATAATAGTTTTACTATTTTACATAAGAATTGCTTTTATGCCATTTAACAGCAAGGAGACTTGAAAAGGCTAAGAACAGAAAGATAAACATCACCATGTTCTCAACTTCGGCACTTTGCCTGATGCACCACGGGAACATCCCCGTGAGTGTGAGCGTGAGAGACAGGACCAGGCCAACCTGCCCAGGAGTCAAAGCTAAATGAGGAAGAAGAGAAATAAGGTCAGTCTACTTCTCAACCCCTCACACAGCTCCTTCTGTCTCTTTACAATGAAGACTCTTTTATTTTTATGATTTTTATTGCAGAGTGACTGAACTGAACTGAATAGTTGATTTACAAAGTTGTATTAGTTTCAGGTGTACAGTAAAGTGAAATAGCCATATATATACATATAATCTATTCTTTTTATTTTCCCATATATATCATTACAGAGTATTAATTAGAGTTCCCTGTGTTATACTGTAGGTCCTTTTTAGTTATCTATTGTATATAGTAGCGAGAGGACTCCTTTATAATATTTGATTCATTTACATGTAATGATAGTATTACTTATAATATTACTTCTGCTGATTGAGACCATAAAACAGTTAAAAAAATAAATAAGAAAAACCCACATGAGGGACTTCCTGGGTGGTCCAATAGCTGAGATTCCAAACTTCTAATGCAGGGGGCCTGGGTTTGATCCCTGGTCAGGAAACTAGACTGCACTTTCCACAACTAAGACTTCACACACTGCAACGAAAGTCCTGCCTGTCTCCCCTGAGACTGAAGATCCCCTGTGCCCCAACTAAGACCCAGGTCAGCCAAACGAAGGAATAATGTTTTTAAATATTATGAATTTAGAAAGAATTATTAAAGTTGTTGCTGCTGTTCACTCACTAAGTCATGTCTGACTCTTTGCGACACTATGGATTACAGCACACCAGGCTTCCCTGTCCTTCATTATCTTCCGGAGTTTGTTCAAACTCATGTTCATT
>NW_011495084.1:13450740-13452523 GCF_000754665.1 Bison bison bison | reverse complement strand
ATTCCTTGGCATGACCCTTCCATGGCATTGTAATGAAAACTGACCTTTTCCAGTCCTATGGCCACTGCTGAGTTTTCCAAATTTGCTGGCATATTGAGTGCCGCACTTCAACATCATCTCCTCTTAGGATTTTAAACAGCTCAACTGGAATTCCATTACTTTCACTAGCTTTGTTCATAGTAATGCTTTGATAAAATCCACTTGACTTCACACTCCAGGATATCTGACTCTAGGTGAATGACCACACCATCATGGTTATCCAGGTCATTAAGTTTGTTTTTGTACAGTTCTTCTGTGTATTCTTGTCACCTCTTCCTAATCTCTTCTGCTTCTCTTATCATTTCTGTCCTTTATCATATTAATCCCACCTGGACTGAGATACACTTGACAGTATTACATAGGTGAAGATCATGTCATTATTCAGATTTTTGTCCCTATGGCTTCAATTATCATTATGTAATTTCACTTTCTACATCCAATGTAGCTGCAACTGAAACCACAAAAACAAGGCAATGGGTTCTAAGAGGTAGTGTTTTTAAATCTAAAATATGACTCTCACAGCTCCATTATTAGTGACTATGATTCAGTGTTATTACTATGGACTAGTTAAGGACACTGAATTCATGCCACATTCCAACAGCTGCTCATCTGGTACCCACACAGCAGTGAGGATACTGTTTTTGCAACAGAGAACCTTTCTCACCCCTATATACCAGAACCCTACAACCAAGAGATTCAAGTAGACTTAAAGCTAAAACCTAAAACCTAAGCTGTACAAAAAGCTTAATAGTAAACTTGATTCTCTCCTCCTAACTACAGGACACTACCTGGAATGTCCAGAAGATCAGTTTGCTACAGTTGTATAGACCTTCAAACCATTCAAGAAAAATAAAAAGATAAAAGATCTCAACAAAGACCTACTGCAAATAAATAAATTACTCAAAGCAATCTATAGATTCAGTGAAATTCCTATTAAATTACCAATGGCATTTTTCACAGAATTAGAACAAAATATTTTATATTTTGTATGGAAACACAAAATACCATGAACAGCCAATGCAGTTTTGAAACAAACAAAGAAGAAAAATGAAGCTGGAAGGAATCAGGCTCCCTGTCTTTAAACTATACTACACAGCTACAGTAATTGAAACAGTATGCTACTGGCACCAAAACCAGAAATATAGATCAATGGAACCAGATAGAAAGTCCAGAGACAAACCTATTCACCTATGGTCACCTATGGCAAAGGAAGCAAGAATATACAATGGAGAAAAGACAGTCTCTTCAATAAGTGTTGCTAGGAAAACTAGACAGCTACTTGTAAAAGAATAAAATCAGAACACTCCCTAACCCCATACTCAAAAATAAATTCAAAATAGATTCTAGACATAAATATAAGAACAGACACTACAAAACTCTTATATGAAAACAGAGAGAGAACTCTCTCTGACATAAACTACAGTAAGCTCTTTATTGATCCACCACTAGGACAATGAAAATAAAATAAAGCATAAACATTTGGGACCTAATAAAGCTTAAAAGCTTTTGCATGCAAAGAAAACCATAAAAATACCAAAAAAGACAACCTGCAGAATGAGGGGAAATATTTGCAAATGAAGTGACTGACAAGGGATTAAACTCCAAAAGAATACAGTTCGTGCAGTTCAATATCAAAAATAAATAAATAAACAACCCAATCAAAAAAATGGGCAGAAGATTAAGACAGACAGTCTCCAAAGAAGACATACAGATGGCCTAAAAGCACATGAATGATGATAAAATC
>NW_011495084.1:13450288-13450640 GCF_000754665.1 Bison bison bison | reverse complement strand
TCTAGATTTAATTTTATAAATCTAATCACTGAAGTTCCCTTTTAAATACAAATTTTATGTAAATGAAAGTTTTACTGAAAAACCACAAAACATTTCCATAAATGCCACTATGGGATGTACGCATGAAGACATTGAAAATCATCTTGATACTTTTGATACTTATTTTTAAATATTAATTTAATATTTTTCACTATAAATTTAGTGGGTATTATGCAGCAGCCTATGGCTAAAATATATCAAGGGCAGCCCTCACTCAATCTCAAAATAAAACTTTTCATTATTTATTGCTAAAGTTTGCTTCAACAACAAACTTGACTTGATGCAAATAGCAAACTTCTCTAGGAAGGTGTAA
>NW_011495084.1:13447076-13450188 GCF_000754665.1 Bison bison bison | reverse complement strand
TCACCGACTCAATGGACATGAGTTTGGGTAAACTCTGGAAGTTGGTGATGGACAGGAGGCCTGGCGTGCTGCGCTGCATGGAGTCACAAAGAATTGGACACAACTTGAGTGACTGAACTGAAGTGAAAGCTTAAAAGCTTTTGTATGGCAAGGAAAACCATAAAAATAGCAAAAAGACAACCTGAAGAATGGGGGGAAATATTTACAAACAAAGTTATTGACAAGGGATTAAACTCCAAAAGAATACAGTTCATGAAGTTCAATATCAAAAATAAATAAATAAATAAACAATCCAATCAAAAAAATGGGCAGAAGATTAAGACCGTCTCCAAAGAAGACATACAGATGGCCAAAAAGCACATGAAAGATGATCAAATCTCTAATTATTAGAGAAATGCATATAAAAACTACAGTGAGATTTCACCTCACACCAGTCAGTATGACCATCATCAAAAAGTCTACAAACAATAAATACTGGATAGGGTGTGGAGAAAAAGGCACCCTCCAACACTGTTGGTGGGAAGGTAAACTGGTACAGACACCATGGAGAACAATGTGGAGGTCCTTTAGAACCCTAAAAACAGAGCTACTGTATGATCCAGCAATCCCATTCCTGGGTATATATCCAGAGAAAACCATAATTCCAAAAGATTCATGCACCCTAATGTTCACTGACGCACTATTTACAATAGCCAGGACATGGAAGAAACCTCAATGTCCATCAACAAGCAATGGATATGGAAGAAGCGGTACCATACATACAATGGAATATTACCCAGCCATAAAAAGGGCAAAATAATGCCATTTGCAGCAACATGGCTGGACCTAGAGATTTTAATACTGAGTGAAGTAAGTCAGACACAGAAAGATAGAGTATGATGTCACTTATATATGGAATCTAACAAACGGCTTCAAATGAACTTATCTACAAAACAGAAGTAGAGTTACAGGTGTAGAAAATAAACTTATGGTTACCACGAGAAAGGGAGGGGTGGGATAAATTGGAAGACTGGGATTGACACATGCATACTACTATATGTAAAAGATTAAAATAGATAACTAATAAGAAACTACTGTAAAGTACAGGGAACTCTTTAATGACATATATGGGAAAAGAATATAAAAAAGAGTGGCTATATTTTATGTACAGCAGATTCACTTTGCTGTACATCTGAAACCAAGACAAGAGTGTAAATCAACCATACCCCAATAAAACTTAAAAATGAAAGAATGGACTAAACGAGCCAAAGCAGGAGCCCAAGGCACCACAGGTCTGCTGGAGCAGGCATGTTCATACCTGGTCTTTGCTCCTAAAGATTCCGAAAGCCAAAGACAGACATTCTTTTCTAAAGGACAATGTATGTGAAGTATCTACTAAAATGCAAATTACTAAAAAAATGATACATGCACCCCAATGTTCATGGCGTACAGAAAAAGAGTCTTTAAAAAAGTGGAGATATGTATAATAGATTCGCTTGCCTATACACCTGAAGCTAACACATTGTAAATCAACCATATGCCAATCAATTTTTTTTTTTAAAAAGAGATCTCAACAAGAACCTATTGTAAATAAATAAATAAATAGGAAAAAAGATAAAAGTTCTCATCAAGACACAAATGACTTCACATGGACCAAACTGAGGAGTCATATGCAGCAAACACTTTAATACAATTCATTAGAACCAAAGAGTATATATTAGACATGATGACAAGAATTTAAAAACTACAAACAAAGCTGTAAACTGTAAACAAACCACAAATGTCCACATCTGTACTTACTTTCTACCAGAATCAGGGCCCCAAAGGCAACAACAGTGACAAAGATGGCACAGATGACATCCAGATACACAGCGAGCCATCGGGACGTTGTCAAAAGCAGGAACCAAGCCTCTGGATTTGTGAATCGTTAAGCATAATACATAAACAGAAAAACCATGTTAGCTGCTTCTCATGAGGGAGAGCATTTTCTCAGCTGAGCTACAGAAGATTTTACACAAGGTAGAATAGCAAAGTTACACACCCAAGAATCCTGGAAATTCCAGAAAACTAGGCTCCAACACAAGACAACACATGGGTCACAGAGGATCAGTCCAGGAAGCAAGGCTTGAGAACTTGAACCCACAGGTTATCAACAAAAATACGATCATAAGAGAGGAGGCAGTAAATCCTCTCATTGGTGTGTTCCCTGTAGTGCTGGGTCTCAGCATGAAGATCGTCCTCTCACAGGGCCAACTGCTCCCAGCTCTCTGACAGCTGAGGGCACAGCTCACACTGTTTCCAGCACCTTCTGCCCTCACTACAGGGCACTGCGATGTTTATTCTTAAGGGCCAGGGTCTACATGACCATCAGCTAACAGGATCTGCATGTGACTTTCAAAACGCCATTTTATCTTCAAAATAAAGTAACGATTGGAAGTTTGACCAGGATTTCATAGACTTCGAGGAAATTCTGAATTTTCTACCTAGGAAAAACAATTTCACCGATACAAAGTATGATCAAGTGGGTTGCAAAGCAGGAAATTATTTTTGTCCATCATGTCTGCTACCCTCCATGCTCTGAAAAGAGTTGGCAAACCACTCTGGGGGCCAAGAACAGGGACCACCTGGTTCTGAAAAGAAAGTTTTATTGGAACACAGCCATTGGCTGATGCATTATCTTTGCCTGTCTTTCTGCTACAACAGCAAAGGTGAGTGTTGCAACAAAGACAGCACACAAAGCCTACAATATTCCCTAACTGGATCTTTGCAAAAAAGAAAAGTTTGCTGACTCCTGACCTAAAGAGACAGAAATCCATATAGCACCGTGATGGAAGGACCATGCAAGCCAGTCAGGGGAGAAAAGCAGGGCTGTGAGGGGGGAAGGGGGAGCACAGAGGGGATGATGAAAGGAAGGGGTTGGGGAGGCAGGTGGGCAGAGAGGCAGCATGGAGAGAGATGCTGGCCAGCAAGACTACCTGAGAGGGAGTTCAGGCCTCAGAAGGCAGCACACCCCATCTTGAAATTATTTCCAGAAATTTACAGACCTGAGTGCAAATCCTGGTATGCATCAAACAGCTGCTGAAACTTCTGTTCAGCTTTGTATGCCCGGATGGTCCAGAGTCCCCGGAGAGAA
>NW_011495084.1:13446119-13446976 GCF_000754665.1 Bison bison bison | reverse complement strand
AAATCCATTTCAAAATTTTTGATAAAAGTGACAATTGGGAAAATATATAAATGTCTAAGTTTGAGATTAATTATACTCTATCTCTATGATGAAATTTTAGAAATCCATTTCAAAATTTTTGATAAAAGTGACAATTGGGAAAATATATAAATGTCTAAGTTTGAGATTAATTATACTCTATCTCTATGATGAAATTTTAGAAATCCATTTCAAAATTTTTGATAAAAGTGACAATTGGGAAAATATATAAATGTCTAAGTTTGAGATTAATTATACTCTATCTCTATGATGAAATTTTAGAAATCCATTTCAAAATTTTTGATAAAAGTGACAATTGGGAAAATATATAAATGTCTAAGTTTGAGATTAATTATACTCTATCTCTATGATGAAATTTTAGGCAGCTATTAAGAACCAAGCTATGGAAAATTAATAAATGACATGGGGAATTTCAAGAATAAATAAAAATTCTGCTAATAAAATAATTTGTTTTGCATAAAAAATTATTAAACTGGCTCCAGTGATACCCAAATAACATTATAGTATTAAACAACTGTTACTTTCTGGTAGTGAGTATTTTTTAATCTTCCCTTTATGAGATTTTCTTTTATTTCCCTATTCTACTTTGTACATTTATTGCTTTTTTATAACAAAAATATATTATTATGGATTAAATTCAATTAGAAAATAAAATTTAAAAAATCCATCTATCTTTGTGTAGAAGTATTCACTTGGGCAACAGAATGTAATTAGTACACCTTCAGTTTAGTTCAGTTGCTCAGTTGTGTGTGACTCTTTGTGACCCCATGGACTGCAGCATACCAGGCCTCCCTGTCCATCACCAACTCCCAGAATTT
>NW_011495084.1:13444692-13446019 GCF_000754665.1 Bison bison bison | reverse complement strand
AAAATCTGTCACTGTTTTGACTGTTTCCCCATCTATTTGCCATGAAGTGATGGGACCAGATGCAATGATCTTAGTTTTCTGAATCCTGAGTTACACCTTAAGCAATAGGACTTTATGGTGACAACCCTGTCGGTTATGCCCTTCGTCAGCATCTGTCACTTCTCCAGCTACTCCTTGAGGCCGGTCAGCCGCCCTCTGGAGCATCAGTCTTTGCAACAGATTCATTCATCTTTATGTCCACATTAAAGCTTCCAGAACAGACAATCACCTGTTTTCCCAAAAGGAATGAGGTACGTCATCCCTCAGTGTGGGTACAGTTCCAGAACACTGGAATGAAGTGAACATGGCAGTAAAGGAGTCATACGGATGTTCTGGTTTCCCAGAGCACACAGAAGTTATGTTTAACTACACTAGCCTACCAAGGGTGTAATAGCATTATGTCTGAAAAAACAATGTATAGACTTTAACCTAAAAGCAATGCATTGCTAAAAAAATACTAACCAATAGAGGAGACTGCAGCAAGTCAGAGCAGTAACACTGATGTTACAGATCACCAGAGCAACAACAACGATTGTGAAAAAGTTTGACATATAGGGAGAATTACCAAAAGGTGAGACAGAGACATGGAATGATCAAACACTATTTCAAAAATGGCACCCATAGATTTGTTGATGCAGGGTTCTGATAAGCTCTCAATTTGTAAAAAGGCAGTATCTGGGAAGTGCAATAAAACACGGTATGTCTATTTCTAAAGCAAGAAATACAAATAAGGTTCAAATTGGAAAACAAATACATCAAGGCTGTATATTGTCACTCTGCTTATTTAATGTACTTGCATCATGTGAAATGACAGGCTGGATGAAGCTCAAGCTGGAAACAAGATTGCCAGGAGAAATATCAATAACCTTGGATATGTTGATGTGACTGGTGATAGAAGCAAGGTCTGATGCTGTAAAGAGCAATATTGCATAGGAACCTCGAATGTCAGGTCCATGAACCAAGGCAAATTGGAAGTGGTCAAACAAGAGATGGCAAGAGTGAATGTCGACATTCTAGAAATCAGTGAACTCAAATGGACTGGAATGGGTGAATTTAACTGAGATGATCATTATATCTACTACTGCGGGCAGGAATCCCTCAAAAGAAATGGAGTAGCCATCATGGTCAATAAAAGAGTCCAAAATGCAGTACTTGGATGCAATCTCAAAAATACAGAATGATCTCTGTTCGTTTCCAAGGCAAACCATTCAATATCACAGTAATCCAAGTGTATGCCCAACCAGAAACACTGAAGAAGCTGAAGTTGAACGGTTCTATGAAGACCTAC
>NW_011495084.1:13443408-13444484 GCF_000754665.1 Bison bison bison | reverse complement strand
AGAACTAAGAGTGATGAGGTGTCTTTTGTTATAACAAGCCCCTATCAGCCCCACCTGGGTTTTTGAATGACTGCTTCTCAGTCAAACCAAATGCTTGATTAAAGGAAGGAACTTTCAGCCCCACCCTCCACATCCAGAGAGGAGAGGAAATGGGAACAGTTCAACCACCAATGGCCAATGCTTTAATCAACTTGCCTAAGTATGCTTCTATGAAGCCTCAATAAAAACTCAGTAGGATGGGGATCACAGAGCTTCCCGACTGATGAACATGTGCAGGTGCTGGGAGGACAACTCTCCTGGAGAGGGCCTGAAAGCCCCCACCCCTCCTCCTACCTTGCTCTGCATCCCTTCCATCTGGCTGTTCCAGAGTTGAATCCTTTTATAATAAACTAGTGATCTAGTTGAGTAAACTGTTTTCCTGAGCTGTAAGCCACTCTAGAAAATTACCAAACCCAAAGAGGAGGTTATGGGAACCCTGATTTATGATCAGTCCATAAGAAAAGGTAACCACCTGGACTCATGACTGGCTCTGAAATTGAGAAGAAGGAGCAGTTTTGTGGGACTGAGCCCTTAACCTAAGATGAGGTCTGGCACTAACTCCAGGTAGATTGTATCAGAATTGACTTAAATTGTAGGACACAGTTGTGTCTGAAGATTTGTAGAATTAGTATGGGAAAAATACCCACTCACTTGATGTCCAGAAATACTGAGTCACCAAAAGACAAATACTGTGATCCCAGTTATGTGAGGTGCCTAGACTAGTCAAATTCATAGAGACACAAAGTGGAATGATGTTTGCAGAGTGGGGTGGGGATGCACCGTGGGGAGTGTTTAATGGACACAGAGCTTCAGGTGGAAGATGAAAAAGTTGTGGAGATGTATGGTGGTGATGGTTGCACAACAATGTGAATATAATTAATGCCCACAATAGTACATTTAAAAATGGTTAAAATGGTTCATTCTATGTTATGTATATTTACCATGTAAGGGAGGAGAAAATTCCTTTCTGTTTACCCTTCTAGGCTCTCTGGCTGGGCCTTGGAAGCTCAACTGATGTAAGAGAGATGTAAAGAGAG
>NW_011495084.1:13439205-13443308 GCF_000754665.1 Bison bison bison | reverse complement strand
TCCAACACAAGACAACATATGGGACACAGAGGATCAGTCCAGGAAGCAAGGATTGAGAACTTCAACACACAGGTTATGAACAGAAATAGGATCATAAAAGAGAAGGCAGTAAATCATCGCATTGGTGTGCTCCCTGCAGTGCTGGGCCTCAGCGTGAAGATCATCCTCTCACAGGGTGGACTGCTCCCAGCTCTCTGACAGTGGAGAGCACAGCTCACACTGTTTCCAGCACCTTCTGCCCTCACTACAGGGCACTGGGGTGTTTATTCTTAAGGGCCAGTGTCTACATGACCATCAGCTAACAGGATCTGTGTGTGACTTTCAAAATACCATTTTATCTTCAAAATACAATATTATTGGAAAGTTTGACCAGGATTTCACAGACTTAGAGGAAATTCTCAATTTTCTACCTAGGAAAAACAACTTCACCGATACAAAGTATAATCAAGTGGGTTGCAAATCAGGAAATTATTTTTGTCAATCATGTCTGCTACCCTCCATGCTCTGAAAAGAGTTGGGAAACCACAGTCTGGGGGCCAAGAAAAGGGACCACCTGGTTCTGAAAAGAAAGTTTTATTGGAACACAGCCATTGGCTGATGTATTATCTTTGCCTGTCTTTCTGCTAAACAGCAAAGGTGAGTAGTTGCAACAAAGACAGGACACAAAGCCTACAATATTTCCTATCTGGATCTTTGCAAAAAAGAAAAGTTTGCTTACTTCTGACCTAAAGAGACAGAAGTCCACACAGTACTGTGATGGAAGGACCATGCAAGCCAGTCAGGGGAGAAAAGCAGGGCTGTGAGAGGGGAAGGGAGGAGAACAGAGGGGATGCTGAGAGGAAAGGGTAGGGGAGGCAGGTGTGCAGAGGGTGAGGAGGGGCGGCATAGAGAGAGATGCTGGCCAGCAAGACCACCTGAGAGGGAGGTCAGGCCTCAGAAGGCAGGACATCCCATCTTGAAATCATTTCCAGAAATTTACAGACCTGAGTGGAAATCCTGGTACGTATCAAACAGCTTCTGAAAACCCTGTTCAGCTTTGCACGCCCGGATGGTCCAGAGTCCTCGGAAAGAAGATGCTAAATGGGAAAACACCGGGCTCCGAGCTGGGGAAGCAGAGACAGATACATGACAGAGAAAGTCAGGGAGGCTGAATGTGAGGAAACCCACGGTCTCCTAGGCTCTGTGGTCACATGTCTTGCCAAAGGGAATCCTCCATGTGACCCTAAACTCCTGTTCACACCAAGCTTTACTTTAACAACCTGGGAATGAGAGATTCTCTTTGAAACTATCTTTGACCAAATTCAAATCACAGCTAGATTTAGACAAAGAATATCTTAACTAGCTCATTCATCAAGATCCTTTCAAACACGCCTCCCTCCAAATTCTTCTGGCATCTCTCCAGGTGGAAATTGTTCACAATTTTTAAAAAATATACTGAAGAATATTTGATGTACAATAATGTGTTAGTTTCAGGTATATAGTATAGTCATTCAGTTATTAGTTTTTTTTTCCTGATTATGTTCCATTACAGGTTATTATAAGATACTGAATAAAATTCCCTGTGCTTTACAGTAGATCTTTGTTGCTTATTTATTTGACATATCAATAGTAGTGTGTCTGTTAACCCCATACTTCTAATTTGTTCTTCCCTCCCTCCCAATCCCCTCTGGTAACCATAAATTTGTTTGTTTTCTATGTCTCTATTTATATTTTGTATACAGATTCATTTGTATTACTTTTAGATTCCATTTATAAGTGATATCATATTTGTCTTTCTCTGACTTACTTTCAGTTCAGTTTAGTTCAGTTCAGTCGCTCAGTGGTGTCCGACTCTCTGCGACCCCATGAATCACAGCACGCCAGGCCTCCCTGTCCATCACCAACACCCAGAATTCACTCAAACTCATGTCCATCGAGTCGGGGATGCCATCCAGCCATCTCATCCTCTGTCGTCCCCTTCTCCTCCTGCCCTCAATCCCTCCCAGCATCAGGGTCTTTTCCATTGAGTCAACTCTTCACATGAGGTGGCCAAAGTATTGGAGTTTCAGCTTCAGCATCAGTCCTTCCAATGAACACCCAGGACTGACTTTACTAACAATAATGTTCTCTAAATCCATCCATGTTGCTGCAAATGGCAATATTTCATTCTTTTCCATGGGTGAGTAATTATTGTTCACTAATTTTTGAATTAGTAGCATTCTAAAATTTAATTCTCATTAGCATCCTCACCACCCTGAATTTTGATGAGCTATCTGTGTGTTGTTTCCACCTTAGATTAGTAACCTAAGGGCTGGGATTGAGTCAGTACATCCCCCACAGTGGACCAGAGCCAGACATAGGAGAGGTGGGAGATGAGAAAGGAGAGCAGACAGTCTGCCGTCTCCCCCATCCTGGGCCTGTCCCTGCACCTGCACCAGGAGTCTCTGTGCAGGTCACAGAGCATCTGGTTCTGCACTGCCCTTGTGCACACAAGACTCATACAACCAAGGATTCTTTGAACAGTCTTGACCTCCACTCTGGAAGCCTGATGGATGTTTTCATAACTGCTCTGCTGGATCTCTGAACTGCGACATCATCTAACACTTCCCCTTTGTACACTGTTTAGGCAAAGAGCTGAAAGTGATTCATGGAGCTTTTGATCATCCAGTAGTGTGCCTATGTTCTCATTCCAGCATCCACACTGCTCTCTCTTCACTCTACTGACTAACTTCTTAACTTCCTATAAATTTGCACTTATAAGAGCAACATAAACTCAGATTGAGCTCATGCTCCAAATAATAAAGGCGAGGGACTCTGTTCAGGCCTTTTCTTCAGCCCAGCAGGTGTCCCAACCACCTCCAGAACTCATCAGTCTGGACACCGGGTGTTCACAGGGATGATACAGGTGAGTTCCGGGGCCCATCACCCTGTCAGGAGGATGCCGAGAGTCCAGCTCCAGAGAGCACAGAAAACTCACTAGAACCAGGCTCTCACTTCCTGAGCAAATGAGGTGACATCAACACTATTCATCATAGACAAGGCTTCTGAGCAGGAAGCAGCTGTGGCTGTTCCCCCAGGGAGAGTCCTGGAGTGAACTCTTCAGCTTGGCCTCCCTCACCTGCTTCCATCATCAGGAAATCAAAGTGCAGCTGATTCTCTCCAGCAGGGATGGAGGGTAGGGTCGACTTTAGAAACCAAGTGTCATCTCAGCCTTGAACACCAGGGAACCAAACATCCCATCACCAACCTCACCTCATGCCCAAGAGGGCTGGGGTAATCTGGACCCATGAAAAGCCATCCTGCTTCTCTCAAACCCCATTTAGGGCTGAGCAGGATGCCAGGATGAGTGAAATGGAGGGACTGAAAAGAAAATTAACTAGAATAGGGGATAAGGGATGTAAGGTTCCGGTGTACTTTGCCCAAAATATCATTTTTCCCACAAGCACTGAGCTCGCTGTCCTGAAGCAGACTATGTCACAGTCATGGTGTCAGTCCTCAGTCATAGACACACGTAACCCCACAGTTCACAGGACTAATGCCTGTGTTTCCCACAACCCTGAGGACACTTGGGGACACACCCCACCAGGACTACAGATCTTCCTGGGCAGGGGGACCTTGGGCTGACAGCACTGCTGCAGGTTATATTTCAAGCTATATGAGACCTGCTAGTTGTGAGTAAGTTCTTGATTCCCCCATGTTCAAGGTTCCAGTGCCTTTGGTCATGGCCAGCAAGTACTTTACAAGCATCAATTCAAGAAATCCTCATGAGAACCCCAGAGACTAAGGGATTAATAGCAATCAGTGGCCAAGATTAACTATATTAACCCACCTAAGTGATAGATCTGGGTGTGAGATCCAACTTTCTGACCCAAGGCTATGCTTTTTATCATAACAGCAGTGTCTCAGAGGGAGAATAATCAGGGTGAAAGATGCCCATGTGTGATAATGAGCATTTTTCTCCAGATTTTGTTATTTATGTTCAGAAAACCCTCAAATCTTACTCAGCTAACATCCAACAGCCTTCACCACTACTTCACATCGTATTAAGCACCTGAGGTTGAACACAGTTCCTGGGAATTTAGTATGAGAACTCCTTAAAAAAGCAGACTTGATGATGATTCATG
>NW_011495084.1:13437689-13439105 GCF_000754665.1 Bison bison bison | reverse complement strand
CAATTGGGAAAATATATAAATGTCTAAGTTTGAGATTAATTATACTCTATCTCTATGATGAAATTTTAGAAATCCATTTCAAAATTTTTGATAAAAGTGACAATTGGGAAAATATATAAATGTCTAAGTTTGAGATTAATTATACTCTATCTCTATGATGAAATTTTAGAAATCCATTTCAAAATTTTTGATAAAAGTGACAATTGGGAAAATATATAAATGTCTAAGTTTGAGATTAATTATACTCTATCTCTATGATGAAATTTTAGAAATCCATTTCAAAATTTTTGATAAAAGTGACAATTGGGAAAATATATAAATGTCTAAGTTTGAGATTAATTATACTCTATCTCTATGATGAAATTTTAGAAATCCATTTCAAAATTTTTGATAAAAGTGACAATTGGGAAAATATATAAATGTCTAAGTTTGAGATTAATTATACTCTATCTCTATGATGAAATTTTAGAAATCCATTTCAAAATTTTTGATAAAAGTGACAATTGGGAAAATATATAAATGTCTAAGTTTGAGATTATTATACTCTATCTCTATGATGAAATTTTAGGCAGCTATTAAGAACCAAGCTATGGAAAATTAATAAATGACATGGGGAATTTTTAAAATAAATAAAAATTCTACAAATAAAATAATTTGTTTTGCATAAAAAATTATTAAACTGGCTCCAGTGATACCCAAATAACATTATAGTATTAAACAACTGTTACTTTCTGGTAGTGAGTATTTTTTAATCTTCCCTTTATGAGATTTTCTTTTATTTCCCTATTCTACTTTGTACATTTATTGCTTTTTTATAACAAAAATATATTATTATGGATTAAATTCAATTAGAAAATAAAATTTAAAAAATCCATCTATCTTTGTGTAGAAGTATTCACTTGGGCAACAGAATGTAATTAGTACACCTTCAGTTTAGTTCAGTTGCTCAGTTGTGTGTGACTCTTTGTGACCCCATGGACTGCAGCATACCAGGCCTCCCTGTCCATCACCAACTCCCAGAATTTACTCAAACTCATGTCCTATGAGTCGGTGATGCCATCCAACCATCTCATCCTCTGTCATCCCCTTCTCTTCCTGCTTTCAATCTTTCCCAACATCAGGGTCTTTTCAAATAACTCAGTTCTTCACATCAGGAGGCCAATGTATTGGAGGTTCAGTTTCAACATCAGTCCTTCCAGTGAATATTCAGGACTGATCTCTTTTAGGATGGATTGGTTGGATCTCCTTGCTTTTCAAGTGACTCTCAAGAGTTTTTCCAACACCATAGTTCTAAAGCATCAGTTCTTTGGTGCTCAGCTTTCTTTATAGTTCAGCTCTCACATCCATACACGCCTACTGGAAAAACCATAGTCTTGACTAGATGGAACTTTGTTGGCAAAGTATGTCTCTGCTTTT
>NW_011495084.1:13437117-13437506 GCF_000754665.1 Bison bison bison | reverse complement strand
CTTATGGCAGAAAGTGAAGAGGAACTCAAAAGCCTCTTTGATGAAAGTAAAAGTGGAGAGTGAAAAAGTTGGACTTAAAGCTCAACATTCAGAAAACGAAGATCATTGCATCTGGTCCCATCACTTCATGGGAAATAGATGGGGAAACAGTGGAAACAGTGTCAAAATCACTGCACATTGTGCCTGCAGCCATCAAATTAAAAGACGCCTACTCCTTGGAAGGAAAGTTATGACCAACCTAGATAGCATATTCAAAAGCAGAGACACTGCTTTGCCGACAAAGTTTCGTCTAGTCAAGGCTATGGTTTTTCCTGTGGTCATGTATGGATGTGAGAGTTGGACTCTGAAGAAGGCTGAGCCCTGAAGAATTGATGCTTTTGAACTGTGGT
>NW_011495084.1:13436276-13436710 GCF_000754665.1 Bison bison bison | reverse complement strand
GTAGTAATACTTTTGTAAAGATACCTGAAATCCTTAATCCTTTTATACTAGTTTAGACCAGGGCAAACTATGGAATAATTTCATGGCATTCCTCAATACAAAATCACTGAACACATTAAATCAGTTCTTATTAATAGTGCTATGATACATACTAAAGATAAAAGGAAATATTGTATTAAAATAGCCTAAAAAAATAAAATAGCCTAAATGAAGAGCCACAAATTCTCTCTTTAAAATTTCAAGTTTTATCTCAAATAAACTACTACTTTATTTAATACCATTAAAAACAATCATGTTTATAAAATATAGTGAGTGAGTCTATACTTGACATGAATTCTTTTTATATTTTCCTTTAGTTAATATAATTATGTTGAATATAAATAGATGGGTCTTTTAATATTATAATCATTCCCTTTCTCAAATATATTCTGTTC
>NW_011495084.1:13434476-13435757 GCF_000754665.1 Bison bison bison | reverse complement strand
TGTGGAAAAACTGTCTTTCATGAAATTGGCCCCTGGTGCCAAAAATGTTGAGGACTTCTAATTTAGATGACAACCCTAGACTCCCTAGTGTCTGTTCTATTGCTAGGTTGGTCCTGGAGGAATCCTGTTGTGATAAGAGAGGGAAAGAGGAAAGATCACAGTACATTCTTTTCCTTGCATGAAGGCAGTTGCTTAGCAACTGATGCACAGAGAAAACTGCCCAAGTAAGAAGTAAAATTTTAGTTCAGTTATTCCTCAAATAAATTTAAATATGCTAATAAGTGAATATCAGTACAGGAGGGAAATAAGTACCTTCAGCCTCTTTTTTCTCATATATGATAACCATCTGAACATATATGAAGAAAATAAATGCATCAAAAGTGTTATTTCTGTAATGAATAAACAAAATGTGGTATAAATATGTAATAGAGTATCTTTCCACCTTAAAAAGGAAAGAAATTCTGACACATGCTGCAGCATGAATGAACTATGAAGGCTGTGATATTGTGATTATAAATAGAAATATATCTGGCCTTTTGGGATTTCCCTGCTTGTCCAATGGCTAAGGCTCTGTGTTCCCAATACAGGGGATGCAAGTTCAGTCCCTGATCAGGGACACAGAACCCACAAGCTGCAATTAAGAGTTTACATGCCACAAGTAAAGACCCTGCATCACACAAAAAAGATCTAAGATCCCACATGACACAACTAGGACCCAGTGCAGCCAAATAAATAAGCAAACATTTTTTTTTTAAGAAATATATTTGGTCTTCATGATGTTCTAGCACAGAGCTTCTAAAACCCTTAGGAGTCCTGAGAGTGACAAGTTATCTTTTGTTAGTTATAACAAGCCCCTTTCAACCACACCTGAGATTTTGTGAATGACTCTGCTTGTCAGGGAAAACAAACACTTGATTAAAGGATGGAACTTTCAACCCCACCCTACTCTACACATACAGAGAGGAGAGGGACTGGAAACAGTTCAGTCACCAATGGTCAATGGCCTTTAATTATTCTTGTTTAAGTATGCTTCTACAAAGCCTCAATTAAGAAATAAAAACAAAAAGCCACTAGGATGGGGTTCAGAGAAATTCTAGGTTGGTGGGTATATGAAGGTGCTGGGAGGGTGACTCAACTGGAGAGAGCTTGGAAGCCCCGTACCCTTTCCCCGATACTTTGCTCTCTCCATCTCTTCCATCTGGCTTTTCCTAAGTTGAATCATTTTATAACAGAAAAAGAGAGAGAGAGAGAGAGAGAGTGTGTGTGTGTGTGTGTGTGTGT
>NW_011495084.1:13432663-13433812 GCF_000754665.1 Bison bison bison | reverse complement strand
CTATCAGTTACTATTTAGAGAAAACAGTGGTGTCATCATTTAGGTACAGACCTACCATCCAGAGAGAACATATGCAGTTCTAATCAGCTGGACACCACATGTGGTTATCAGGGGTGTGGAGGAGGGGTATATGGATTGAATTTAGGGTCTAACTTATTGCAGCCTACTAGGATGCAGGAAAATCCAAATATTCCACAGACATGATGCCAAAGTTCTCAGACTCTCCAGCTCAAATACTGAGAAAATCCTGTACTGCTTTTTGTAAAAAGCCTCAGGAGGAGCCCTTCTCTCCACTTCCATAAGGATGGGAAATGGCCCTTTCTCAGGCAAAAATCTCTGTCAAGTGTTCCTTCTGGAACAACCCCTCATTGAATATACCAGAGAGATGCTTTTCAGCAAGACTCTTGAATTACCCCATTTCATGGGCAGCCTCAAACCATAAAACATCTAAAGCCTTGTCTACACAGAAGATTGGATGAAGTTCATTACTTCCTCTTCTGCCTCCCCAGGTCCTTCCATCAACCAAGTCACATCAGCAGAATGTCACACACACCTGGACTCTACTGCTCCCCATCTATCCAAAAACCTCACAAAACTGGACCTTAACAAAAGTTGAGCTGGTTCTCTTGATGACTGAAAATTTTTTCTATAGCTTTTATGAAATGGATGATCACTATCCTTTTTGCAATTAATTAGAATAAATATCTCTTTAAAAAGTGAAGGTGTTAGTCACTCAGTCATGTCCAACTCTTTGTGACCCCATGGACTGTAGCCCACCAGGATCCTCTGTCCGTGGAATTCTCCAGGCAAGAATACTGGAGTGAGTTGCCATTTCCTTCTCCAGGGTAACTTCCTGACCCAGGTATTGAACTTGTAATACAGGGTCTCCTGTATTACAGGAAGATTCTTTACCATCTGAGTAACCAAGGAAGCATCTTAAGTGTTATTTTAAAAACAAAACATGCAAATTCCACAGTGTAAAAGCTCCTTTGACTGGATGAACTTTTTTTTTTTTCACTTGGTATATACAAAGAAACTTGGGGCTCAGTATTCTTACTCTTCTTGGTTTGGTTTCTAGAAATTAAGTTGGTATTCATTTGCAATAATTATTTATGGTTGGGAGAGGGAAAATGGCAACCCACTCTAGTA
>NW_011495084.1:13431272-13432263 GCF_000754665.1 Bison bison bison | reverse complement strand
TGTGCCCTTCCAACTAGTTCCTGTTGTTTCTATGTTAACATGAGTGGTCAAGTAAAAGACAATGTAACCTGACTGTTAAAGAAGGCTGCTTGCAGACAGAGAAGGATGAATATCATATGATATAGCTTTTATGTGGAATGTAAGAATAGGCTATAAATGAACTCTTTAAAAAATAGACTTAGAGTCACAGATGTAGGAAAAAGAAAAAGCTATGGTTACCAGAGGGTGAGAGGAGAGACAAATTGGGGCACTGGGATTGACATACACACACTATAATATATAAAACAGATAACTAAGAAAGACCTACTGTATAGCACAGAGAACTCTATTCTATACTTTGTAATGGCCTACATAGGAAAAGAATCTAAAAAAGACTGTGTATATGTATATGTGTAAGAGATTCACTTTGCTGTAGAGCAGAAACTAACACATTATTAATCAACTATACTCCAATAAAAATTCAAAGAGAAAGTCGCTTGATCCAATACTCAGAAGGGCCCTGACTGAACAAATCTGGGACAGTATCAAAAGGGTAATCTCAGCTTCCTGGGCTTCTGCCATTCTTAGGACCCCTTACAATTATTCTCCTCCTGCTTTTTGGTCTGTGTATCCCCAACTGCCTCATTAGTTTTATCTGGTCTTTATCTGGGTGTGAGAATTGGAACTTTAGCCAGGTGACAATCATATTTATTTTAGCTATCCACTCCATTATTCTTGCTTGGAGAATCCCATGGAGAGAAGAGCCTGGCAGGCTACAGTCCGTGGGTTCACTAAGAGTTGGATATGACTGAGTGACTAACTCTTTCACTTTCACTTCCTGTTTTTGTCTGAGTCTCAGGCTCAAATGAGGAAGTTACAGAGAAAAATAAAAACTGGCTAGAACTAGCTAGGCCCAAAATTGGAGAAGGACATGGCAACCCACTCCAGTACTCTTGCCTGAGGATTTCCATGGACAGAGGACCTGGAGGGCTACATTCCACAGGATCACAAA
>NW_011495084.1:13430133-13431106 GCF_000754665.1 Bison bison bison | reverse complement strand
ATGATATTTAGTGCATGACTCAAACACGATGATAAGAACTTTCTAGGTATCAGCTCTTGTGATACAGTCAGTAGCCCAATGAGGCAGGCATTACTAGTTTTAACAGAGGAGAATATTTGAGGCTCAGAGAGTAGGAGCTGAATCCCAAACTGTCAGGAGTCAGCAGGTGGTACTAGAGAGATGAGCGAGCAGGTATCAATCACAGGTGAGGAATGCAGAAGCCTCAGCAATGCATGGAGGCATAAAGAAGTGGTTAATTACAAATTCAGTATCCAGAAAAGTAGGACAAAATTTAAATGCCGACTTTTGGAAGTAGGAATTCCTCTTTCTAGAATTTTCTATCCATAGTTAATATATACTAAATGTTGACTGTGTACAGAGCTATACCTTCAAACTTTCACATGTATTAACTCATTAATCCTCATAATAGCTCTATCTAGTAACCGTATTGTCTCATTTTACAGATGGAGAGAGTGAGGCTCAGAGAGAGGAAATCAACTTGATGGAGACTGCAAAGCCTCAGTCATAAAGCTGGGAAGCCCATGTCATAAGCCTTTATGACATATTTAAGCTTGCCCCCAGTATACAGCCATCTTTCTATCATTATAGTAAGTATTTAAAATGCCTGTTCCAAAAGCTAATGATTATAACAACATCAGATCCCATTTACCATGTGTCTACTGTATGTAAGACACTGTGCTGAGTTCCATGAATGTTCTCTTAATCATCACATTATCCCATGAGATGATTTTATCTTGGGAAATGATCTCAGTCAAAAAAAGACAGAAGGTAGAATAGAAAACAAAATCATTGGCTGATGCTGATTTAAGCATCCATCTTTATCAAGAACATTATGATACCATTACTTTTTAAGAATGCAATGAACAGTTATCTGCTTGCTATGACAGTGGGGTGGGGTGGTGGGGATGTACAGATTCAGTCTGGGCCAAGGCTTCCAAAGTTTGTGATCTCA
>NW_011495084.1:13428458-13430033 GCF_000754665.1 Bison bison bison | reverse complement strand
GTTTCTGAAAGAAGCCTTTCCCTTCTCCAGGGGATCTTCCCAACCCAGGGATCAAACTCAGGTCTTCTGGATTGCGGGTGGATTCTTTACCAACTCAAATATCAGGGAAGCTCTCCTGAAACAAAGTGTGATCTAAACATACAATGAAATATGATATAAACCTACAATGAAATATCACTCAGCCTTAAAACTGCAGGGAATTCTGACACGTGCTGCAGCATGGATGAACCTTGAAGAGTGTGATGCTGTGACTTATAATCAGAAATATTTTTGGTCTTCAATCTCTTCCTGGCTCAGAGCTCCTGAAACACTTTGGAGAACTAAGAGTGATGAGGTGTCTTTTGTTATAACAAGCCCCTATCAGCCCCACCTGGGTTTTTGAATGACTGCTTCTCAGTCAAACCAAATGCTTGATTAAAGGAAGGAACTTTCAGCCCCACCCTCCACATCCAGGGCGGAGAGAAAATGGGAACAGTTCAACCACCAATGGCCAAAGCTTTAATCAAGCTTGCCTAAGTATGCTTCTATGAAGCCTCAATAAAAACTCAGTAGGATGGGGATCACAGAGCATCCCGACTGATGAACATGTGCAGGTGCTGGGAGGGCAACTCTCCTGGAGAGGGCCTGAAAGCCCCTGCCCCTCCTCCTACCTTGCTCTGCATCTCTTCCATCTGGCTATTCCAGAGTTGAATCTTTTTATAATAAGCTAGTGATATAGTTGTGGAGAAGGCGATGGCACCCCACTCCAGTACTTTTGCCTGGGAAATCCCATGGACGGAGGAGCCTGGTAGGCTGCAGTCCATGGGATCGCGAAGAGTCGGATACGACTGAGCGGCTTCACTTTCACTTTTCACTTTCATGTATTGGAGAAGGAAATGGCAACCCATTCCAGTGTTCTTGCCTGGAGAATTCCAGGGATGGGAGAGCCTGGTGGGCTGCCGTCTATGGAGTCACACAGAGTCGGACACAACTGAAGTGACTTAGCAGCAGCAGCTTTTTAAAAAAGCCTCAGGAGGAGCCCTTCTCTCCACTTCCATATGGATGGGAAGTGGCCCTTCCTCAGGCAAAAATCTCTGTCAAGTGTTCCTTCTGGAAGAATCCCTCATTGAATATACCAGAGAGATGGTTTTCAGCAAGACTCTTGAATGACGCCATTTCTTGGGCAGCCTCAAACCATAAGATGTCTACAGCCTTGTCTACACAGAAGACTGGATGGAGCTCATCACTTCCTCTTCTGCCTCCCCAGGTTCTACCATCAACCAAGTCACATCAGCAGAACGCCACACACACCTGGACTCTACTGCTCCCCATCCATCCACACACCTCACAAAACTGGACCTTACAAAAGTTTAGCTGTTTCTCTTGATGACTGAAAAATTTTTTCTATAGCTTTTATGAAACTGATGATCACTATCCTTTTTTCAATTAATTAGAATAAATATCTCAGAGAAGGTAATGGCAACCCACACCAGTACTCTTGCCTGGACAATTCCATGGATGGAGGAGCCTGGTAGGCTGTGGTCCACGGGGTCATGAAGAGTCAGACACGACTGAGCGACTTCACTTTCACTTTTC
>NW_011495084.1:13426420-13428358 GCF_000754665.1 Bison bison bison | reverse complement strand
CCCAGGAAGGACTGCAGGTCAAGGAGAAAGACAGGAGCAGTTTGTTCTCAGGGAATCCCAGAGCCACAGCCGCAGGCAGAAGTCTGGAAGGAGGAAGAAATTGCCAGAGCTGTGACTCTGTGTCCAGGAGCCCTTGGGAACCAAACTGTATTATCTGGATAGAGACCCATGTGCTTTTCCTGTTTCTCCCATATCTGCCATGGTATCAAACTAAAACTCAAAGTGAAGAGGATGGGATTCTGAAGGAATACATTACAGTCATAAGTGGAGAAAGATAGGCCTAACTGACCACTTTCCGATTAGACCTGCAGATGAACAACTGCTTACAGTTACTGCATTAAATATTCATTCCACCTGCTACAACTTTCATGCTCATGGGGAGGGGTCCTGCCAACTCCTTCTATGTCTGGTCTTAAGTCACCTGGCTTGCCATTGTTGGTTTTCAAAAAAAAATCTACTAAAATATCAATAAAAAATCCAAATTACAGCTTTTTTAGCAGACTCTCATCATTTGATGGGTAACATTCATCAGTTCCAATAATCTGGCTCTCCCCAAGTGAGGGCCTTTTAAGACTAACCCAGCCTGTCATATGGAGAAGGCAATGGCAAGCCACTCCAGTACTCTTGCCTAGGAAATCCCATGGATGGAGGAGCCTGGTGGGCTATAGTCCGTGGGGTCGCCATGAGTCGGTCGCAAGTGATGGACTTCACTTTCACTTTTCACTTTCACTCAATGGAGAAGGAAATGGCAACCCACTCCAGTGTTCTTGCCTGGAGAATCCTAGGGACGGCAGAGCCTGGTGGGCTGCTGTCTACGGGGTCGCACAGAGTCGGACACGACTAAAGCGACTTAGCAGCAGCAGCAGCAGCAGCAGCAGCAGCAGCCTGTCATATAACCTGGGAAGCAGAGGAAAATAAAAATGAAGGCCTCCACAGAAGCTGAGCCAATGCATTTTCCTTAGGTATGCATTGAAGACCCATTACTAATGTTCTCAGAAGCTCCAAGGTTAGGTTACATCCTTCAGAGTCCATGCCCCCAAATTCTGAAGCAATTCAAAGAGGATGTCTCTAACATCTACTTATATATAATACTATGCTGCTGCTGCTGCTAAGTTGCATCAGTCATGTCCGAAGCTGTGTGACCCCATAGAAAGCAGCCCACCAGGCTCCCCTGTTCCTGGGATTCTCCAGGCAAGAACACTGGAGTAGGTTGCCATTTCCTTCTCCAATGTATGAACGTGCAAAGTGAAAGTGAAGTCATTCAGTCATGCCCAACTCTTCACAACTCCATGGACTGCAGCCTACCAGGCTCCTCCATCCATAGGATTTTCCAGGCAAGAATACTGGATTGGGTTGCCATTGCCTTCTCCACATTGTGGACTGAGTATTATATGGGTATGGGTTTACAGTTATATGTATACACATGTGAATCTTTTATTGCCAGCTATTGCAAGTCCTTTGTAGAAGCTGGCAGATGAAAATAGTATCTAAGCAAAAAGTCATTTGAAGAAGGAAACAAATGATTCTGGTGTGCAATACACATCCCTTCCTTGAAGCTAACCTCATTTCTTTCTCCTACATTCACAAGAATTCCAAAAAGCCCAATTCAAGCTACACACATAATTTCCTGATCTGGTTGGACTTCAGGCCCATCTGATGGACCACATCACCATAGCCCGTGCTTCTGTACCTCTGTCTCACAGGCACAGAGACACTGATGGGTATATAGAAAGAAGCATATTGACCCAGAAGCAAGTGACTCAAGTTCTGATGCCCCCCAAATAAGAATACTTATTTTATATATTTCTTATTTGGAGCACACCATTTCGGAAATTCTAACCAAAGTCTATGAATCCACATTAAAGAAAAAAAATTCTTAGATGAAATCTTTCACTTGAGAGAAAATGGTGATTTTTAACAATTCAGAAAAATTCTTTA
>NW_011495084.1:13424782-13426320 GCF_000754665.1 Bison bison bison | reverse complement strand
TGGTGGGCTACAGTCCTTATGGTCACAAAGAATCAGACACAACTGAGTGACTGAGCACACATACACAACTTTTCCTGCAGCAAGGGGCAGTCACTGCAATTCAGAAAAGTGATGAAAAGTATACTGTATGTGGAATTTCCATTCTGGCATAAGTTGCAACTATTGAAAATAGAAAATTGACATTATACTCCATATGAAAAGTAACAGCAAGTAAAGGACAATTTTCTAGTAATTTCTCTCAAAAAAATAGAAAGAAAAATAGTGAATGGTACAAAATTGTGAAAACAAAACTCCAAAGTACATACAGAAAATAAGAATGTACACATAAAATATGATTATTTAATGCTTCCAGAACACATAGCACAGAAGTGACTGAGGCCATCAAAGGCAGACTGAATAAATTCATCCCCTCTACACACAAGGAAAGGTTCGAGATGGAGAGTCATTTAACAGGGCAGCTGGAGCAGCATTTGTAATCTGTGAGTGTTTCCATTTCTAGCATTTGGTAAAACTGGCTGAGGCAAACCAGGCAAAAGAATTTCCAGCTACCAGAAGATTATCCTGCATATGCTCAATGTTCTGTTCCAAGTTTTAACTCCAAATGAAACAGTGGTGTGAATCCCAAGGAAAGGTCCAATTTTCAGAAAGACTCTGCTTGTCTTTGGAGAGTCTCTCAGAGAGGCAAGGAGTGGCTGTGGCTCACACTGGGGACACAGGTGGTGAGGCCATTCCCGGGAGCTGTCCCCACCACGTGTACACTGGTGTGGGCAGACACCACCAAGGAATTCTCTCAACTGTACTTTCCTGATTCTCACCTTCAACTAATAAGAAATAAAGCATCTGAGAAAATATTCATTATCAACCATGAAACTAACCAGATAAAAACTTTCTTAATAAGCAGGAATAAGGTCAAACACTGTCCCTTTAAACCCTTCCTCTTTAACATCAATCTATGACAACATGTATATTCTTTCCACAAACCAACTGAGAATATAGTTCTTATTCTTTCACAAGAATTCTTCACAACTCTGAAATCATAAAGGATCTTTAAAAGAGCCTATTTTAATACTATAGCATCCATTATTCAGATTCTCTGAGAATCTGAGTCTTTCAAGCAGACTTTTTCTTTTGACCACACAATGTGGCATGCAAAATTTTAGTTTCCTGACCAGGGATCAAAAACCCTGGCATCTCTATTGGGGGCATGGAGTCTTAACCACTGGACTGCCAGAGAAGCATGAGGGAGACATTTCTTGATAGAGTCCTTGGTAGTCAGTCTCCTGAAAGCACCTGGCATTGTGTTTCACCTCTTGCTTCTTACAGTAACCTCTTGCATGGTTAGACTAGATGCTAGAACTTTTGCAGTGAGTAGAATTCCTCCTCCACATTAATGAACTTGAAATATTTCTTAACTAACTTCCCAGTATCTTAAGACAAAATACACACACACACACACACACACAAAATAGAAACAAGCTATCAAAGAAAAATACTTGAGTGAAACATATAAGCAGAAATGAGTGAGCTTGTAGGAAAAA
>NW_011495084.1:13417884-13424682 GCF_000754665.1 Bison bison bison | reverse complement strand
GCAGAGACTGACAGCCTATACCTGAAGGGGAAATTCCACTAGCCCAGTATTGTGCTGAGACAGGGCTTAGGGCTAAACTTCCTGAATATTATTAACAGGGAGAGTAAGACTTTACACCTACTCTCAATCTTAGTAAAAACTTGGATATACCAAAAACATAAAAGAATGGTGGTAAGAATTAAATGATGTACATTACACTTTATGTAACATACATAAAGTGCTAACCAGTTCAAGCATAACAAACAGAAACTCTAACTCCATCATCACCACCCTCCAGTGTGCTCTGCATGCCAACAGCCAGGGGAGGAAGTATTCATAGATTTATGAGCCCAAAAAACATTAAGAATCTCATGAAGTTCAGCCCTAACAGACCACTCATTCTAACCACTAGAACAACTTACTATTATCTAGAGACGTATCAGAGCAGGTGCTACTTTTCCTAGATGTGGTGATGATGTCACAGGTACGAAAGTGACTGTGGCTTTTCTTTGGTCACAGTGAAAAATCATATCAAAGGTCTATTTCGTTTGAAGATGCACTTTTAAAATAATATGACCAATAAATTTCATGCCTATTATAATTTTTGTCCTCTCTGTATTATCCTCCCCACTCTAGGCCTTCCAAAGATTGATAAACTTAGGGACATGGCAGTAAATAACATTCTTTGAGATGTTTCTTTCCTTTTTTAATATTTTTAAAGAGATGTTTCTTTTATTATTCCATATCTTCTTTATCTTTCAAGTTATCCTTTGTCTTAGTGAAGACTTACTATTTTGACACTCCTAAGTATTTATGGGAGACTAAGGAACAAAATGATGGACCTCTGAATCAACAAACCAACCAGATTATTCAATATAGTCCAAAGAGAACAATTTGACATTTTCTATTTCATGCACCATGAACTGGTATATTGATACCAATGGAAGGACAAAATCTAGATTTTGTAAACTCATGAATCTCAGGAAATTCAACTGTGTCCACTCCAGTCTGGCATTCTTGGTGGAAGCAAGAAGCCTGGTTAGGATGTCAGGATGACTAAGGCAGAGGACCACTACCTATAGAAGAGAGTCTCATGAGCACCTTTCATTCTCCAACAGGATACTGTGCTGTGAGCAGCTGTTTATGACAAGCCGCAATGGCATCTAAATGAATTGTAAATGAAATATACAAAAAAGCAGCAAAGAAAAGAAAATAATGCTTGTGAAAATGTTAAAGGTCTTGTTTAAAAGCCTGTCCAAACAAAAAAATTGAAAAATAAGACATTGCTTTATTGCTAGAGGCCATGACAAGTTTTCTTATAACACAGAAGTTCCACGGTTCTCTAAAACTAGCCAACAAGCAAAGAAGTGATGGTCACCCCATGCTCTCAAATATCAATTATAAAAGACACTTTATAAGACTTGCCATGAGTCCACCTCAAGTATTTCACAGGCTTTATGTAATCTCATTCTTACATCAATACGAGGAGGGATTATGCTCTCCATTTACAAAGCAGGAAACTGATGCTCAGAGAGGCTTATTGAAATTGGACTCTTTAGAAGTAATAAAAATTAAAATGATCAAGAATCTTCCAAGACTTCTCAAATACACCAAGGATAAGCAGAATCATTAAAAATGAGTTTGGAAACTCTTGGCATGAACTGTATCCTTTAAAACAAACCTCAACAGCCCCCTTCCAGCCCCTTCCCTTCCTCTTCTCAGCTGGTGATAGAAAAACTGGTTCCCACTCAGGAACCAGCAGCACCTCCAGCCCCAGCATCCACAGCAGCAGCCTTTCCTTCTCATCTGGGATCAAATGTCACCTCCTGGAAGCTCCGCCCACCTCCTGGACCAGGCTTCCTAATTGCCTCCAGCCCCCACATCCAGTTTGCCTTCCAGGACTTCCTCCACAGGGCTCCCACAATTAGGATTCCAAAGGAGCAAGGGGTGAGTTTCTGGATGTCTTCCTTCCCTGGGGGAGCTGGAGGAGACCCATGAGGAGAGGGCTTCATGCCTGACTCATCCCTGTACATCAGAGCCTCAACTCTAACCCCTGCTTGTTGAAGAGAAGTAGGGAGAGAGGGAAATACCACCCACCACCTCACACACACCCCCAACTCACAAACTGTACACCCCAAAATCCAGCAACACCTCCTCAGACCCTACATTCCAGATGGGCCTCTCTCCTGCTTCAATCAAACTCCTTCCAGGAGTAGCCTGTCTTCACCTCAACTCCCTTCACACCTCCTGGATTCTCAGCCCTTTGCACTCCGGCCTCCTCACATCTGAAACCTGCTTCTTGGGTCACTGACATCTCCTGACTCCAAATCAGCCAACAACTTTCCATGGACTCACCTTTTCATTTGCATTGAGCAGACCTGTCCTTTCTTGATTTACCAACCTACTTCCTTCTTCTTCCTTTGCTGTTCACTGTGAGTCTCCTCTCCTCCCCTTTCTTTCTCTACTTACTCTCTGATACCAAATCTTCTTATCTTGGCCCCTAAAAATGCTTCCCTCTCTCTGGGCTATCTTGCCATCCTCACAGATTCAGATACTACAGCTCAGTGAAGGGTACACAGGCTCCATGCTCATCCCAGATCTCTCCCTCAAACACCAGAATCTTACTTCCAATGACCTGCAGGACACCTCCACCTTCAACTTCAAGATAATTGAACTACAAGTGGCAGAGCTGGGGTTGCAAATCAGCAAGACTAGACTTTTCTCTCCTCTTTAATGAGAATGTTTCCTACTGAAATCAGGTAGCATCTATCCTTGTCTCTATCTGTCATGCAAAAATATGTAACAATTCTTATATGACCACTAACTAACCATGAGCTAAGTACATGGCAGAAACCCAACCTTGGTCTACCTTGCCATAGAAAAGAAACAGAACCTTTCACAAAATCTTTTCAAAGTAATTCACCATCACTGTTAAAATGTGACACTGTTTTTAGGGAAAAAATTGTTTCTGGGAATAAATTACATAATTAAACCCAGCAGGGCACATTTATAAAATAAGTTTGCAAAATAGAAAACAATCAGACATCTTTGCAGTACAAGTCATCTGCCTCTGCCTCTCAGCTTTGTTCACACTGGTAACAGTGGAAGCCTTGCCCACAGGCTATGCTGTCTGCACTGAGAAGTTCACTGCTGCATTTCTGTGTGCAGTCTTTCATAATCCATTTCATTTCCAAAATTAACACTTGGGAAGAAAAGGAAAACTCCCCACAAACTTAATAACTGAAAAGTAGACAGAATTAAATAACAGAAAAAAACAGCCCATGTGAGCAACGATACTAAATGAGATGAGAGCAGAGATGACACAACATCATTCTTTAGAACCTCAAGTTCACAGACAAAACAGAGGCTGGATAGAAGGTATTGCACAGGTCTCTCTCTCTCTCTCTCTCTCTCTCTCCTTTCTTTAAGACATCTCAAGGCAGAACAATCAACCCGTGAAAAGAAAAAAAGCCTATAAAAACAAAGGACATTTTCTGAGATAACTTTGATCCCAGAATCAAATTACTGGCTTAAAGGCTTTGTACCCTCAACAACTGCTCTCTGTCGTCCTTGTTGGACCTCCCAGGTGGCTCAGTGGTAAAGAATTCACCTGCCAATAAAGGAAACACAGGTTTGATCCCTTGGTCAGGAAGATCCCCTAGGCAATGGCAACCCACTGGGGTACCCTTGCCTTAGAAATCCCATGGATAGGGGAGCCTGCAGTGCTGTAGTCCATGGGGTCACAAAAGAGCTGGACACAACTTAGTGCCTAAACAACACCACTGTCCTTGCTAAAGTATTATTTTCAACTTATTTTTACCAATCTTTTCTTTGTAAGTAACCACATATGGCTTTATCCAAACAAAACCGTGCAGTAAACGTGTGCCCTCTGTGGTAATACAATGCATCGTGCTGGTGCTCAGTCATGTCTGAGTCCCTGAAACACCATAGACTGCAGCCTGCCAGGCTCCTCTGTCCATGGAATTTTCCAGGCGAGAATACTGGAGTGGGTTGCCATTTCCTTCTCCAGGGGATCTTCTTCACCCAAGGACTGAACTCTTGTCTCTTGTGTTTCCTGTATTCGTAGGAAATTTCTTTACCACTGAACTCCCTGGGAAGGCTGATACAATGCATAATTTAGTTTATCAAGGCTATCTTTCTGTGAGAGATGATTGTCTCTCTGTTATGAAATGTGCTCACAGTACGGGGAATCCACACCAGACACCTGGAAGGTAGAGGGAGAACCACTTACTCAGCACGTCGCTGCTTCAGACCAACCTTGACGTGACTGTGTAGCCACTCCTGCCCCAGGTGTTACTCACGTTAACTCAGCCTCCCGATCACAGCCACACCTCTCTCTTACAAACACAGCCTCTGACTCAAGATAACAGGATACATCACCAGTTTGAAAGGCTCACCCTCAGCCCCTGTGAAAAGGCCTTGAGAAACAGGCACCTGCTTTTCCCTGTGAGAGCTCTGACAGGACTGCTACGTTACCTGGATGAAATCAAGAAATGTCAAGGGCAGTAAGTCATCCATTTGACCTATGTCTTTCGAAAAACGATTTAAAATTCTTCCTGCAAGAACAAGATATAAAAAATTACTCATTTCTTCAGGTAGGAGCTTTAAGAGAAATAATTCATGAAATAATCAAAACAATATTTTTTAAAACATATGTATTTAGGGGCTTCCCTGGTGGTACAGTGGATAAGAATCTGCCTGCCAATGCAGGGGACATGGGTTTAATCCCTAGGTTAGGAAGATCATCTGGAGAATAAAATGACTATCCACTCCAGTATTCTTGGCTGCAAAATCCAATGGAGAGAGGAGCCTAGTGAGCTACAGTCCATGGGGACACAAAAGGGTCAGATATTACTTAGCGACTAAACAACACCAGCAAATTTAACATATTACAAATTCACATAAAATGAAATAAGGTGATGTAAGTGGTACAAAGAAAGAGAAAATAGGATGACACCTAAAGAGAAACAAAAATATCACCAAATGTCAGTGGGTGGCGAGTTGAAATTGAGCCCTGATTTTCAAAAGAATGGGGGAAATCTTGTGGCAGTACTGGGAAGGGTTGGTGGATTTTAGAATGTTCCCTCCTTTTAGATCTCTTATCTAAGACTCACTCCAAGTGCTAAGTCAGTAATAAACACCTGCAAAATATTTAAGTCAATCCTGATTGTTACACTAATTTTGCTTTAGTTATCAAGATTAATTTTTCCATGATACTTTTTAAATAAACATAACTTCTCTGTAATTTTTTCCCCTCCAGATGGTTCACATCCCCTCACATCTTGGGAAATTGTGGATTCCAGCCATTTCCAAGTGTGAGTTTAATACTAGGGTAGTAAGCCATTATTTTCATAGGTGTACCAGGTGTGACAAACACAGATTTGTGAATAAGCACCTAAGAAGACCAGAGGGATGTAGGCAGGAAAACAGAAATATTACTAAATGACTAAGGATCACTTATAATCCTTGATTTTATTTCCCTTCTCAGAATCCACAACAACAGTATATACTAAAGGCTGTAAGATTAGACGATGATAACTAATTTCTAGTAAATATTTGGTGTGAACTAAAAATGCCACCTGTCACATCAGTAAACAAAGGATGCTGCAGCCATCAGGACTCTGCAGACACCCCTGCAAGGGTGGTGTCCATGAGAAGACTCAGGATGAGAAAGCACAGGACACTGGCCCCAGATAGCGGAGATGCAGATCAAAGGAACTGTAATAGGGAGGAGCCAGTTTTGACTGCATGTTGGATCTCTTTGACTTTAGCTTTTGCTACTCTGCTTTTGTTGGGGAATCCTACTTCTCTGCCTAAATGTTAAACTAAAGTGGCTTTTTTCTGCTCGCAGAGAGAAAGTCTGACCTTGGCCACTTGTGAATGGCTGCAGCAAAGAAGAAATGAAGACATCGCTCTCCAATTTTCAAGATAAATGGCCTTTTGACTTGACTTCCTTCCCTGGCATCCAGACCCCAATAAGATTGTTATTTTGAGACATTAGTTTGCCATCTTCTCAGTCTGCCAGCTTTCCAAATAAAGCTGTTATTCCTTGCCTCTGCACCTCATCTGTAAGACTTACTGGGATGTCATGAGGCAAGCAGAACAAGCTTGAACTCGGTAACAAGTGACACTACTATATGTGGTTTTCTCTTCATGACAAAACATACCAGAAACAAAGTCCATCATAAATAATATATTTCAAATTCCACTTCTGAAAATAATCACAGGAAAGAGTTCAATTTAATATACGTACCACTGAAAGAGTAATTAATTTATGGCCCTTAAATCTTTTGCACAAACTAGGTCTATCTTTGCAGTACTCATTTGAGCTTCTATTTTCCTGAAGGAATGAAGTCATGTTAATAGACACAGGAGGGGAGACAAGATATACCTGAGTGTGCTAGCTGCTCTAGGATTAGTAACCTTGAAGATTTAAACTTCATCCCAAATCCTTGTATAATAAATAAGTCAGCATCTGGAGATACCCACAGGTCTTGAATACAGAAGAGTCTGGTTAACTGTGGTCATGAACACTCAAAGGCTTTGAGAACAGAAATCCAGTTCCATTTGATACTCCCAATTTTATGACTGTAGTTTTCAAATTAACTGACGAAAGTAGAGCAACTTCACAACCATAAGAGCACAGACTCCTCCAATCATTTCCTCATTCAGGTCAGTTCAGTTCAGTCCAGTCGCTCAGTTGTGTCCAACTCTTTGGGACTCCATGAATCGCAGCACACCAGGCCTCCCTCTCCATCACCAACTCCCGGAGTTCACTAAGATTCAAGTCCATCAAAT
>NW_011495084.1:13416563-13417784 GCF_000754665.1 Bison bison bison | reverse complement strand
AGCCAAAACATGAATTAACAGGGAACAAGAGAAAAGACTTAGCATTTCCTTGTAAACATCTAATTACAAATAAGTGTCTATTTACTTTCATGTAAAGTTGCTACTTGAGAACCTACTGTATAGCACAGAGAACTCTATTCAGTGCTCTGTGGTGACCTAAATGGGAAAGAAATCAAAAAATGGGAGGATATATGTATATGTATAACTGGTTCACTTTCCTGAACAGCAGAAAGTAACACAACATGGTTATGCTACAACTATACTGTAATAAAAATTAGTAAAACTTTTAAAAATAAATAATAAAGTAGCTACTTCTATGCCCAAGTAGCTTTAAAGAGTACGAAAAGATCATGTTAAGCTGTAAGCGGACAATCCCTTAAACAACTGAATTGGAAGGAACTACAAATTAGATTTTGACATGAGGTAAGTAATCTAAGTTAGCAACTAATCTCTCACTAAGTGATTTATAGAAACATAAAGCATTTGTGGCACCCCACTCCAGTACTCTTGCCTGGAAAATCCCATGGACGGAGGAGCCTGGAAGACTGCAGTCCATGGGGTCGCTGGAGGGTCAGACATGACTGAGTGACTTCACTTTCACTTTTCACTTTCATGTATTGGAGAAGGAAATGGCAACCCATTCCAGTGTTCTTGCCTGGAGAATTCCAGGGATGGGAGAGCCTGGTGGGCTGCCGTCTATGGGGTCACACAGAGTCGGACATGACTGAAGTGACTTAGCAGCAGCAGCAGCAGTGATATAGTTGAGTAAACTATTTTCCTGAGTTATAAGCCACTCTAGAAAATTACCAAACCCAAAGAAGAGGTTATGGGAACCCTGATTTATGATCAGTCCATAAGAAAAGGTAACCACCTGGACTCATGCCTGGCTCTGAAGTTGAGAAGAAGGAGCAGTCTTGTGGGACTGAGTCCTTAATCTAAGATGAGGTCTGACACTAACTCCAGGTAGATTGTATCAGAATTGACTTAAATTGTAGGACACAGTTGTGTCTGAAGATTTGTACAATAAGTATGGGAAAAATACCTACACACTTGGTGTCCAGAAATATTGGGTCACCAAAAGACAAATACTGTGATTCCAGTTATGTGAGGTGCCTAGACTAGTCAAATTCATAGAGACACAAAGAGGAATGATGTTTGCCGAGTGGGGTGGGGGTGCAGGGTGGGGAGTGTTTAATGGACACAGAGCTTCAGGTGGAAGAT
>NW_011495084.1:13415080-13416463 GCF_000754665.1 Bison bison bison | reverse complement strand
TAGATTGGTCATAGCTTTTCTTCCAAGGAGCAATTTCATGGCTGCAGTCACCATCTGCAGTGATTTTGGAGCCCAAGAAAACAAAGTCTCTCACTATTTCCACTGTTTCTCCACTTATCTGCCATGAAGTGAGGGGACCAAATGTCACGATCTTAGTTTTCTGAATGTTGAGTTGTAACCCAGCTATTTCACTCTCCTTTTTCACTTTCATCAAAGAGGCTCCTCAGTTCCTCTTTGCTTTCTGCCATAAGGGTGATGTCATCTGCATATCTAAGGTTATTGATATTTCTCTTGGCAATCTTGATTCTGGCTTGAGCTTCATCCAGCCCAGGATTTCTCATGATGTACTCTGCATATAAGTTAAATAAGCAGGGTGACAATATACAGCCTTGACGTACTCCTTTCTAAACTTCGAACCTGTCCATTGTTTCATGTCCAGGTCTAACTGTTGCTTCTTGATCTGCATACAGATTTCTTAGGAGGCAGGTCAGGTGGTCTGGTAATCCCATCTCTTTCAGAATTTTCCAGGCCTTGGCATAGTCAATAAAGCAGAAGTAGATATTTTTCTGGAACTCCCTTGCCTTTTTGATGATCCAACAGATGTTGGCAGCTTAATCTCTGGTTCCTCTGCCTTTTCTAAAACCAGCTTGAATATCTGGAAGTTCTCGATTCAGGTACTGTTGAAGCATCACTTGGAGAATTTTGAGCATTATTTTGCTAGCGTGAGAGATGAGTGCAATTGTGCAATAGTTTGAACATTTTTTAGCATTGCCTTTCTTTGGGATTGGAATGAAAACTGATTTTTTCCAGTCCTGTGGCCACTTCCACAGTTTTCCAAATTTGCTGGCATATTGAGTGCAGCACTTTAACAGGAGCATTTTTTAGAATTTGAAGTAATTCAGCCAACTCCATCAACTGCACTAGCTTTTTTGTAGTGATGCTTCCTAACACCCATCTGACTTCAGACTCCAAGAAGTCTGGCTCTAGGTGAGTGATCACACCATCATGGTTATCTGACTCATGAAGGTCTTTTTTGTACAGTTCTTCTGTGTATTCTTGCCACCTTTTCTTAATATCTTCTGCTTCTGTTAGGTCCGTACCATTTCTGTCTTCTGCTTCTTTTAGGTCCATACCATTTCTGTCCTTTATTGTGCCCATCTTTGCTTGAAATGTTCCCTCGGTATCTCTAATTTTCTTGAAGCAACCTCTAGTCTTTGCCAGTGTGTTAACAGCATCCTCATATTTTACAGGTTAGAAAATCAAGACACAGAGAAATGAAATAACTAGCACATACACAAAGATTAACGTAATGATAACTGACTACTGCAATTAGTAACTAGCAACAAGACTGAACCGAGACAGCTGGTTCTAGAATCCATAATT
>NW_011495084.1:13413710-13414980 GCF_000754665.1 Bison bison bison | reverse complement strand
AGACCAGGTCTTCAGAGAAAAGTCCCAGATTCTAGAAACAAGTTCCTGCTAAGCTTTGCTGAACTCACAGGTCATGAGCAGCTCAGAAGGGCAGACACTGTCCTCCAGGGACCCCACCTCTGGGGACAGAGCTAGGTCTCCAGGGCCCTGGCTGTGGGCTCCCTCCACGTCCACTCACACAGGGAACACAGGCTCCCCCAGCCTCCAAAGTGGGCTGAGCCCGGGGTCAGCGTGAAGGGGTGAGGGTTCAGTGTCAGGGAAGGAGGCTCAGAAGACCCCGGAGGAAGCAAAGGCCCCTCCCCACAAGCCTTTAGCCCCATGGAGAAATTCTCAGTCTTCTAACCGTACTCCCTGCTGCCTGTGCTCACCCTTGCAGCTCTTCTCCAAGGCGCTGGGAGCGATCTTCCGGAAGCACCGAGTACATGTCATCTTCTTCTAATTTCCTTTTATGACCAATTTTAAACAAGGGGTTTAGCCACCTGTTAAACATTAAAAGGATAGTGACATATATTCGAATTACATATCTTTAATTAGAATCCTACATTCATGGACATTGTTTAAAAGAAGTCTACATTTTAACTATACGAAGATGTAGGGAGACAATTAGACATATGCTTACAAACACATATATTAGGGTGTCGATAAGTCACTCTCGCTTACACAGAATAAAACTTAACAAAAATACCCTCTTTGTGGTCTACTGAACATATACTGTAATTGAAGTGAAGTGAAGTTGCTCAGTCATATCCGACTCTTTCCGACCCGGTGGACTGTAGCCCATCAGGCTCCTCTGTCCATGTGATTCTCCAGGCAAGGATACTGGAGTGGGTTGCCATTTCCTTCTCCAGGGGATCTTCTTGGCTCAGGGATTGAACCCATGTCTCTTGCACTGGCATATGGATTCTTTACTACTGAGCCACCAGGGAAGCCCACCAAACTCAAGAATGCCTCAGTCACATTCACGTAAGACGCAACCTTGTGGTCTCATGACCTCCTTAGTTCAGCTAATAACACAAAGGAAATTTTACAGGGAATCACATTATAATACACCACTCTGAGTCCAACAGGCTCTGGACCCTGACCTGCTTACAGCCCTGTCAGACTCCCCTCACATGAGCCTCTTTCTGACCCCGACCGTCTGAAGATGTCCTAAAGATAAGTAGCATCTTTCCAACTAAAATGAATACATTGATTTTTCTTATAGTTCTCCCTATAATTGAAGCAGAAATTGCTAGACAGTGTAAGACTTTTTTAATTTCAATTTTTTTAA
>NW_011495084.1:13413382-13413610 GCF_000754665.1 Bison bison bison | reverse complement strand
GTACACATGTCTCTTTCAATTCTGGTTTCCTCAGTATGTATGCCCAGCAGTGGGATTGCTGGATCATAAAGCAGTTCTATTTCCAGTTTTTTAAGGAATCTCCACCTAACATTTATATTATACTTCTTCAACAGAACCCAAGATGAACCACTAGTAAAACAAATTATAAGATTATTTGGATATTGGATGAATTGATCTGCTGAACTCTAGAATTCACAGAAGGAATTA
>NW_011495084.1:13412941-13413282 GCF_000754665.1 Bison bison bison | reverse complement strand
AGAGAGGGAGACACCATTACCAACGGAGATTTCCTTTATCAGTGTAAATGTCCCTCACAGAAGAGTATCTTCGACTCTGTCCTCAGAGTTTCTCCTGCGTCTATTTCTCAATAAAGAATCAACTCACAACAATTTTCTGCGAGAGAGGCCTATTCTGCAGTGTCACATTGTATTACCCTTTCATTCTATTCTATTTTTGTATTTTTGAAATGTTCTCAGTTGACAGTTCTATAGGAAGAGCTGTTGTTAGGAAAACACCTCCGCTTGACTGTGAGCCTCAGGGGAGGCTGTGGGAGGAGAGGAAGCCTCAGGACATGATGCAGAGAGCACTGGTCTAGGAA
>NW_011495084.1:13411822-13412841 GCF_000754665.1 Bison bison bison | reverse complement strand
ACTCTCTTGCCTTTTTGATGATCCAACAGATGTTGGTAGCTTGTTCTCTGGTTCCTCTGCCTTTTCTAAAACCAGCTTGAATATCTGGAAGTTCTCGATTCAGGTACTGTTAAAGCCTCACTTGGAGAATTTTGAGCATTACTTTGCTAGCATGAGAGATGAGTACAATTGTGCAGTAGTTTGAACATTCTTTGGCATTGCCTTTCTTTGGAATTGGAATGAAAACTGAATTTTCCCAGTCCTTTGGCCACTGCTGAGTTTTCCAAATTTGCTGGCATACTGAGTGCAGCACTTTAATAGGAGCATATTTTAGAACTTGAAATAATTCAGCTGGAATTCTGTCACCTCCACTAGCTTTGTTCATAGTGATGCTTCCTAAGGCCTGCTTGACTTCACATTCCAGGATGTCTGGCTCTAGGTGAGTCATCACACCATCATGATTATCTGGGTCGTGAAGATCTTTTTTGTATAGTTCTTCTGTGTATTCTTGCCACTTTTTCTTAAAACCTTTTCTGTTAAGTCCTTACCATTTCTGTCCTTTATGTGTCCATCTTTGAGTGAAATGTTCCCTTGGTATCTCTAATTTTCTTGAAGCAACCTCTAGTCTTTGCCAGTGTGTTAATAGTATCCTCATATTTTACGGGTTAGAAAATTGAGACACAGAGAAATGAAATAACTAGCACATACATAAATATTAACATAAGTATAACTGGCTATTGCTATTAGTAACTGGCAACAGAACTGAACCCAGACAGCTGATTCTAGAATCTATAATTATAACCATGGCACCATCCTGCCTGGAGATCTGCCTGCCCAGTAGTATCTACCTGCTTTACCCCTGGTCACACAGCTAGTTGATGACCAACCAGGCTGAGCTTATTTTATCTTCCCTCCAGCCCTCATCTCTGCCTCGACATGTCCTGTCAATCATCACCTGCAAAAACAAAGCCACCTTGGGCCTCAGCACAAGTCTAACCAACTGAACAGCGTGGGCATGTACACTGATGAACTAACCCTTC
>NW_011495084.1:13410136-13411722 GCF_000754665.1 Bison bison bison | reverse complement strand
CTGCCAGGGAAACTCGAGGTAGACATTCATTGGTAGAGTCTTTAGTATTAAGCCTCATGAAAGCACCTGACATTGGGTCCCACCTGTTGCTTCTTAGGGTAACTTCTTACAGGGTTAGCTTAGATGCTAGAACTTCTGAATGGGTAGAATTCCTTCTGCATGTTAATGCACTTGAAACATTTCTCAGGCAACTTCCTCATATCTCATTCATGGGGAAAAAAGACACAAAAATAGAAACAAGCTATCAAAGTTTTACCAAACACTTGACTGAGACATATAAGCAGAAAAGAATGGGCCTGTAGGAAAAAACCAATAGACAGAATATTTAGAACTGGGTGAAAGGTGACAAAATGTAGAGTTGAGAAAAATCCAAAGATAAGGAGGAAAAGCAGTGAACTTGCGGAAATCATAACCATCAGGATTCTAGACATATTAGCCTTCACTCGTCTCTTACACACTGGTCTTCATCCTGACCACACCTTAGCATCACCTGGGAGGGGATAAGTGCACTCTGACACCCAAGACCCAGCCGCCAGAAACTGGTTTAGGTTCAACTGATTAGGGTGGAGAAGATTCCTCTCCCTATAGATTCTAGATGTGGAAACTAACCCCATGTAAGTGTCTGCTAACCTCCAATCTCGCACTGTCATGGCATCTGAGCCTGGAATGGCTGCAGACTTGATCTGCAGGAATTACAATGATCACAAAGACTTTTTACCAGAGTTCCATTGCACATTTCATGCTTCCAGAAAAGTCCAGAGATTACAATATTAAAATTGAAAATGTTCATTCTGCACAGTTGGAAAAATAAAATGTTCAGAAAAAAACTATATTTAAGAAACATTAATAAAAAGATGAGTCAAAATTAGCCTGGAAAGTTATCTATAAAAGGAGAAGAAGAATTAGAATAGAGCTAACAATGATATCAGACTTCTTTAAGTAACCTTTTCTTGATTTTGGAATCATGAAAACATTATACAGAATTATGATTATAAAATAACTAAATTTTTAAAAAGCAATTCCTAAAATTTTAGAGTAAAATTACATAAAAGTACCTAAATATATACACCCATCCTGTTGGTTTGCAGAGCCATACAAAAAAGAACTATCAAAAGTGATTTGAAACAAAATAATTTAAAAACACATTCGCTGCGTGATACACCCAAATGAACACAGTATGAACTCCAAAAAAAAATAAAAAATATTAGATTGGTCTCAAAAGTCACTTTATAAGGTACAACAAATGAATAATTATGTTGATATCATTGAGAATTGGGCTTAGACATTGGACAAAGAGAATAGATGATGGGGGAAAAGAGACATGCAAGAAAAATAACAACAAACTGGAAAATTCTGAAAGAGATGGGAATATCAGACCACCTGACCTGCCTCTTGAGAAACCCATACACAGGTCAGGAAGCAACAGTTATAACTGGACATGGAACAACAGACTGTTTCCAAATTGGAAAAGGAGTACGTCAAGGCTGTATATTGTCATCCTGCTTATTTAACTTATATGCAGAATACATCATGAGAAATGCTGGGCTGGAAGAAGCATAAGCTGGAATCAAGATTGCCAGGAGAAA
>NW_011495084.1:13409692-13410036 GCF_000754665.1 Bison bison bison | reverse complement strand
AGGAGCAAGCATCTTTTAATTTCATGGCTGCAGTCACCATCTGCAGTGATTTTGGAGCCCAAGAAAACAGTCTCTCACTGTTTCCACTGTTTCCCCAACTATTTGCCATGAAGTGATGGGACCAGATGTCCTGATCTTAGTTTTTTTTTTTTCTGCAATCTTAGTTTTCTGAACGTTGAGTTTTAAGCCAGCTGTTTCACTCTCCTCTTTCACGTTCATCAAGAGGCTCCTCAGTTCCTCTTTGCTTTCTGCCATAAGTGTGGTGTCATCTGCATATCTGAGGTTATTTATATTTTTCCTGGCAATCTTTATTCTGGCTTGAGCTTCATCCAGCCCAGGATTTC
>NW_011495084.1:13408743-13409592 GCF_000754665.1 Bison bison bison | reverse complement strand
AAAAGAAGAGACATTACTTTGCCAATAAAGGTCCATCTAGTCAAAGCTATGGTTTTTCCAGTAGTCATGTATGGATGTGAGAGTTGGACTATAAAGAAAGCTGAAAGCTGAAAAATTGATGCTTTTGAACTGTGGCATTGAAGAAGACTCTTGAGAGTCCCTTGGACTACAAGGAGATCAAACCAGTCAATCCTAAATGAAATCAGTCCTGAATATTCATTGGAAGGACTGATACTGAAGCTGAAGCTCCAATACTTTGGCCACCAGTGCAAAGAACTGACACATTGGAAAAGACCTTGATGCTGGAAAAGAATGAAGGCAGGAGGAGAAGGGATGAAAGAAAATGAGATGATTGGATGGCATCACCGACTCGATGGACATCAGTATGAGTAAGCTCCGGGAGTTGGTGATGGACAGGGAAGCCTGGCATGCTGCAGTGCATGGGGTCGAAATAACTATATTCAATAATAACTCCTTCTGAGTTCTTAGCTGATTATTATTGTTTAGTCATTAAGTCATGTCCAACTCTCTACAATACAATGGACTGTAGCCCTCCAGGCTCCTCTGTCCAGGATTTCCCAGGCAAGAATACTGGAGTGTGTTATCATTTTCTCCTCCAGGGAATTTTCTGACCCAGGGATTGAACCTGCATCGCCAGCATTGGTAGATGAGTTCTTTACCACTGAGCCATGAGGGAAGCCTGGATAAAATACAAAATAAGAGAAAATCAAACAAAAGTTTATTAACATGTGTATTTCTGATACACATGGAAAATATCAAGAAGAACTGAGTAACTCCATGAGATGGCCCAAGCCACCACCTTAAATATCATCTCCAGCTAAAGACAAA
>NW_011495084.1:13408446-13408643 GCF_000754665.1 Bison bison bison | reverse complement strand
ACAGCTCCCAGAGCTTGCTCAAACTCATGTCCGTTGAGTCGGTGATAACATCCAACCATCTCATCCTCTGTCACCCTCCTCCCTTCCCACCTTCAATCTTTCCCAACATCAGGGTCTTTTCAAATGAATCAGCTCTTCACATCAGGCGGCCAAAGTATTGGAGCTTCAGCTTCAGCATCAGTCCTTCCAATGAATAT
>NW_011495084.1:13407802-13408346 GCF_000754665.1 Bison bison bison | reverse complement strand
GGCTTCTATTTTCTTGAAGGAATGAAGTCATGTTAATAGACACAAGAGGGGAGACAAGATATACCCTAGCGTGCTAGCTGCTCTAGGATTAGTAACCTTGAAGATTTAAACTTCATCCCAAATCCTTGAATAATAAATAAGTCAGCATCTGGAGATACCCACAGGTCTTGAATACCAAACAGTCTGGTTAACTGTGGTCATGAGCACTCAAAGGCTTTGAGAACAGAAATCCAGTCCCACTTGATACTCCCAACTTTATGACTGTAGTTTTCAAATTAACTGACAAAAGTGGAGCAACTTCACAACCATAAAAGCACAGCCTCCTCCAATCATTTCCTCATTTCAGCTTCATAATAAGATGAGATCTGTGTGGCCCTCCACAGTTTATTATCCTATGCTCTGCTCCTGCCTGGACCAAACAACACGTGCTGAGTAAATCTACACATGATCCTGACCTCAACAGTCTTATTTAATTATCATAAAAGTCTTGTGGAACAGGAAAGAGCAGCAGTTACTTCCATTTCACAGGAGACAAAGTTCACAG
>NW_011495084.1:13407255-13407702 GCF_000754665.1 Bison bison bison | reverse complement strand
AAACTCATGTCCGTTGAGTCGGTGATAACATCCAACCATCTCATCCTCTGTCACCCTCCTCCCTTCCCACCTTCAATCTTTCCCAACATCAGGGTCTTTTCAAATGAATCAGCTCTTCACATCAGGCGGCCAAAGTATTGGAGCTTCAGCTTCAGCATCAGTCCTTCCAATGAATATTCAGGACTGATTTCATTTAGGATGGACTGGTTGGATCTCCTTGCAGTCCAAGGGACTCTCAAGAGTCTTCTCCAACACTACAGTTCAAAAGCATCAAGTCTTTGGCACTAGCTTTCCTATGATCCAACTCTCACATCCATTCATGACTACTGGAAAAACCATAGCTTTGACCAGATGGACTTTTGTCAGCAAAGTAATGTCTCTGCTTCTTAATATGCTGTCTAGATTGGTCATAGCTTTTCTTCCAAGGAGCAATTTCATGGCTGCAGT
>NW_011495084.1:13405072-13407155 GCF_000754665.1 Bison bison bison | reverse complement strand
ATGAATAGGCAGTTACTCTTTAGAACTGGGGGAAAGGTGACAAAATGTAGAGTTGAGGAAAATCCAAAGATCAGGAGGAAAAGCAGTGAATCTGGGGAAAACATAGCCATCAGGATTCTAGATATTTCAGCCTTCACTTGTCTTTTACACAGTGGTCTTCATCCTGACTGTACCTTAGCATCACCTGAGAGGGGATAAGTGCACTCTGATACCCAAGGCCCAGAATCACAGCAGATGTGAATGCAGCTCCAACTGCAGTGATTTTGGCTCCAAAATTACCACAGATGGTTATTGAAACCATGAAAGTAAGACATTTTCTCCTTGGAAGAAAAGCCATAACCAAACTAGACAGCATATTAAAACACAGAGACATTATTTTGCTGACAAAGGCACAGCTAGTCAGAGCTATGGTTTTTCCAGTAGTCAACTATGGATGAGAGTTGGACTATAAAGAAAGCTCAGCACCAAAGAATTGATGTCCAACACTGTGGTGTTGGACAAAACTCTTGAAAGTCCATTGGACTGCAAGATCAAACCAGTTAATCCTAAAGGAAATCAGTCCTGAATATTAATTGGAAAGACTGATACTGAAGCTGAAACTCCAATACTTTGTCGAACTGATGAAAAGAACTGACTCATTTGAAAAGACCCTGATGCTGGGAAAGACTGAAGGCAGGAGGAGAAAGGGACGACAAAGGATGAGATGGTTGGATGGCATCACTGACTCAATGGACATGAGTTTGAGCAAGCTACAGGAGTTCGTGATGGACAGGGAAGCCTGGCATGCTGCAGTCCATGGGGTCACAAGGAGTCGGACACAATTGAGTGACTTAACTGGACTGGACGGCCAAGGCCCAGCCTCCAGAAACTTGTTTAGGTTCAACTGATTAGGGTTGAGAAGATCCTCTCCCAGTAGATTCTGGATGCAGAAACTAACCCCAGATAAGCATCTGCTAACCCCTACTCTTGTAGTGTGAAGGCATATGAGCCTGGAATGGCTATAGACTTGCTATGAAGGAGTTACAAGGATCACAGAGAGTTTTCCCCAGAGTTGCATGACATATTACATGCTTCTAGAAAAAAATCCGTATAATTCCAAATACAGAGATTACACTGATGAAATTAAAATTTTTCATTCTGCACAGTAGGAAAAATAAAGTGTTCAGAAAATACTATATTTTAAAAATATTAGTAAAAATAGTATTTAAAATTAGCCTAGAAAATTACCTCTAAAAGGAGAAGAAGAATTAGAGTTGAGGTAACAAGCATATCAACCTTGTTTGAAAATAGCTTTTTCCTGATTTTGGAATCATGAAAACATTATACAGGATTATAATTATAAAACAATTTTTTAGAAAGCAATTCCTAAAATTTCAGAGTAAAATTAAACAAAAGTACCTAAATATGTACCCATCCTTTTGGTTGATAGAACCATACAAAAAAGAATAATCAAAAGTGGTTTTAAACAAAATAATTTGAAAACACATTCTCTGTGTGATACACCCACCTGAAGACAGTATGGACTGCAAAAAAATCTTAAATTGTTTTCAGAAGTCACATTATAAGGTAAAACAAATGAATAATTATGTTTATATCATTTAAAATTGGGTTTAGACATGGGACAAAGAACACATGAGGGGAGAAAAGAGATACAGATGTAAAAGCAATAAGATGAAGTAAAAACACTAGTCACCTGCATCTGACTTGGATTGGAAACACCCATATATACATAAAAAAATGTATTCTAACTTTGTCTAATGAAAAAGCCAAGAAAGAATAACCAAGAGCAATAAGCACCTCTAGCACCTAGACTATAGTCTATAAGTACCATTTCACACTAGAAGAAGCCAGGACTGCTTGGAGAAATGGATGATTCCAGGGCTGGAGCAAATGTTGTACAAAATGAGCTAGAAATATCCTGTCACACCAGAAACCAACAAACAAAACAAAACAAAAACCCTAACAAAGACTTCTAGAGTATGTTTCTATGTTATAGGCTTGTTGTGAGGATTAAAGAGTTAATATATAAAGCACTCAGAATATGTCCTGACACATAATAAATGCTGTAGAAAGCAGAAGTTTG
>NW_011495084.1:13404246-13404972 GCF_000754665.1 Bison bison bison | reverse complement strand
GCCCGGGGATGGGGGAGCCTGGTGGCCTGCCGTCTATGGGGTCACACAGAGTTGGAAACGACGGAAGTGACTTAGCAGCAGCAGCAGCAGCATCCTATATGAATGTGTAACACAATCCCTTCCTCCTTTTTAAGTCTGCATAGTCCACCAATTCAGAAGGTAAACAGCTAATGGGTTTAAGTTTCTTAGCAAGTGATCAATAAAACAAATACCAAATTTCAATGAGTGGATTTTCATATAAATCATTTTTTGTAGAAAGCTTGTACAAACATTTCCTGTGGGAATATTTAAATTAAAAAAATTTTAATTAGGGTATAGCTGTCTTACAATGCTGTGTTAGTTTCTGCTGTACAAGGAAGTGAATCAGCTACATGTATATAAATATCCCCTCTCTCTTGGACCTCCCTCCCTACCACCATTTCCACCCTTCTAGGTCACCACAGCGCACCAAGCTGAGCTCTCTGTGGTATACAAAAACAACTTCCCACTAGCTATTTGTTTTACACATGGTAGTGTAGATATGTCAATCCTAATTTTCCAACTTATCCCCTTAACCAGAGTCAGCCATCTATTCTTTACATTTTTACATCTAAAAATTATGACATTTTATATATGTAAAGATTGGAGAAGGAAATGGCAACCCACTCCAGTGTTCTTGCCTGGAGAATCCCAGGGACGGGGAAGCCTGGTGGGCTGCCATCTATGGGGTCGCACAGAGTGGAACAC
>NW_011495084.1:13403582-13404146 GCF_000754665.1 Bison bison bison | reverse complement strand
CTGAGGTTGTAAGATCTTCTTTTGGTCAAGGATCACTCAATATTTATATTGAGCACCAAAAACATCCTAACATGGCATAAAATATCTTTCCAGTGCTGCTATCCTTTTATTACACCATGTTTTAATCTCTTAAAATAAAAATAGTAATCTCCAGAGGTCAAGTCCTTTAAGAATCTGTCTATTCTAAAGAAAAATACAACTGCTGATCTACATCATGATTCCTAGATGAGATTTACCCTCAGACCTTAAACCACTGTCCTCTCCCCGCCTCAGTCCATCCATCTCAGGACTGACCCACATATACTCAAAATCAATGCACTGTATGGAAAAGCTTTTACCTCAAGAAATATTAACATTCACCAAACTAAGTAGGATTTCCCGTAACATTTTACAATTGCTTTCATTAAAGAAGGCTCCTGAGAATCTCTCTGTGTTCTCAAAACTTCTTGATCCCAGTACCTGTGAAGAGAGACAAAGAACAGTGAGGAACAGCCCTGCCGTAGGAAAACAGGAGAGGAACAGAGCAGAGGACAAGCCTTCACTACAGGGTGCTCAGTGGCTGCC
>NW_011495084.1:13402724-13403482 GCF_000754665.1 Bison bison bison | reverse complement strand
AGGGGAGCCTGGTAGGCTACAGTCCATGGGGCCACAAAGAGTTAGACATGACTAAATGAGTAACATTTCACTTTTGGAGCTTGTAGACTCCAGGACTGGGTCACCTCAGGCCAAACAACTAACAGGGAGGGAGTGCAGTCCCACATATCAGCAGACAGTTGGATTAAAATTTTACTAAGCATGGCCTGAAACACCAGAGCAAGATTTCGTTTTCCCCCACAATCAGTCCTTTCCATGAGGAAGCTTGCACAACAGCCTCTTTTCCTCATCCACCAGAGGGCAGACAGAAGAAACAAGAGCTGCAATTCCACAGCCTTCAGAAGGAGTATCACAATCACAGAAAGCTAACCCAAATGAAAAGAAATAGAATTATGTCCCAGATGAAGGAAAAAGAAAAATCCCCAGAAAACAAAACGAAACTAAATGAAGTAGAAATAGGCAACCTTCTGGGAAAAGAATTCAGAATAATGATAGTGACGATGATCCAGGATCTCAGGAAAGGAATGCAGAAGAGGCAAGAAATGTTTACCAAAGACATAGAAAAACGAAAAAAACAAACAGATGAACAATACACTATAATGAATCAATAGCAAATAATTTAGGCAGAAGAACAGATAAGTGACCTGAAAGACAGAATGGTGGAAGACAAATACTGTGATTCCAGTTCTATGAGGTGCCTAGAGTAGTCAAATTCATAGAGACACTAAGTAGAATGGTATTTGTTAAAGGGAAAGAGAGTGAGGAGTTGTTTAACAGAT
>NW_011495084.1:13401036-13402624 GCF_000754665.1 Bison bison bison | reverse complement strand
CATACGGGACAAAGAAGGGCTGGGGCAGCCTGAAGGGTTCCTGTCCCCTCTCCCACCCCTGTCCTTCACAAGGCATTGCAGTACCTAGGTGGTCAGTGCCCTCTCAAAGGTGGCACTCTGCCCCACACACCTGTCCCACCCTCTGGCACAATGCCCAATCTTCTTCTATCATCAATGAGAACTCCATCTCCCAGGATCACCCAGTCACCTGTGAGCTAACAGATTCTCTGTCTCTCAAGTTGTGTGGGTGGAATTCACCTGCCCAGCTGCCCACTGACCACAGTGCCCTTAAGTACAGCACAGCGTTTAAACAAGAGCCACATCACCCACCTGTAAACCATCTGACCCATCACCTCACCCAAACACAATGGACTGAGGACAGCTCACATCTTCTCCACCTAAAACACCCCTTTCTCAGCAACTGCATCTTCTATCCCTCCTGCCCTCACATGCTCACAGGCCTCCCGTGTCCCTAAGGCATCATTAAGGGACCATGGAGAGCACGAGCCACCCAGGAGGGCCTGCAGCAAACCCCCAGCAGGCTCAGCCAGAACAGGGGGCTGACAGCACTGTGTCCCCAGGTGGATTGTCCTCTGGGGGATCTTGACCCAGGATCTTCAGGGTCATGGAGGTTACTGAGTTCACAGCTTTCTGTCTTTAGTTTTCCCTGCACATCCTCTCCTCCACCCTCTGCCAATGCCAGGCTACCAAGATCCCCCTTCAACCAGCAAACCACCCCCACAGCCAGGATGGAAACCAGCATGGAGGGTGCACAGAATTCATGGTGAAGTTGAAGCTTCTCCCACGTAGGGGTCTGGCCTGGATGACCTGGCCTATGAGGAGGGGGCACCCTAGGGAAGGGTGTGCCAGGGACACCCCAGGGAAGAGCTCTTGGACGCTCTGGCAGCTCCAGCCCAGATGCAAGGCCCCAGGTTCTGTTCCACAGGAACAGGATGATCCTTTCTTAGAAAGCATTTATCAGATGTGACCTGGAAAAGTCAACAATTACTTGCTGAGCACCTGTAAAATGTCTTACATTATTCTGGACTTGACTCCAAGTTTGAGTGAGTAACAGTTGCTCAGTCGTGTCCAACTCTTTGCGATCCCCTGAACTGGAGCATGCCAGGCTCCTCTGTTCATGGAATTCTCCAGGAAAGAATACTGGAGTGGATTGCCATTTCCTTCTCCAGGGGGTCTTCCTGAGCCAGGGATTGAACACGTGTCTCCTGCATTGCAGGCAGATTTTTCTGAGCACCAGGGAAGCCTACTATTAAGAGACATTTCTAAGTATAAGGACAGGTCAATTTAAAAACTATCAGCAGATATGTATTTGACTTTATCTTACAATATATAGGCAATACATTAGAATATGTAATGAATCCATACACCTTTTTCAAAGGAATACCCAAGACAGAAGTAGTAATAAAGTTATACATGACAGTCATTAATCCGATGAAATTATTTAGATGAAGCTTGTCTCTCTCGAAGAGATGGGGATTGGGCAAGTGGTCAGGAAGGAAATACAATGTGCTTTTAACTTTGTATGAAAAATAATGTTCAGTTCCATGTTGTTGAACATAGGTCTGTT
>NW_011495084.1:13399833-13400936 GCF_000754665.1 Bison bison bison | reverse complement strand
ATGTTGCTTTGGAGAAAAGTCTTGATTCTTTGTTTCATTCTTTCTAGTAGCTTTTTCTTTGCCGGCTTACTATAAAATAAAGCACTGTTAGTCTGAGGACAATTTCTGATTCAGTTACAGATACACATAAATTGCAAGAAAAGCTCATACACTCCTATATTCAGATTTCCTCTGGTAGGAAAAAATAGCTATGAAACTTTTTATATGAAACTAATCAACATGCACAGTGATTTTTGTCCTAGCATCTCTTCCATTTTCAACTATCAAACATAATTAGGCATTAAAAGTGTTAACAAGACATAGAAAAACTTGGTGTCTGACTTACCTATCGGATTTCTGTTGAAGAACAATACCGGAGCTCTCAAAATGGACTCCAACATTTTGTCATGCAAAGTTTGTGAAGAATTAACAAGGACATAGAATATCAACAGAGATCTTGTGATGCCAAAAAGGATGGTAGATACAATTAACCCTGAAATAAAGAAACATCACTCAGCACAAGATCTCTGCCTTATACTCAAGGACGCTAAAGCATGGTAGGCAGTTTATAAAGATACTGTGTATTTTATTCTATAAGTAAAATTTATACAGAAATTTACATATATAGAATATAGAATGAATAAATTTATAAATATATGTAACTACACATATACAGTGGATTGTGTAAGAGCTCAATGCTTTCACAAAATATATTTATAAAGAAGAATATAGGATGGGGAACACATGTATACCTGTGGCGGATTCATTTTGATATTTGGCAAAACTAATACAATTATATAAAGTTTAAAAATAAAATAAAATAAAAAGAAGAATATAAAAACCACTATTTTCTTCTCATGAAATAGAAACAACACGGAGGAGGATGGAAATCATGTAAACTGCAGGCGCATTCTAGGTTTTCCTAATTCAATTAAAAGTCCTAATAAAAATTCAGGAGTAAAAAGATAATTAATTCCAGTTCAGGTATTTCAAATCCTGAAAGATGATGCTGTGAAAGTGCTGCACTCAATATGTCAGCAAATTTGGAAATCTCGGCAGTGGCCACAGGACTGGAAAAGGTCAGTTTTCATTCCAATCCCGAAGAAAGGCAATGCCAAAGAATG
>NW_011495084.1:13396689-13399733 GCF_000754665.1 Bison bison bison | reverse complement strand
CGCTTGACTCTGAGTCTCAATGGAGGCTGTGGGAGGAGAGGAAGCCTCAGGACATGATGTAGAGAGCACTGGTCTAGGAATCGAACTCTGTGCTTCAGAAACCAGGTCGGCCACCTGTGAGTCATAAGACTCTAAGCCCATCATGTGTCCTCCTGCATCTCCAGGTCCTTATCTATGGAAATACCTTCCTTACCTCCCTTGGAGGAATCCTGGGACAACTAAATGAGCCACAACAGCTCAAAGTGCTCTGAAATCATTTCAACATTTTTATTAACAGAAATCCAGGGCAGAGACTTATTCTATTCATAATGGCAGAGGCTGGTTTCACAAAGGGCTTAGAAAACTCATTGCTGCTTACAGGTGATCATAGTAGAACAAGAACTCTTGAGAAAAATCATGTATGAAAGCCAAATTTCTAGCCTGTAATTAAAGTTTCACTTCTAAGCAGATTGCTAAAATTTTTAACCATTAGGAATGTAGTCTTTTAAAAAAGAATCACCTACCACCCTGACTACTTAAAGAAAATGGATTAAGGGGAGTGAAGTGAACAAGTGAAATAGGTGAGGAAACTTAAGAGGTACAAACACCAATTTATCAAATAAATAAAAGGGGATTGGGAGAAAAGATAAAATCTTTAAAAATAAATCACAATATTGTAATATATAACATAGAAAATATACTCAATAATACTGGAATAACTTTTTATGGTGACAGTTGGTAACTAAAATTACTATGTACTATATCAAATATTAAATCACTAGTGATGTATACCAAAAACTAATAAAACATTATAAGCCAATCAGACTTCAATTTAAAAAATTATTTTAATTTTGCAATAAAAACTTACATATACTTAGAAAAAAAAAGAAAGAAAATGGATTGAAAACATCACCATCATTTATAACTCAAGGTCATCATGGTGGGTATTACTAACACCTAATGGCTAACATGATGCTCTCAGGAACCAGCAGGGCGCACAGCAGGTCTGCTCTGCAGGTCCCTGTCCACTTGGCTCAGTGCCCCCTCCTCCTCTCCCTTGCTGTGTGGTCCTCAGTGGTAGCTCTCAGCCCACAGTATCTTTGCCACCAGCAGCCACTCCTCAGCCTCCTGGGTTGAGCAGAAGTGAGGGACACATGGAAGAAACGGTTGGGAAATAAAGGCAAAAGTCCACTGCAGCTCTCAGGGAACCAGCTGTGAGTCAAGGCACAAAGCCCATTGTGGGACTCAGAGGATTCTGTTTACTTCCTGGCCATCAGCTGAGCTCCAAAGTGAAGATTTACACAAACATGTGCTTCCCAACCTCCACCTGGACCAGAGACCATCAGTAAAAGTGGCCTCAGACAAAGGACAAGTGACCAGACAAGACCAGGCCACTTCTTAGGGTTCTGGGAAGAGGACATAATTCCCAGCCACTCCTCCCCTCTCAGAGGAAGGGACTGGGTGAACCCACTCTGGCTCTCTGAGGTCACCCCACTTACACACCAGCAGGTAGAGACCTCACCTCTCAGAGAGAAGCCCTGATGACCTGGAGAGGTGATCTCTGTGACTCAGGCCCAGGCAGAGACTTCAGGCTCCTCCTCTCCATGCTGAGGGGCCTGGGCAGGTGGGGACCTGTCCTCCCCACCTGTGGTCCCTGTGGAGGTGCACACAGGGGCCAGAGGTGCTGGGAACTTGCCGGCTGTTCTGTTCTAATTAGGGGTGACCTGTGCAGGCTCCACAGCCTGGTACTTGTTTCTCTGAGCAGTAGAGATATTCCTCACTTTTCATAGGACAGAGGTTTTCATATCTTAAAATCCTAAAACCTAAAAGCCTCACCCTGCACTGGCGTCACCCTTTTTCCCACTGGTGCCGCCAGGAGTACCTAGGAGGCCCTGCTCGTGCTGTGGGTGGAAGGAACACACTGCTTGGGATCATGGATGATCCACGGGGCATTCTGTGCACCCAAGGAATTGAAAGAGGGCTGGAGGTCAGCAAGGAAACACGTTTGTGTTTTAGAGACTTCTGGATTGAGTTTACATCTTCCACTGTCTAAAATACAAAGACCAACAAGCAGTACAGATAGATCACAACATGGGAAGTTGCTTCATAAAATCAAATATTTAACTATCACTGCTAATAGATCTAGCAGTACTACCACACAGATGAGCCCCTACATTTATGGTTCTCTACTCCCCACTTCTCCACCACGACCACCCAACGACCACTCTCCTAAAAAAGGGGTCAGGGCTTTACCCAGTTGCACCTTGTGCAGCCCCCAGGGACCTTTCTGGACCCTCAGGTGGCTCAGATGGTAAACAGTCTGCCTCTAGGGCAGGAAACCCAGGTTTGATCCCAGGGTCAGGAGATCCCCTGGAGAAGGAAACAGCAACCCACTCCAGTATTCTCGCCTGGAGAATTCCATGGGCAGAGGAGCCTGGTGGGCTACAGTCCATGGGGTAGTAAAGAGTCGGACACGACTGAGCGACTAACACTTTCACTTTTGGCAGGATGTATTCCAGGGGCTGGACAACTTTGAAACCAACACTCCCAGCACCACAGTGGGGCAGATTCGCTCTCAGGAAGAACTTCAGATCCTGCAGCCTCTCCCTCTATGTCTGCTTCTGCCATGAGCTACCACAGCCAAGAACCAAAGCTCATATTAGGATGGGATCCATCCAAGGCTTAGTGACCCCACGCAAGGAGCCAACAGCCCAGGACAGCAAGAAAAACCAGCAGCTCAGTTCAAACCCAGCCACATGGCCTATGCTTTGAGACTCATTTGACTTTAAGCTCCTTTAGCATCCAGTACCAAAGAGAAACTAGAGAATCAGGGACAGCAGAGAAAGACCTGCTCCTGATTTGATCCAACATTAAACCCAGAGGCCACTCATCCACCCCAGCACCTGGCATGAGCCACAGGCACACACCGAGGCCCCAGGGTTTCCGGACAAGTGGAATTCAGGAGAGCTCTGCTGTGTGAGGTCAGTACATCCTGCACAAACAGGCCACACCAGCTTGCCACCTGTGTATTTCAAACACACTTACTGTGACTATGTGGAAATACC
>NW_011495084.1:13396057-13396589 GCF_000754665.1 Bison bison bison | reverse complement strand
TCTTTGCATGAGGTGGCCAAAGTACTGGAGTTTCAGCTTTAGCAGCATTCCTTCCAAAGAAATCCCAGGTAAAATTCCAAGGTAAAATCCTTGCTTTTACCTTGACCCAAATTGGGTTGAGAAGTTGATTTGTGAACTAAGCTCTTGCTTCTCCATTCTTTGGTCATTGAATAAAACTTGTGCTGTCCCAGTCTCACCATCAATTTAGTTATTGGCTGTGGGAATCTGAGTGGAAAAGCAACCTCTTCAGCCAAGAAAAGGAGTCTTAGCCTAGGCTAGGAGCCCAGCACAAGGCAGGAGACATCAGTTACATATACAAGGAACACCGTCTTCAGAGCCAGACTGCTTGACTTGGGATCCTGCTCCATTACTTACTGGCTGTGTGGCGGTAAGCAACTTACTCAACCTCTCTGCTTCAGTGCCTTCAGGTATAAAATAAGAGGTAATAGTGCCTTTCCCTCCAGCAGGAAAACTGGAAATGGGTGCCTACCCAAATCAATGAAAAGTCCTCACCTTCCCATTTCCAGGCACA
>NW_011495084.1:13395496-13395957 GCF_000754665.1 Bison bison bison | reverse complement strand
TGGGCTGCTGTCTATGAGGTCGCACAGAGTCGGACACGACTGAATCGACTTAGCAGCAGCAGCAGCAGCAGTGGGGTCTGCCACCTTCAGCCTCGATCAGGGAATAAATATACCCCCTATACTTCCAGGAAACTCCACTAACAGCTGACAACATCACCAACCTACAGTTCAGTTCCTTTACGCCCAGGCTTCTGCCCAGGGATATCAAGGTTACACCCATTGCCACCCCACCCCAGCAAAGGTGTATGTGTTAGTCAAATCACTGTTTTCTTGGGGCCCAACCAATCTTTCTGACGAGCCCTCCACCTCCAGGCATGGCTGACTCTAGATACAGACCATGCCCAAGGGCTCTGGGAACAGGATCATACCAGACCTGGAGGGGTCTGGTCTATGGAGGCAGTATCCTGGATGGAAGGGCACCACCATTAGTCTAAACATGACTCAAGAAAACCCAAAGACAG
>NW_011495084.1:13393994-13395396 GCF_000754665.1 Bison bison bison | reverse complement strand
CTGTCCATGTGATTGTCCAGGCAAGAATACTGGAGTGGGTTGCCATTTCCTTCTCCAGGGAATCTTACCAACTCAGGGATCAAACCCAGGTCTCCCGCATTGTAGGCAGATGCTTTAACCTCTGAGCCACCAGGGAAGCACGACCCAAGACCTCCTTAGTTCAACTAATAACACAAACGAAATTTTGCAGGGGATCACGTTACAATACAATACACTGAGTCCAACAGGCTCTGGACCCTGACCTCCTTACAGCCCTGTCAGACTCCCCTCACATAAGCCTCTTTCTGACCCTGACCTTCTGAAGATGTCCTAAAGATAAGTAACATCTTTCCAACTAAACTTCATATGTTGATTTTTCTTATCGTCCTCCCTATAATTAAAGCAGAAATTGCTAGACAGTGTAAGACTTCTTTTAATTTCAATTTTTAATCCCTTTTTTAATTTCAATTTTTCTCTTCTCTAGTAGGCATCTCACTCTTTGTTCCAATTTCCAGTCATTCAGAGGAATGCCTCCCTGGTCTGGAAGGTCATAAAGCATTCAGACCCAGGACAAGACAATTATTAACTGCTGTCCAGTTTATCAAGAGAAACCTCCAAGAAGACCATTAGCACTTAAAACATACATTTGGTCCCTAAATAATGGTCTGGCGTCTTGAGAAAGGGTCGAGGAATGGCGTTGCAATGTCTAGAGAAACTGAGAAACTAGGCTTCCAAGAAAGCAATAAAATCGACAGACTGGACATTGTGATGTTTACATTAATTGGTCAAAAATGACATATATTAAAGTCATGAATCAACCCAAAATGTATAGATCAATACTAGAAAAGATATAAAACTGCTATAATCCTTGTCTTTTGGGGGCCCTTCACCCCTCTCAGAGTCTATGCTGAGGATTTTGTATCTCTATCTTTTAAAATAAACTTCGCCTCTGTGTTTGCGAGTTCCCCGGAATTCATTCTTAGGCTTCCTGAACAGAACTCAGGTTTCACGTTTCATTATCACTTCCTGGCCAATTAATTTCTTTTCAAATGTAACACAAGACTTTCATAAGGGCTGAAATTTTACTGACTGTGGGGTCTGCCACCTTCAGCCTCAATCAGGGAATAAATATAGCCCCCATACTTTCAGGGAACTCCACTAACAGCTGAGAACATCACCAAACTACCGTTCAATCCCTTCACACCAGGCTTCTGCCCAGGGACATCAAGATTACCCCCATTGCCACCCCACCCCAGCAAAGGGGTATGTGTTAGTCAAATCCCTATTTTTTTGGGACCCAACCAATATTTCTGATGAGCCCTCCACCTCCAGACATGACTGACTCTAGATACAAACCATGCCCAAGGGCTCTGGGAACAGGATCATACCAAGCCTGTGGGGGTCTGGTCTGTGGCAGCAGTAT
>NW_011495084.1:13393281-13393894 GCF_000754665.1 Bison bison bison | reverse complement strand
ACTGAACTGAACTGAACTGAGGAGAGGGGGAAATTTTCTTTATGTTTTACTCTTCTGTGCTCTCCAGATGGGACCTTGAACATGCAATTGATATAAGACTGATAAACAAGAGAAAAATAGTTTATTAACATATGCAGCATGCACACATATGGGGAAAATCTTTTATCATCTTTTATAGTTATTGTCCTATTTAGATGTTCTTGCAAAAGTACTTCATCTTCAAGTAGATTCAAAGGAAGAAATTAGAGTCCTAACAGAAAACCCAATGTCTTCATAAAAGTGTTAACAAAGAGTATTATTGCTGAGTGAACTATGGATGTGGTTATAATTTTTTTATCTATTTATCTAAAATATCACTAGTTTTAGTTTATCTTTAGCAAGATAGATACTCGCTCCTTGGAAGAAAAGCTATGACCAACCTAGACAGCATATTAAAAAGCAGAGGCATTGCCAACAAAGGTCCATCTAGTCAAAGGTATGGTTTTTCCAGTAGTCATGTATGGACGTGAGAGTTGGACCATAAAGAAAGCTGAATGTCGAAGAATTGATGCTATTGAACTGTGGTGTTGGAGAAGGCTCTTGAGAGTCCCTTGGCCTGCAAGGAGATCCAACC
>NW_011495084.1:13391722-13393181 GCF_000754665.1 Bison bison bison | reverse complement strand
AGAAGCTGTATTAGATAAATGAGGAAGGCTACTTCCTAACAGGGGCAATTCTTCCACCTGTGATTCAATGACACATGTTCTCTGAACTCAGTTTCTTATCTGTAAAATGGGTACTGAAGTAACATATTGGACTTCACTGGTTGTCCAGTAGTTAAGATCTACCTTTGAAGGGGACCTGGATTGGATTCCTAGTCAGGGAACTAAGTTCCCACATGCTGGTTGAGGAAGTAAACCTGTGTGCCACAACTACTGAGCCTGCCCACTCCATATAAGAGAGTCCATGCACCCCAATGAAAGAGCTCCCTTAACACAACGTAGATCCCAAGTGTCACAAATAAGACCCAGCAAAGCCCAAATAAAAAAAGGAATATCTATTTCATGGAGTTATTGTTTATGTGAAAGTGCTTGTTCCAATTTCTGGCAAAGAGGAAATGTTCAATAAGTGGAAGCTATTATGGCAAGATATTTTATCAGAATATTAAGTTAATTGCCCTTGCTATGTATGAATGTTTATGATAAAGGAATGAAAATGAAAATCTTGAGGTTATAGCTTAAAGGCCACTGGTGCTGGCATAAAGAGCATAGTTTGCAAGAAAACTTAGGCAACCAAGATTTCCTCCACAGAAGAGAGATTAAAACACAAGTCAGAGGAGAGCAAAGGTCTGGGAATAAGAGGCAGAGAGTTGGTGATCCTTAGCTCCAAGGTCACCATCCTCAACCTCCTGGGCAAGGACAAAGCAGGGGGGACACAGGATATGATAGAACCCCTCCAAGTATGGGTGATGCCTTACCTCGTGCTAGAAGCCAGGTGAGTTACCAGCTTTGTAGGGGAGTTCCCTTGCCATCAGCTTGTGTTATGAGTTAGAGAAAACCCTGATTTACCTGGGGCCTGGAAAATTCAGAAAGGGAGGCAGCAGGTTTAAGGAGTCTGTGACCCAGGATGAGAGAATGCCACAGAGGGTGATGTAGCTTGTGGCATCAGCTGGGGAGCAGATGAGAATCAGTTACGTCTTCCTTCAAACTCCCACAGTAGAGTTAATTTTAAAAACCAAATACATTTGCCCAGGAAAGCAGAAACCAGACTGCTAACATTTAAGAAACAACACTAGGAAGATAAATAAGAACCCGTCCTAAATCTAGATCATCTGCTTTATAATCAGTTTAGATCTATAGTCCCTATTCTTCATCTTCCATGTTACAAGTGGTGCAGGAGAAGGACATATCTCTTCCTGGAAGATGTGGAAGTACCTGGGGCCAGCTTCCAAGTGAGGGTCCTTGGCTTCCTGCAGGAAAGAACTGAGGAGCAAGCTGAAGCAGAGTGAAAATGGACTTATTCAGGGAGACACACTCTCCATAGGCAAAATGTGGACCTTCTCAGAAGGTGAGAGGACCCAGGGTATGGAGTTGTTAGATGTCATGGGCTGGGTAATTTCATTCAACAACAAGTGGGAGAAATATA
>NW_011495084.1:13391370-13391622 GCF_000754665.1 Bison bison bison | reverse complement strand
TGGAAGATGAAAAAGTTCTGGAGATGGATGGTGGTGATGGTTGCACAACAAGGTGAATATAATTAACACCACAGAAGAGGACATTTAAAAATGGTTAAAATCATTCACTTCATGTTAAGCATATACTACCATGTAGGAGAGGGGGCATCACCGACTCAATGGATGTGAGTTAAGTGAACTCCAGGAGTTGGTGATGGACAGGGAGGCCTGGCGTGCTGCAATTCATGGGGTTGCAAAGGGTCGGACATGACT
>NW_011495084.1:13390785-13391270 GCF_000754665.1 Bison bison bison | reverse complement strand
CAGAGCTACAGGTGACCACACCCCCTGATCCTCTCTGGCTGCCTGCACCTGAGGGAGGGTGCAACCACAGGATGAACTGAGCAGAGCCTCTAAACCAGTGCTTCTCAAACTGTACTCACCTGGATTCTGGTAGGTGAATCCAGTAGAACTCACCTGGGTTCTGGAGATTCTGAATCGGTAGGTCTGGGGTAGAGACAAGATTCCATGTTCATAACAGCCTCCCAGGGCAAGGCAATGCTACTGGTCCACAGGACGCATTTAGAACAGCAGAGCCCTACAGCAGGGTGGCCAGACTTTTCCTGTAAAGGACCAGGAAGTCCATTTTAAGGCTTTGCAGGCCTTATGGTTTCTGCTCAGAAAAACATCTACTTGTGCTTCGTTGACTATGCTAAAGCTTTGACTGTGTCAGATCAGATCAGATCAGTTGCTCAGTCATGTCCGACTCTTTGCGACCCCATGAATCACAGCACGCCAGGCCTCCCTGT
>NW_011495084.1:13390159-13390685 GCF_000754665.1 Bison bison bison | reverse complement strand
AATCAGTCCTGAATATTCATTGGAAGGACTGATGCTGAAGCTGAAACTCCAATACTTTGGCCACCTAATGCAAAGAACTGACTTATTTGAAAAGACCTTGATGCTGGGAAATATTGAAGGCAGGAGGAGAAGGGGATGATAGAGGATGAGATGGTTGGATGGCATAACTAACTCAACGGACATGAGTTTGAGTAAACTCCGGGAGTTGGTGATGGACAGGGAGGCTTGGCGTGCTGCAGTCCATGGGGTCACAAAGAGTCGGACACAACTGAGCAACTGAACTGAACTTTAATTTTAATGCAAGCTTGGAAGGTATTAGGATCCCCATCTTACAGACAATGAAAGAAACCTACAGAGCTTAAGGACCTTGATCAATGTCATTTGACTCCTAACTGATGGATGATTCTGAGCCCCGGTTGGGTTACACAGTCTGTCCCAGCTCCTCCTGTGTCCAGGCAGGACCAGGGGGTCTCCCTGCCCAAAGATCTGCTCAGCAGCTTTAGCCTAACTTCCCAGGTGGGTCCAT
>NW_011495084.1:13389082-13390059 GCF_000754665.1 Bison bison bison | reverse complement strand
CCCCATCTCTTGGGACAGAACTAGGTCTCCAGGGCCATGGCTGTGGGCTCCCTCCACATCCACTCACACAGGGAATACAGGCTCCCCCAACCTCCAAAGTGGGCTAAGCCTGGGATCAGCATGAAGGGCTGACAGTTCAGTGTCAGGGAAGGAGGCTCAGAAGACCCCAGAGGAAGGCAAAGCTCTGGCTACACCTTTAGCCACACATGGAAATTCTCACTCTCCCTCCCCTTCTCCCTCCTGCCTGGGCTTACCCTTGCAGCTCTTCTCCGAGGTGCTGGGAGCGATCTTCTGGAAGCACTGAGTACATGTCATTTGCTTCTAATTTCCGTTTGTGACCAATTTTAAACAAGGGGTTTAGCCACCTGTTAAAAATTAAAAGGAAAGTGACATATATCCAAATTACACATCTTTGTCTAATTATTATCCTACATTCATGGATATTGTTTTTTAAAAAACTACATTTTAAATATACAAAGAGGTAGGGAGAAAATTAGACATATGCTTACAAACATATAAACACACATATTAGGGTGTCGGTAAGTCACTCTGGTGGAGAAGGCAATGGCACCCCACTCCAGTACTCTTACCTGGAAAATCCCATGGACGGAGGAGCCTGGAAGACTGCAGTCCATGGGGTCACTGAGGGTCAGACACGACTGAGCGACTTCACTTTCACTTTTCACTTTCATGCATTGGAGAAGGAAATGGCAACCCACTCCAGTGATCTTGCCTGGAGAATCCCAGGGATGGGGGAGCCTGGTGGCCTGCTGTCTATGGGGTCGCACAGAGTCAGACACGACTGAAGTGACTTAGCAGCAAGTCACTCTGGCTTACACACAATATAACTTAACTAAAATACCCTGTTTGTGTTCTACTGAACATACATTGTACATCTACTTTAATTATTAAGAAAAATACATTTAGAAATCAAAATACAGTTCCCTTGGTTCGGGAGCACAGAATAGAGCTGAATG
>NW_011495084.1:13387636-13388982 GCF_000754665.1 Bison bison bison | reverse complement strand
GCTCAAGAACAGCCCTTGTCCAAGGTCTTGGACCCAAGTTTGGGGTTCAGCATGGTTGTCTCACTGGTATATGGGTAGAGTGTGTGAAAAGTGCCTAGAATATGCTGTGTGAATGAATGAATGGCTGCAGGACTGAATGAACAAAATCTTGGGCTCCTACTCAGAAGTGTTTAGTTACCAGCTCAACAGTTTCTCTTCCCTTCTACTCTAAATGAAGAAATATCAAAATTTACGTACCTTCAACAAAATCACCATATTATTCTTTAATAATTTGTTATATACCTTGGCTAAGATTGGTGTTATTAATGATGGCTTTTAGCTTCAGTTATGCAAGATGTAAAGGTAAGTTCTAGAAAACTGGTGTACAGCAATGTGATAATATTGCTGTGTACCTTTAATTTGCTTAAAGAGTAGTAGTTCTCAACATAAAAAAAGACAGAAAAATGGAAAAAGTGTGAAGTAATGGACATGTTGATTGGCTCGGTTGTATTAGCTTATGGTGAATGGCATCAAATTTGTGATCTCCAAAGTAGATTTAGCTTTGGGCCAGGGACCAGGCTTGATCACTCAAGAGCTTTTGGGTAGCAGAGTTTTATTAAAGGGACAGAGAAATCTTCTGACATAGACATCAGAAGGGGGACGGGGGCGGGGGATGGAGAGTGCCCCCACTGGGTAGTCTTACCAAGGCCTTATATATTTTACTAGACCCACTCCTACAACACACATTTGAAGATGACAGGATTAGTCAGAAAGTTCTCAAGAAGGAGAAACATGTTCTGGAGCAAGCTACATTGTTATATTGACTACCACAAAGTGATATAGGAAAAAAAGTTTGTCTTTTTCTCCTTGAGAGCCCCAGACCCCTTTCTTCTTCTTGAGGGCTCCAGACCCCTTTCTCCTCCTCGGGGACCCTGGACTTCTTAGCAACCTACCTAGGAATTGACTCTCTCAGTTGTGATGAATATTTCACAATGTATATGTAAATCAAGTCAACATGTTCAACATCTACATATATATACTATTTGTCAGTTATACCTTAATGCCAGAGGGGAGATTGATTTTAAAGAAACCTTTAATGTATTCAGACTTTTTTTTATGAGTCAAACATGTAAGAATGGCAAGGTGTTGATAATTTTGTATTGATGGGCATGATGAGAATTTATTACACTATTTTCTTGATATTTCATGCATGTTTGAAATTTTCTGTTGCAAAAAAGAAGAATGATTAGAGCTGAAAATTTTAATTTTTCAATTACCTACCTTTCTTGTGTTAGCTTTTTCTCAGATAATGCAATCCACAATGTATGGTACCAGACTTGTCCTGATTTACAGTTCTCTTTTACATT
>NW_011495084.1:13385184-13387536 GCF_000754665.1 Bison bison bison | reverse complement strand
GCCTACCAGGCTCCTCCACCCATGGAATTCTCCAGGCAAGAGTACTGGAGTGGGTTGCCATTGCCTTCTCCAGTTAGAACTAGCTAGGCCCAAAATTGGAGAAGGAAATGGCAACCCACTGAGTACTCTTGCCTGGGGATTCCACAGACAGAGGACCTGGTGGGCTACATTCCATGGGATAGCAAAGAGTTGGCCACAACTGTGTGACTAACTTTCAATTTCAGGCCCAAAATGGGGAAAAACCTAATCTCCCCTAGACCCTGAGCCTCATTTATGCATTCGCTGTAATGTATTAGTATGCTAAATGGCATACTCACCCATGCCGTGACAGCTGACAATGGTCATGACAACAACCCACACAAGGACTAAAAATGAGTATTGCCTCAATTTAAGTCCAAACCACGCCCTTATTCTCAGATAAGTCATGAATATTCCTCCCTCGCTTGATTCAATTTCCTTGCTTTTACCTTGACCCAAATTGTGTTGAGAAGTTGATTTTTAAACTAAGCTCTCGCTTCTCCATTCTTTGATCATTGAATAAAATTTGTGCTGTTCCAGTCTCACCATCAATTTAGTTATTGGTGTGGGAATCTGAGTGGAAAAACAACCTCTTCAGCCAAGATAAGGAATCTTAGCCTGGGCTCAGAGCCCAGCACAAGGCGGGAGAGCAATTTGGTGACATCAGTTACATATACAAGGAACACTGTCTTTAGAGCTAGACTGCTTGACTTGGGATCCTGCTCCATTACTTACTGGCTGTGTGGCGGTAAGCAACTTACTCAACCTCTCTGCTTCAGTGCCTTCAGGTATAAAATAAGCGGTAATAGTGCCTTTCCCTCCAGCAGGAAAACTGGAAATGGGTGCCTACCCAAATCAATGAAAAGTCCTCACCTTCCCATTTCCAGGCACACACATTTTGAAAACTCACAAACAGAAGGTGTTTGGAAAGTTCCTTGCCCTGCCTGAAGTTAAGAATTTTTTCCTACTTTATTATTATTTACAGTAACCACACCCATATTCCTTCTTCTAGGCTCCTCTTTCCTTAAGGGCCACCAAATGGCCAAGAGATGAAGCTACACACACTAAATACACCACCATCAAAACAAGCATAGGAGCTCCCAATCCCTGGAGATCCCCCAGGCTGTCCCATAAAAGAAGGAAATACTAGAAATTTGGGAAATATAAATGGGTTAGGGTCCAGAAATAAAACAACTAGTAATCATCCAAGTGTGATTAAAGCCCAAAGGTTCAGGACCACATAGTTAGTGGCCCAGCTACCACATGGAACACTTCAGTTAAGAGCTGCAACTCTCTGAGCTGTTTTTCATCTGTGTGTTTCCTCTGGGCTCAGGGACCCTTCAGTGGTTTCAGGACCAAATGATTCCTGGGCAGGACCACCTGCATCAAGACCATGCACTGCTTCTCTGAAGGCTAGAGATTGGGAAAGACCTCACAGGCTTCAGGGATCCTATCCCCAGAGTGATCCCCAAAGGTGGAAGTGGAGATATCCACAATAAGGAAAGGGGCTGGTCAAATAAATCCTCCAGTCCTGACTGTGTGTCCCAAGCAAAAGCAAAACGTGTTCAAGAATAGTGTTCCCAATCATTAAATAAAAAACGTTTCATTTTTTTACCCACGTGAAATTTGCCACAACTAGGAACCAGGTCGTACAGTGAGAGTCACACAGGGAGAAAGGGAGACGGAAAGAAGTACACGGTCATAGACATGGGGGCAGAGGGAACCCAGTGGAGCTGGAACACACTGTCGCACAGGGCATGTGGGAAAAGGTGGGGACATTACTGAAAGATGGCAAAGAAGGTGGAGCACTGAAGAACTTATGCCTTCGAACTGTGGTGCTGGAGAAGATTTCTGAGAGTCCCTTGGACAGCAAGGAGATCAAACCAGTCAATCTTAAAGGAAATCAACCCTGAATATTCTTTGGAAGGACTGATGCTGAAGCTGAAACTCCAGTATTTTGGTCATCTGATGCAAACAGATGACTCACTGGAAAAGGGTCTGATGCTGGGAAAGATTAAGGGCAAGAGAAGAGGGTGTCAGAGAATGAGATATATAGATGACATCACAGATGCAATGGACATGAACTTGGGCAAACTCCGGAGACGGTGAGGGACAGAGACCGGCAGTGCTGCCATCACGGGGTTGCAAAGAGTTGGACAGGACTGAACGACTGAACAACAACATAGTCCAAGGCACTAATTAGATAAAGGAAGCTGTTCATAAGCTGCTTGCTTGGGGCTGGGGACAGGGATAGGGGGTGGGGGTCTGAGGCTTCAGTTCAGAACTGAGAATTCCTGAGCAGATCAGGGGAAGCCAGTAAGAGTAGAGGCGGGG
>NW_011495084.1:13384432-13385084 GCF_000754665.1 Bison bison bison | reverse complement strand
TCTACAAACCTCCGTCATCCACACTCGTCTTGCTCTCCTCTCCTGGTGATTAGGAATCATCAAGGTCAGTGATTTCACCCTGTGTCTCTGGATGCTCTTGGTCCATCCATCATCCCAACCAAAGAACTCCAGGAGCAGAAATCATAGCCATCTTCTAGATAAAGATGCTGAGGTTCAGAGGTTAAGATACTTACCGAGCATGTAACTAAGACTGCATGGCTGTAGGGTGTCCATTGTCCAGTTTTTCAAGGATGGTGCCAGTCTATTTCCCTGGCACTCTTGCTGGTTACTGCTTTCCTTTTACTCTCAAGTGTCCCACTCTGGACAGTACATTCTTTGGACACCCACCACTACTGGTGAGGAGCAAAGAAAGACCTGAATGGCAAATCAGTGTGACTGATTGTAAAACCAGGGCTTTCTGTCATCCCAGGCTACTTCTTAGAATTCCAAAATTATAAAGTTGACAAGGAAGGTTTGTTCTCAGTCATCATTTATTCATTCAGCAAATATTTACTGAGCGCCCCCATGTGACAAACACTGTGCTGAAAGATGTAATTTTTTAAAATGAATAGGGCACAGTTTCAAATCTTATTATCACTTGGTTTAGTGAGAAAATAGACCATGTATGAATACTCATAGTCTGGGGAGGCTA
>NW_011495084.1:13383188-13384332 GCF_000754665.1 Bison bison bison | reverse complement strand
CTTCCCGACCCAGGGATTGAACCTGTTTCTCTTGGGTCTCCTGCACTGGCAGGTGGATTCCTTACCACTAGCGGCCCCTGGGGGCTCGAGAGACCTGATCTTAAAGTCAGTGACAGGTAATTCCCAGGCTCAGTGATAAAGAATCTGCCTGCCAATGCAGGAGACACAGGAGCCAGTAGATCAATACCTGGGTTGGAAAGAAGCCCTGGGGGAGGAAACGGCAACCCTCTCCAGTATTGTAATCTTGCCTGGAAAATCTCATGAACAGAGGAGCCTGGTGGGCTACAGTCATAGGGGCACAAAGAGTCGGACATGATTGAACACAGGCAGTAATAAGTGCCTATAATATCGAGCATCAAGAAGTGCAGAGGTGTAACGTAATAAGCGTCCCAATAAATAGCAGCTGCCCCTTTTTTGCTCCATGTGACAAGCATGTGCTTTTACTTAACTATCATATCACGTTTAATTTTTTTTGGTATATGAAAATTTATTACTATCATTCTTTCATCATCAAAATTTATGATCTTGGTCTTTCCTTCTTGCCTTTGTAGAAGACCAAAAAAGACACTGGCTACTTTGACAACCTTAAAACAGACTCCAGGAATGTCACCAACAGCATGACCTTTGGAACCAAATCCAGCAACCAGAACTTCATCATTTTCCTCAATAAAATTCAAGCAACCATCACTGGGTACAAAAGGCTGTGATTTTTTGCCATTCTTGGTGAACTGAGCCCTGACACATTTCCTGATGGCAGAATTTGGATGTTTGGCTTCAACCCCTATTTTTTCGAGCACAATTCTCTTGGCATGAGAAGTGCATCCAAAAGGGTTGGCCTTGAGGGCTGTGCCCAAATGGGCTTTCTTACACTGTTTCCATGCTACTTCTGGGCTCGTCGGTGGCTACAGAGCTTCCTGGCAAAAGCCACACTTGCTCATCCTACCAGCCTTGTGGGCCTGAACGAAAGACCCATCATGTTTAATTTTAACACAAACTCAGAGGGTACTAGGATGTTAGGACCCCCATCTTACAAGAGCTTAAGGACCTTGCTAGAGGTCATAAGATTACTGACAGATGCGGCACCTGAGCCCCGGTGGAACTGCACAGTCTGTCCCCGCTCCACCTGTGCCCCATGGGACCAGGA
>NW_011495084.1:13382060-13383088 GCF_000754665.1 Bison bison bison | reverse complement strand
TTCTTATATACATTTTTAAAGAAACAAGAAAAAAAACCCAAGGGTGTCAGTAGGTTCACTATTAATATATACTCTGGTTACTTGCTTAGCCTGGTGTTTGCCAGATTTTTCCACTTTAAAAAAATATAATTCTTCCCTAAAGAGTTAATCTGAGAAGATATGAAAATGTTGTGTCTCTCCTGACCCCCAAACATTCATCGTATGTTCAGTCAGTGATGAATTTTGTCTGAATTATTTATGACAATGGATGCCATATGTTAATATTCTGTCAATCTGTCTACATTTGTAAGTTGCCTTTCTACTGGAAAAAAAGAGCTTTCGCTTCCTCCTATTTTATGTCTTATTGGAATCAGTAGAAACTCGTGGATTTTTAAAATTTTTTATTGTTGTAAAATGTAGGGTTTAAAAATCCTCAACCTACTGTTTATCATTATTTACTTACAAAAGTTCAAATGTGATATAAACTCCTTAAATAGACTCATTTTTTTGTCTAGGTAGCCTGCAAATGTAATTTTAAAGATTTTTTCACATAATGTCCTCTAAAATTAAATGTGATTAACTATTAGATCAAACACTGGTTTGGAATACACAAAGCCTCCACCTATTTGGGTGGATAATTGTAAGTGTTGCTGCTGAGAGAAAGAATGAAGTTATTCAGAAGCCTTCAATGCAAGAATGCAAACTTCGTGTAGAACATTCTTAGTGTGTCTAAGTCTTAAACTTGTTCTTCTTAGAAACATCACACAATCCCAATCTGAATCTTACGGCAACTCACTTGGTGTATAGATGGACGTCTAATAGGGCTGAGGCATGTTATTCCTTCAAGTAATGTTATTTTTTAGGTCTAAACTCAATTAAATATGTATTTCTCCCAGTACTGAACAAACTGCTGGTTTAGTTTTTGAAAAAAAAAAAAAATTTTTTTTCCCCTTAGAACATTAGGTTTAAAAAACAAAAGCTCAGTTAATCCATATTCTGTTTTAAAATGAAAATTAATAGCTTATACATGAAACCTTGATTTTTAAAAA
>NW_011495084.1:13379592-13380359 GCF_000754665.1 Bison bison bison | reverse complement strand
AAGATTTCCACTTTGAAGATGAAGAAGATAAAAAGTCAGCTATAGCCAGCTATTTATGTACAAATACTCAAACAGTAAATAATCTTCCTGCAATGCAGGAGACCAGGATTCAATACCTGGATCAGGAAGGTCTCGTGGAGAAGGAAATGGCAACCAACTCCAGGAAGTACTCTTGCCTGGAGAATTCCATGGACAGAGGAACCTGGCAGGGTATAGTTCATGGGATCACAGAGTCGGACATGACTGAGCGACTAACTCTCACTTTCATGTTTCTCAGAGCAGTGCTTATTATAATATTAGAATTTAGAAACATCCTAACTTCTAAGTTCAGCAATAGCAAAATGATTGAATAAATCATGAATCATTTTTAGAGAAGTGCTTTAGCTTTCCCTGGCGGTAGAGTGGATAAGAATCCACATGCCAATGCAGGGGACACAGGTTCAACCCCTGGTCCAGGAAGATCCCATATGCCGCCAAGGGGCATCTAAGCCCAAGCACCACAACTACTGAAGCCTGTGTGCTTATAGCCCATGCTCTGCAACAAGAGAAGTCACTGCAATGAAAAGCCTGTTCAGTTCAGTTCAGTCACTCAGTCGTATCTGACTTTTTGTGACTTCATGGACTGCAACATGCCAGGCTTCCCTGTCTATCAACTCCCAGAGCTTGCTCAAACTCACAACCATTGACTCAGTGATGCCATCCAACCATCTCATCCACTGTCCCCCTTCTCCTCCCACCTTCAATCTTTCCCAGTATCAGGGTCTTTT
>NW_011495084.1:13377912-13378564 GCF_000754665.1 Bison bison bison | reverse complement strand
CACCTACTGACTTGGGGAGTTTCTCTTTCAGTATCCTATCATTTTGCCTTTTCATACTGTTCATGGAGTTCTCAAGGCAAGAATACTGAAGTGGTTTGCCATTCCCTTCTCCAGTGGACCACATTCTGTCAAATCTCTCCACCATGACCCGTCTGTCTTGGGTTGCCCCACGGGCATGGCTTAGTTTCCTTGAGTTAGACAAGGCTGTGGTTCTAGTGTGACTACACTGACTAGTTTTCTGTGAGTATGGTTTCAGTGTGTTTGCCCTCTGATGCCCACTTGCAACATCTACCGTCTTACTTGGGTTTCTCTTACCTTGGGCGTGGGGTATCTCTTCACGTCTGCTCCAGCAAAGCGCAGCCATTGCTCCTTACCTTGAACGAGGGGTATCTCCTCACCGCTGCCGTTCCTGACCTTCAATGTGGGATAGCTCCTCTAGGCCCTCCTGCGCCCCTGCAGCCACGGCTCCTTGGATGTGGGGTTGGTCCTCCCGGCCACTGCCCCTGGCCTCAGTTGGTTTCTCCTCCCCGCCCGTCGCCCCTGGCCTCAGGCTTGGGGCGTGGGGTATCTCCTCCTGGCCGTGGCCCCGACCTCGGACACGGGGTAATTCATCTCATTGCCGCCCCTGGCCTCGGGCGTGGGTTGCTCCTTC
>NW_011495084.1:13376687-13377812 GCF_000754665.1 Bison bison bison | reverse complement strand
AAAGAGATGGGAGTACCAGACCACCTTACCTGTCTCCTGAGAAACCTGTATGCAGGTCAAGAAGCAACAGTTAGAACTGGACATGGAACAACTGCCTGGGTCAAAATTGGTAAAGCAGTATGACAAGGCTGTATATTGTCACCCTGCTTATTAAACCTACATGGAAAGAATGCATGTATATGTATAACTGAATCACTGCTGTACAGCAGACATTAACACAACAGTGTAAGTCAACCTTACTTATGTATATTTTTAAAGAAACAAGAAAAAAAAAAAGCCAAGGGTGTCAGTAGGTTCACTATTAATATTTACTCTAGCTACTTGCTTAGCCTGTTGTTTGTCTGATTTTTCCACTTTAAAAATATAATTCTTCCCTAAAGAATTAATCTGAGAAGATATTTTAAGTCCATGAAAATGCTGTGTCTCTTCCAACCCCCAAACACTCAACATATGTTCAGTCAATGATGAATTTTGTCTGAATTATTTATGACAATGGCTCCCATATGGTACTTTTCTATCAATCTGTCTACATTTGTGAGTTGCCTTCCTACAGTAAAAAATAAATTTCCCTTAGTCCTGTCTATTTTATGTCTTATTGGAATAAGTATAAACTCATGGATTTTTAAAAATTTTTATTGCCAAATGTAGGGTTTAAAAATCCTCAATCTACTGTTTATTGTTATTTACTTACAAAAGTTCTAATGTGATATAAACTCCATCTCAGAGACTCATTTTTTTGTCTAGGTAGTCTGCAAAATGTAATTTAAAAACTGTTTTTCACATAATGTCCTCCAGAATTAAATGTGATTAACTATTGGATCAAACACTGGTTTGGAATACACAAAGCCTCCACCTATCAGGTGGATAATTGTGAGCATTGTTGCTGAGTGAAAGAGTGAAGTTAGTCAGAACCCTCCAATGTAAGCTCCATGTAGAACATTCTTAGTGTGTCTAAGTCTTAACCTTGTTCTTCTTAAAAATATCACACAATCCCAATTTGATTATGGCAGGTCACATGGTTCTGGTGTATAGACGAAGGTCTCTTAGGGCTGGGGCATGTTATTCCTTCTAGTAATGTTATTTTTTAGGTCTAAACTCAAATAAATATGTATTTCTCCCAGTTCT
>NW_011495084.1:13375034-13376587 GCF_000754665.1 Bison bison bison | reverse complement strand
GACTAAAGCTACATGGCTGAAGGGTGTCCATAGTCCATTTTGTCAAAGATGGTGCCAGATTATTTCCCTGGCACTCTGGCTGGTTACTGCTTTCCTTTCAGTCTCAAGTGTCCCACTCTGGACAGTATATTCTTCAGACACTCACACTGCTTGTGAGAGCAGAGTTAAAGACCTGACAGGCAGGTCGGTGTGACTGACTCCAAAACCAGGGCTTTCTGTTATCCCAGGCTACTTCTTAGAATTACAAAATTATAAAGTTGACAAGGAAGGTTTGTTCTCAGTCATCATTTCCTCATTCAGAAAACATTTACTGAGTGCTCCCTATGTAACAGATACTGTGCTGAAAGATGTAATTAAAAAGTGAATAGGGCACAGTTCCAAGTCTTTTTCTCACTTGGTTTAGTGAGAAAACAAACCATATGAATACTCATAGTCAGGGCAGGCTACATAGTTTACATAACCTGTGTAAAATGGAAAGAACAGGCCCCTTGTTTAAGAATCACCACACTGATGACAATAGGACACTAGCCAAGTACGGTTCAGTTTAACAAACGAGAGGCACTCAGGGTCCTACAGAAAGACGAGTTACCTAGGATGATGACTGATCTTAAGGTGACTTCCTAGAAGAGGTGACGACTGGGCTGACCCTAGAAAATGAGATTTCTCCCCTTCATGGACCTTCTCCTCTATTGTTTAAACCAGAGGGTATTGAGGAGAATCACTAAGTCATCATTTTGACTTACACATCAGTCATCAAGATTTTCCCCCACAGTACATCTTCATCACCTACCTTAGAGCTGTGACACAGGATGTGGGGGGACATGGAGACGTGCTGTTCAGACCTCCCTTCAAGGACTCGTTGCCCAGCTGCTGGAGGTGCTGCCAGTGGGCAACCTTAAACCACCAGGCTGCATGCAGTGACCCTTCCAGGTGGAGGTGACCTGACCATTGGATGTGTCAGGACAACCCTGAAGGGCTATCTTCACTCCAGATGCTCCATGGAGTCAGCTCAGGTCGTCCAGCCAGTGATCCAGCTTGATCTTTCCTTCTGCCCTATCCCATTTCTTCCCTCCTGATTCCACGGTGTTGATTCCAAGGGCAACCCTGATAAACATCCCAGCACTAAACTCAATTTGAGTCTGCATTCCAGAGAACCAGCCTTCAACATGTATCAGAAAACATTCCAGTACTTAGGGAGGACTTTTATTTGAAAATTACTGGTTACACATGTACTTATAACATTTAAAAACCCCCAAATAAAATACAAAATGGTGGAAACAAGGACTTTTTGTGTGAATATCATTACTTTTGGTTTAAAATCCATAACCTAATGTTGTCTGGCCAAAATGAAATTAAGTTATATATTAATAACAAAATAAAACTATTATGTTGAAACACATGAAAGTGCCATTTTATACAAAAGGCTGAATGTTAGCAGTTCCACATGTTCAATCTAATAGAAAAAAATCCATTGGCATTTGAAATTTAGAGAACATTATACTTATAAATAACTCATGGGTAAAAGATATAGTTAATGAATTAAATTAGGAATT
>NW_011495084.1:13373613-13374934 GCF_000754665.1 Bison bison bison | reverse complement strand
TCTGATGCTGGGAGGGATTGGGGGCAGGAGTAGAAGGGGACGACAGAGGATGAGATGGCTGGATGGCATAACTGACTCAATGGACGTGAGTCTCAGTGAAGTCCGCGAGTTGGTGATGGACAGGGAGGCCTGGCGTGCTGGGATTCATGGGGTCGCAAAGAGTCGGACACGACTGAGCGACTGATCTGATCTGATCTGAGGATGATGACTGATCTAAAGATAACTTCCTAGAAGAGGTGACTTCTGGGCTGACCCTAGAAAATGATATTTCTCCCCTTCGTGGAACTTCTCCTCTATTTTTTAAACCAGAGGGTATTGAGGAGAATCACTAAGTCATCATTTTGACTTACCCATGAGTCATCAAAAGTTTCCTCCACAATACATCTTTATCACCTACCTCTGGAGCTATGATACAGGATGTGGTGGGACATGGAGATCTGCTGTTCAGACCTCCCTTCAAGGACTTGTTGCCTAGCTGCTGGAGGTGCTGCCAGTGGGCAACTTTAAGCACCAGGCTGCATGCAGTGACCCTTCCAGGTGGAGGTATAAAGACCTGGCCATTGGATGTGTCAGGACAACCCTGAAGGGCCGTCTTCACTCCAGATGCCCCATAGGATCAGCTAAGGTCATCTGGCTATTGTTCCAGCTTGATCTTTCCTTCTGCCATATCCTGTTTCTTCCCTCCTGATTCCACAGTGTTGATTCCAAGGGCACCCCTGATAAACATCCCGGCACTAAACTCCATCTGAGTCTGCATTCCAGAGAAGCAACCTGAAACATGTATCAGAAAACATTCCAGTACTCAGGGAGGACTTTTATTTGAAAATTACTAGTTACATATGCTCTTAAAACATTTTAAAATCACCAAATAAAATACAAAATGGTGGAGACAAGGGCTTTTGTGTGAGTATCATTATCTTTGGTTTAAAATCTACAACCTAATGTTGTCTGGCCAAAATGAAATTAAGTTATATATTAATAATAAAAGAAAACTATTATGTTGAAACACATGAAAGTGCCATTTTATACAAAAGGCTGAATGTTAGCAGTTCCACATGTTCAATCTAATAGAAAAAATCTATTGCCTTTTAAAATTCAGAGAACATTATTCTTATAAATAACTCATGGGTAAAAGATATAATGAATTAAATTAGTAAAGAATACATTTGAATCAGTTCTAATGAGGTGGATGAAACTGGAGCCTATTATACAGAGTGAAGTAAGCCAGAAGGAAAAACGCCAATACAGTATACTAACGCATATATATGGAATTTAGAAAGATAGGTAACAATAACCCTGTGTATGAGATAGCAAAAGAGAC
>NW_011495084.1:13370519-13373513 GCF_000754665.1 Bison bison bison | reverse complement strand
TATTTTAACCAGAGGTCTTTGAGTGGAAAATGGATAGTAGTTCTGTTAAAGGAAGTGGTGATACAAAACGGCATCATCACACAGTCTTCAAGAATCCCTAATATAATTAGAAAGTAATATGTAATTCTGGGAACAGTAAAAAAAAATCTGTGAGAACTTTGTCTCAAATCTTAGAAAATGAGTTTGGCTCCAGAATCTCTCAAGACACAAAACCAGCTCTTATTGGTGGCCTGCACCTCTGATTTAGATAAAAAAGAAAATAGTATTACATATAAATAAACATAACAAATCCTTTTCCAAGAATTTGAACTCACTGAGTGAAGTTGGAGAAAAAATTGTAGATTAATATTTGTAATATGTAAATATCTGTTGCTGGTGTAAAAAAAGTATAATATAATTTATGCAGTGCAGAAACCTATTGGAAAAATGCCTTTGGAGTAGACATGAACTCATGGTAGAATCACAGAGTCAACTCAAAAATTGTGAAGGCTGAGGGTTGTCCACTTGTCATTCATAATATTCATAACCACATGGTCACTGTGAGTGATATCTGGTTATTTCCTTTCAGAGTGCACCTGAGGGGGGAAAAAAGACAAAAACCACATATTTATGAGTTTTAAACTCCTTCTCCTAAGGCAACACATTCTTAGGTCCACTGCTTCACATGAAGCAAATCTTATCACTACTAGAGGCACAATAGGAAAAACCAGGGGTGTATTTATTCAATGGAGGAAGTAGCCCCATTAAAACCTTCATTGGGGCGGACTTAATGCCAAACAATCCATAGATACACTTGAGTTCTGATCATACTGATTCACAGATAGCTTTATCACGAGTAAATTGATAAGTAAAATCATTTTACTAACTCAAAGCCTGGAGAGAAATTAAAAACAAGGTGACAAAGAGGCTGGGAAATCTATTAATACTCTCTGCCCAAGGGTTTCTCATTTTCACGCATAAAATGAGCACAACAAATTTGGATGTTAGTATCAGGCTGTATTCCCTGTATTTTATAAACTCTTATTGACAAGCATTGAAAATAAGGAGTACAAAATGGAGAAAGCATAATACTACGTTCTTGCCTGGAGAATCCCACGGACAAAGGAGCCTGGTGGGCTACAGTCCATGGGGTCACAAAGAGTCGGACACGACTGAGAGACTAATACACACACACATGTAGTCATTAAAAAGAATGAGATAACCATATGCATTGATATAATCTGAGATACAACACTGAGTGAAAAAAGAAAGAATAGCTATCATTTATGCTTAGAAACAGGAATTTTCTTCCTGATACACAGAACATCTCAACAGAACAGTCAACAGTGGTGCTGGGGCTCCACCTTGGGGGGGAGCTGTGTGATGACAGGAGTGGAGAGTAATTTATCTTTAGTTCACAAATTTTAAAAAAGTATTTTTAAAAAGTTTTTAAATTTTGTAGCATTAGATAAGCCATGTGTTTTAAAATATATTATCATAAATACATTTTAATTGTTTAGAGCAGTGGTCCCCAACCTTTTTGGCACCAGGGTCCCAGTTTCTGGAAGACACTTTTTCCACAGACAGGGCAAGAAAGAGGAGATTCAGGTGTAAAGTGAGCAATGGGGGCAGCAGCTGAAGTTTGCTGCTTTGCACACCACTCACCTCCTGCTGTGTGGCCCAGTCCCTAACAGCCCACAGACCATAACAGTCTAGCCCAGGAGTTGGGGACCCCTGATTTAGAGTCTCTAAAACTACTTAAAATATGGGTGTATTTTTTATTACTGGAAGGCAAGTCTTCTGTCTACACCCTTTTAAAAATTGATCTGACTTTTATACTGTAAGACACTTTATATTTCAATGCCCTTAAGCATCTGCTCTCTCATCTGATCCCTGTAATGAGTGTTAAGAAGCCGGCAGGGCTGTAATCCCTGCTCCACACACAGCTGAGGACCTGAGGCTTAGAGATCTTGGAGGACACAAGGCCATGTGGATGCTAAGTGCCTCTTCCATCTATTCAAATGGGTCCAGGCTCCCAGAGCTTGGATATGAGGATTTTATAACTTCTGGGCTCTATTAGGTGATTTCATGAATAGACAAAATGACATCTCTGTTGCACACTGGGAACAAAGAAATTTCAAAAAACTTCAACCTGGCCTGCTTCATCACAGAACAGAGTAGATGACAGGCATTCATTCTTTGAGCTGAACTGTGTCCCCTACAATTTTACATGTTGAAGTCCTAAACACCACCGTAGCTCAGAATGTGACTGTTTGGAGACAGTATCTTTAAAGAGGCAATAAAACTAAAATGAAGTCATACAGGTGGGTCCTAATCTAACAGACTGGAGTTCTTATAAGAAGAGGAAATCAGGACACAGGCAAACAGAGGGAAGTCCATGTGAGACACTGAGAGAAGACGGCATCTCCAAGCCAAGGAGAGAGACCCGAGAGGAAACCAACCCTACTGACGTCTTGACCTCAGACTTCCAGCCACAGGGCTGTGAGGAAATACGTTTCTGTTGTTTGAGTCACCTGCTCTGTGGTCTTTGTATGGCAGCCCTAGCAGACTAATGCCCCCTTCAGCTTTATGAATCCAAAAGGTATTTTTTCTACTATTTCATGGATCAGGGTCAATCAGACAGTGATCAGTTCACTTGAACTATTTGTTCAAGAAAATGTGATGTGGAAGCACCTTCTCCCAGATGTTGGGTTTTTCTCTCAGAAGAGTGAATTCTGTTCTATTAGAGTGAAAACCTTGTGACTTAGGCTAATCAACCCATTGTTACAGCTCTGAACAAGGCATTGATATCTGATGCTTGCAAATTCAAAAAACTGATAGTCTGACAGCTTATCCTCCTAAGAGGATGTAAAGTATGCAGAAGTAATATCAAAATGGGATGAGAATCAAGAACTGCATTTCTTTCTGTGGAGGTGACCTGAGCCAGTGGCAGGACTGAAATCTAAGAGTGAGGTTCGTTCACCCTGTGAACTTGAGTGACCACCTCCACCTTGG
>NW_011495084.1:13369650-13370419 GCF_000754665.1 Bison bison bison | reverse complement strand
TGTAGAAATAACACACTGAATAGGAGTACATAATTATCAAGTTACCCAGACAATGATAGCTGCACAACACTGTGCATGTGATTAATGCTACTGAACTGTATGATTAAAAATGGTTCTATGGCAAATTTTGTTATATATTTCACCACAATTTTTTTTAAATGTAAAAAATAAAGTCCTCAATCTAGAAGACATTCTAGCACATGTCTGTCCTTCATTAGCAAATCCTCTAGAAGGGCTCCTATTTTGAGAAAGTGTATTTTCTCTTCCTTCTCTTTTAGAGGGCTCAATAGCTCAGCAGTAAAGAATCTGTCTGCAATGCAGGAGACACAGGAGATGAACATTTAATGTTGTCCTTTTGTATTTTAACTATATTTTTTGGAGGGAGACACCTCTGTCTCCTATAATGTCACTTAAATCATACATATTGTACATTTTTCTATTAGTTATTACATTAGTAATACCTATTAGTACATTTTCCTACTATTATTAGTTTTCTCTATAGTAATTTAACCAGAGGTCTTTGAGAGGAAAAATTGATCCTAGTTCTGTTAAAAGAAGTGGTGACACAAAACAGCAACTTCACACAGTTTCAAGTAAGCAAATTCCCTGATATAATTGGAAAGTAATATGTAATTCTGAAAAGAGTAAAAAAAAAAAAAATGTGACAACTTTGTTTCAAATCTTCGCAAATGGGTTTGACTCTGGAGTCTCTCAAGACACAAAACCTGAGGGACAGCTTTTATTGGTGACCTGTACCTCTGATTTGGAT
>NW_011495084.1:13368797-13369550 GCF_000754665.1 Bison bison bison | reverse complement strand
CATCCCTGGGATAAAGCCCACTTGGTCATGGTGTATGATCTTTTTAATGTGTTGTTGGATTCTGATTGCTAGAATTTTGTTAAGGATTTTTGCATCTATGTTCATCAGTGATATTAGCCTGTAGTTTTCTTTTTTTGTGGGATCTTTGTCAGGTTTTGTTGGACTCTGTGGGAGAGGGAGAGGGTGGGGAGATTTGGGAGAATGGCATTGAAACATGTATAATATCATGTATGAAAAGAGTTGCCAGTCCAGGTTCGATGCACAATACTGGATGCTTGGGGCTAGTGCACTGGGACAACCCAGAGGAAGGGTATGGGGAGGGAGGAGGGAGGAGGGTTCAGGATGGGGAACACATGTATACCTGTTGCAGATTCATTTTGATATTTGGCAAAACTAATACAATTATGTAAAGTTTAAAAATAAAATAAAATTAAAAAAAGAAGAAAATACATAATACTTTGGCTATTGACTGGTGTAAGTATCAAAAGTTGTAGGCTGTAGCTAAAGTGGATCTCAGAAAAAATGTCAGGTTTATATACTTAGGTTAGAAAAATAATGATGTTATTAATCTGTTTGCAATGAAAGAAAGAAAGAATGATATGATGAACTAGAAAGAAAAACAGAGCATCAATGAAGCAAAAAGTTGATTCTTTGAAAATAGGAAAAAGTTATACGAGATTACTCATAAAAAAGAGAAGCCTCAAAGAAAATTAAAAAGCCAAAAGAACACAGAGATGCTGCAGAGATTAAACA
>NW_011495084.1:13366615-13367970 GCF_000754665.1 Bison bison bison | reverse complement strand
TCTATTAGGTGATTTCATGAATAGACAAAATGACATCTCTGTTGCACACTGGGAACAAAAAAATTTCAAAAAACCACAACCTGACCTGCTTCATCACAGAATAGAGTAGATGACAGGCATTCATTCTTTGAGCTGAACTGTGTCCCCTCCAATTTTACATGTTGAAGTCCTAAACACCACCATACCTCAGAATGTGACTGTTTGGAGACAGTATCTTTAAAGAGGCAATAAAGTTAAAATGAAATCATACAGGTGGGTCCTAATCTAACAGACTGGAGTTCTTATAAGAAGAGGAGATCAGGACACAGGCAAACAGAGGGAACTCCATGTGAGACACAGAGAGAAGACGGCGTCTCCAAGCCAAGGAGAGAGGCCCCAGAGGAAACCAACCCTACCAACGTCTTGACCTCAGACTTCCAGCCACAGGGCTCTAAGGAAATACGTTTCTGTTGTTTGAGTTGCCTGCTCTGTGGTCTTTGTATGGCAGCCCTAGCAGACTAATGCCCCCTTCAGCTTTATGAATCTAAAAGGTATTTTTTCTACTATTTCATGGATCAGGGTCAATCAGACAGTGATCAGTTCACCTGGACTATTTGTTCAAGAAATTGTGATATGGAAGCACCTTCTCCCAGATGTTGGGTTTTCTCTTCAGAAGAATGAATTCTGTTCTATTAGAGTGAAAACCTTGTGACTTAGGCTAATCAACCCATTGTTACAGCTCTGAACAAGGCATTTATATCTGATGCTTGCAAATTCAAAAAACTGATAATCTGACAGCTTATCCTCCTAAGAGGATGTAAAGTATGCAGAAGTAATGTCAAAATGGGATGAGAATCAAGAACTGCATTTCTTTCTGTAGAGGTGACCTGAGCCAGTGGCAAGACTGAAATTTAAGAGTGAGGTTCTGTCACCCTGTGAACTTGAGTGACTGCCTCCACCTTGGCTACCACGTGAAAGGAGCAGTATTCTCAGACTCGGCACAGAACACAGAACCTAGGTCTGTACTCAGCCTCCCCAGCGATTCCCCTTCTGTGCTACCTGGACCAGCTCTGTGACCTTGGGTAAGCCCTGGACCAATCTCTTTATCCATGACTTGCAATAAAAAAGGGCAGTCATGAGGATTATGTGAAATCATACATGCAAGAACTATGTAAAATAAATTATAAAAAACTATACATATATAACTTACCATTGATATTGTTAAAGTAGGGGCAGGATTACTAGACCAGGAATCACAAGATTTCTAATTCTATGACCTATGTCTGCTTCTGTATGTATCTTATGTGACACTTGATTTAAAACATATACTTAAAGAACAGATTTCTAATTCTGCATCTGCTGCAAACTAGCTTAAC
>NW_011495084.1:13364522-13366515 GCF_000754665.1 Bison bison bison | reverse complement strand
TATGTCTGCTTCTGTATGTATCTTATGTGACACTTGATTTAAAACATATACTTAAAGAACAGATTTCTAATTCTGTGTCTGCTGCAAACTAGCTTAACACCAATTATACACACGGGACCACATTCCTTCTGAGGACTTAGTTTCCTCACCCATAAAATGAGGATGTTGAACCCTATTATCTTATCTGGCATATCTAAAATTCTGAGATCAATTTCTCATTACTCAATGACTTGATCATACATAAGGATAATATAGTTTTTTAAATGAACACTTTGACACATAAGTGTCATCACACATCTCTTTGATGTATAATGCCTAAGTTCAAAAGAACAAAAGGGTTTTAAGAGTCCTTGCTGCTTTGTGACTTGGTTATATGGGAAATCACTAATGATTATCAGGTCTCAGGAGGGAAACTCTGATTCGGAGACACTCTAGATGAAAGCACTCTGAATTTTAGGCACAAAAAATACAGAGTTCCATGTTCAGCTTCTCAACATTTGCATACAGTACAGTACTTACAAAAAATTATCTCCTTCCTGCCCTATGAACAGTGGAAGGTATTGGTGTGCATTTCCTCATTTCTAAGGAGGATTGAGATGACAGAGGGAATTTAGGCCACATTTTAGATGCATTTTTCTTATAGAAACACTGTTAGATACTGGGGCATGCTTTCTTTAACAGATATTTTAAATATTACACAAGTAGTTTTATTCTACTTACAAGTGAAAATCTGGGAAATACAGAAAAATATGAAGAAGGTAAAGTGCACCCATAATTTAATACCCAGAGATAAATTTTCAATGGGGAATCCTTACCACATACAGCCTGAAGCCTCAACCCACCCAAAACCATGCATCTTAAACAGCAAGAACACCACATCTTCCCTCCCTCCATCTTGCCATCAATGTCAACCCCACCTTGTTCCAGAATGAATTACAGGTGGCTGCATGACAATGGCTAAGTCCTTTAAACTAGACCTCAGTTGTCACATCTGTCCAAGATACTACCACCTCACATTTGTTAGAAAGACACCACATGACTGAATGTCACTCATCGAGGGCCTTCCTCACACCACATACAGTGCTTAGTGCTCTCACCCACCTCATCTTCAAGCACAATCCAGAGTACAGTGTTAAGGTATTGTGAATTCCTGATTTATCCTGGTGGCAATATACCTTCTTCTGGAAGTTAGAGGGAGCATGGGTGGGGAGGGGGTAATTGAATAAAATTCTAAATGACAAAGAATTAGGGATTAAAAAAGAAGCAACTTATACCTTTTCCTGGCAAATCTTCCTAGCTTCAAAATATTCCAGAATTTTTTTCCATAAACTCTCAAATTTCATGGATGTTCCTGGACAGCACTTGCATCACAAATGTGCTGAGGACCAATCAGAATGAAATGTAAAGGGTCTGCAAAATGAAAGTGTTCTGTGCTCTAAGGGAATCTGAACCTAGGGTCCAAGTGTGTGGTGAGTCCTATCCAAAATCTGTCTCTTAGGCACAGGCGCATGTGCACAGAAGCACACACTCATCCTACACCCCACCCCCACCACTGCTGCAGATTCTCAGCAGACCTGCTCTCAACTGCCACATGTTGTTAAGACCCAGTCATGAAGTTTAGTCTCTGGAGGTTTAGGATTGAAAAGGGCACAGTGATCCCGGGTGGATATTCTGAAAACTGAACCTGGAGAAAAACTGTAATTATAACATGCTGCAGCAGGCTCACCTGTTTTGCCCTTTCAGTGAGGGCAGAGGCCTCTGCCTTGCCCAGTTTTTGCACCATCTTGTAAAACAGGCTATCTGTATTTTGCAGCAAATCATATGGCCGGGTATATTCTTTCCGTCTCCCTGAATCCAAAACCTGTTAATCAGCAGAAAGAAACCAATTAGCACCAGTGTTTCACAGTAACATATTATGTGTGTGTGTGTGTGTGTGTGTGTGTGTGTGTGTGTGTGTGTGTTAAGTCACTTCAGTTGTGTCGGACTCTTTGCA
>NW_011495084.1:13363434-13364422 GCF_000754665.1 Bison bison bison | reverse complement strand
GACTCTTTGCAACCCTATAGACTGTAGCCCATCAGGTTCTGTCAATGGGATTCTCCAGGCAAGAATACTGAGTGGATTTCCATTTCACCTACAAGGGATCTTTCTGACCCAGGGATTGAACCCATGTTTCTTATGAGTCTCCTGCAATGACAGGTGGGTTCTTTACCATAAACGCCAAATGTTTCACAATAATATTAAACTTGCACAATATAGAAACAGGCAGGAAAGGGAGAATAGGGAGAATCTATTTGGGTGGTAGGTCTGGCTGGTGTTTAAATGGTTTGATTCCCCTGTTTTACTAGGCAAACAAAGGCCTAACCTGATCTTTTATTATTATAAGGTTATAGAAAAGGAAGAAAATAGAAGTTTTGTAGTATGATTACTGACACTCAGCAGTATGTAGCATCTTATATTCTGCCCAAGGCATTAGGGGTTGTTATCATTAGTTAGTGCTTTTAGCTCTCAGACTCTGAGCTTTGAGGAATATTTATACAGATACACAGAGTTGGCAAATATCTTGATTCAAGAAAATGAAAGTCAATTTATCTAAAAAGCAGGTTGTTGTCAGACAAACCAGATGGCAGGGGCCTGACAGCAAATTGTCAAATTGGTTTGACAGAATCTGAGCAGTGTTTGGGAAAAAAGAAGATGCTTCTGGAATTTCTTTATGGTTCTTGGTTACTGTCAGCTGCTAAGAGGGGCAGAATCCTTTATCTGAGAGATTAAGATGTTTCTTGAAGTTGGCTGTGGTTGTAGTTTTTTATTCTGAGAGTATAAGACTGGCAAAAGGAGCTGCTACAAAGCAGCTTTAGTAGAATTGCTCTTCAAAAAAAAAATTTCTAGAAATTAATTTTCTCCTTGAATAAAATCAAAGGAGCAATTAAGAAATTGAGCTTGTAATTCTAGCGATCATGGACCACACAGCACATGCAGGCAGCCCAATCTGAACTGTCTAGGACCTGAACCTGTTTTCACAAATTATCTTTCA
>NW_011495084.1:13361199-13363334 GCF_000754665.1 Bison bison bison | reverse complement strand
GCTACTTAGAAGAACTAGGGGTATATTTGCTTAATTATTGCGAGGCAAGGCTTCTGACTACAGCCTTTAAAAAAAAATGATCCCACTTTTCTACTGTAAAACACTCTATATTATCAAAGCGCTTAAGCATCTGCTCTCTCATCTGATCCTTGTAATAAGTGTGAAGAATCTGGCAGGGCTGTAATCTCTGATCTATACACTGGTGAGGACCTGAGGCTCAGGGACCTTGGGGAACACAAGGCCACGTGGAGGCTAAGTGCCTCCTCCATCCGCTCAAACTGGTCAAATTGGCTTCAAGATCCAGAATATGAGGATTTCATAACTTTTGGAGCTGTATTAGGTGATTTCATGAATAGACAAAATGACACCTCTGTTACACACTGGGAACAAAGAAACTTCAAAAAACCTCAATCAGGTCTGCTTCATCACAGAAGAGAATGAATGGCAGGCATGTATCCTTTGTTATGGGCTGAATTGTGTCCCCTCCAATTTTACATATTGAAGTCCTAAACCTTCCAGTATGTCAGAATGCAACTGTGTTTTGAGACAGGGTCTTTAAAGAGGCAATAAAGTTAAAATGAAGTCATACAGGTGTGTCCTAATCTAAAAGACTGGAGTTATAAGAGGCAATCAGGACACAGGCACACATAGGGAAGACCATGTGAGACACTGAGAGAACACGGCATCTCCAAGCCAAGGAGAGAGACCTCAGAGGAAACCAGCCCTGCTGACAACTTGACCTCAGACTTCTAGTCTCCATCCAGCGCTAAGAGAAAATTAGTTTCTGTTGTTTAAGTCGTCTACTCTGTGGTACTTTACATGGCAGCCCTATCAAACTAATTCCCCTTTCAGCTTTATATATCTAACAGGTACTTTCTCTGCTATTTCAGGAGTTATCTAAAAAGGTCAATGAGACAGTGATTCAGCTTGCCTGAACTATTTGTTTGGGAAAATGTGACTTGGAAGCACCTTTTTCCAGATGTTTAAGTGCACCTTTTTCAGATGAATAAATCCTGCTCTATTAGAGAAAAAGCTTGTTGACTTAAGCTAATCATCCTGGTGTTACAGCTCTGAACAAGGCATTGCCATCTGATGTTGCACATTCAAAAATCAGATAATCTGACAGCTCATCCTGCTAAGAAGATGCAGAGTATACAGAAATAAAGTCAAGAAGGTATTCAACTGGGATGAGAACCAGTATACATATTTCTTTCCATAGATGTGACCTGACCAGTGACAGAACTGAAATCCACCAGTGATTTTCTGTCACCCTGTGAGCATCAGTGATTGGTCCCCACCTTGAGAACCACATGAAAGGAGCAGTGTTCTAAGACTCAATACAGAACACAGCACCTAGAGCAGCTTCCCCCAGCAATTCCCTCTCTGTGCTCTCTGGACCAGCTCTGTGACCTTAAATGAGCCTTTGAACAAATCTCCTCATCTATGACAAATGATAAAAAAGAACCATCATGAGATTAAGTGAGATTATGCATGTGAGAACTGTGTAAAATAAATTACAAAGAACTACACAAGTGTAACTTACCATCAATATTGTTAAAGTAGGTGCAGGGTTACTAGACCATGAATCACAAGCTTTCTAATTCTATGACCAGTGTCTGCTTCTATAGGTATGTTATACTTGATTTAATACATTTATTGAAAGAAAAGATTCCAAATTCTGTGTCTGCTGCAAACTAACTTAACACATGGGCCCACCTTCCTTCTAAGGGGCCTTGGTTTCCTCACCTGTAAAATGAGGGTGTGTGCACACATGCTCAGTTGTGTCTATTTCCAACCCCATGGACTATAGCCCACCATGGGACCCTATGTCCATGCAATTTTCCAGGCAAGAATACTAGAGTGGGTTGCCATTTCCTTCTCCAGGAGATCCTCCCAACTCACAGATTGAACCCACATCTGATATCTCCTGCATTGGCAGGCCATTTCCTTACAACCTAGTGCCACCTAGGAGGCCCAAATGAGGGTGTTGATCCTATTACCTTATGTTATCTGTACCTAGCTAAAATTCTGCGATCTATTTCTCATTACTCAGTGCCTTGACTATATAATGATCACATAAGTTTTTTTTTTAAATTAATTATTATTATTATTATTATTTTACTTTACAATATTGG
>NW_011495084.1:13360055-13361099 GCF_000754665.1 Bison bison bison | reverse complement strand
ACCAACAAGCACATGAAAAGATGCTCCGCATCACTATTTATCAGAGAAATGTTAATCAGAATCACCATTTGGTGTCACTCACATGGGTCAGAATGGCCACCATTAAAGAGTCTACAAATAACAAATGCTGGAGAGGGTGTGGACAAAAGGATACACCTCCTACACTGTTGGTGGGAATATAACTTGGTGCAGCCATGATGGAAACAGTATGGAAATTTCTGAAAAAAATGGAAAATAGAGCTACCATATAATCTAACAATCTCAGTACTGGATATGTATCTATAAATGACAAAAACCCTAATTAAAAAAGGTACATACAACAACGTTCATAGCAGCAGTACTTAAAATAGCCAAAATATGGAAACAAGCTAAGTGCCCATCAACACATGATTGGTTTAAGAAAATGTGATGCCACACACACACACTTATGCACAATGGAATATTACTCAGATTATAGGAAATGATGAAATATTGCCATCCGCACCAACATGGGTGAACCTAGAGAATCACACTAAGTGAAGTAAATCAGACAAAGACAAATATGACATCATTTGTATGTGGAACCTAAATACCAATACAAACAAACCTACATATAGAACAGAAACAGATTCATAGACACAGAAAAGAAACTCAGTTACCAAAGAGGAAAGGAGAGGGCATATAAATTAAGACTATGGGATCAATAGATGCAAACTACCATAAATGAAACAGATAAGCAAAATCAGTTCAGTCACTCAGTCGTGTCCGACTCTTTGTGACCCCATGAACCACAGCACACCAGGCCTCCTTGTCCATTGCCAACTCCCAGAGATTACTCAAACTCATGTCCATTAAGTCAGTGATGCCATCCAACCTCTGCCATGCCATCTCATCCTCTGTCACACACTTCTTTTCCTGCCCTCAATCTTTCCCAGCATCAGGGTATTTTCAAATGAGTCAGCTCTTCGTATCAGGTGGCCAAAGGATTGGAGTTTCAGCTTCAACATCAGTCCTTCCAATGAACACGCAGACTGATCCCCTTTAGGATGGACTGGTTGGATCTCC
>NW_011495084.1:13359576-13359955 GCF_000754665.1 Bison bison bison | reverse complement strand
AAAGCATAAGGTCAAAAGAGCAAAAGGGTTTGGGAGATTCCTGGCTCTCTAGGTTATGCAGGGAATCACAAATGATTCTCAGGTCGTAGGAGGGAAACTCTGGCCGTAAGACACTTTAGTGAAGACACTTTTACCATCTGAGCCACCAGGGAAGCTCTTAATAGTTACAAGTGCTGTGTATATCTCAGTCATTAAAAAATACAGAATTCCTGAAGTCAGGTAGGTTGATTCCTCCAGTTCCATTCTTCTTTCTCAAGATAGCTTTGGCTATTTGAGGTTTTTAGTATTTCCATACAAATTGTGAAATTATTCTAGCTCTGTGAAGTATACCGTTGGTAGCTTGATGGGGATTGCATTGAATCTATAAATTGCTTTGGGT
>NW_011495084.1:13356360-13358265 GCF_000754665.1 Bison bison bison | reverse complement strand
AGTCCAAGGGACTCTCAAGGGTCTTCTCCAACACCACAGTTCAAAAGCATCAATCTTTGGCGTTCAGCCTTCTTCACAGTCCAACTCTCACATCCATACATGACCACAGGAAAAACCATAGCCTTGACTAGACGAACCTTTGTTGGCAAAGTAATGTCTCTGCTTTTGAATATGCTATCTAGGTTGGTACACCCCTTTTATTGCTCATTAATAGGTCTGCCAGGTTTCCTGGCTAGCTCAGATGGTAAGAATCCACCTGCAATGCAGGAGACCTAGGTTCGATCCCTGGGTTGGCAGGACCTGTGGAGGAGGGCATGGCAACCCACTCCAGTATTCTTGCCTGGAGAATGCTATGGACAGAGGAGCCTGGCCAGCTACAGGCCATCGGGTCATAGAAAGTCAGACACGGACACGACCAAGTGACTAAGCACAGTAGGTTTGCTAATTGGAAATTGAAAGAAAGAGAAAGGGGATCAAGTCTCCCTTTCAACTAATTAGTGACTTTGGTTAATGATTTTTTTGGGGGAGGGGAAGGAGTGTCTGAAACAATTTGCTCAAGTGACATAACTATAAAAACTGTTCTGATGTTAAATAGTACTTCTTCAATTCAAGTACATAAGTATATGTAACTTAAGAGAGTATGCTGAAACTCTAAACAAGACACAGGTTGTTTTTCCACATCTAGGTATTACAGTTAATTCCATTCTTTGTATTTAATTAGAAATATTTATTAAGTCTCATAAAGTCCATTTTCCTGTTAATCCTTTGTTCACTCCTGTGGATCACTGCTAAGGGCAGCTCTCTCAAAAGAGCCCAAGAATAATAGAATATGTCACATCCACATAATAATTTATATCTTCTGTAACTTGGCCAATTCAGATGCTCTGAATGTACAATTTTACTTAAGTATAACATGACAGAACATAACTACTCATTCTGATATCAAGGAAGAAAAAGTACAATTTTAAAACACAGGTCTCCAAACGCCTATGGTCAACTAATCTATGAAAGAGTAGTCAAGAGTATACAATGGAGAAGACAGTCTCATTGACAAATAGTACTGGGAAAGCAGGACACCTACATGGAAATAAATGAAATTAGAACACACTAATTTTTTGTATATATACAACCATACAAAACAATCCATATACAAAATAAACTCAAAGTGGTTTAAAGACCTAATATAAGACTGGATATTATAAAACTAGAGGAAAACACAGACAGAATACTCTTTGACATGAATCACAACGTTTTATTAGATCAGTCTCGCAAAGCAAAAGAAAAAAGCAAAAGTAAACAATGGGACCTAATCAAACTTAAAAGCTTTTGAACAGCAAAGAATACCACCAACAAAATGAAAAGACATCCCCAAATGAATGGGATAAAACCAAATGTAACCGACAGGGGTTTAATATCTAAAATACACAAACAACTCATATAACTCAATATCAAAAAACCGACCAAAAAATGGACAGAAGACCTAAATAGACATTTCTCCAAAGAACACATACAGAAAACAAACAAGCCCATGAAAAGATGCTCCGCATCACTATTTATCAGAGAAATGTTAATCAAAATCACAATTTGGTATCACTCACAGGAGTCAGAACGGCCATCATGAAAGAGTCTACACATAACAAATGCTGGAGAGGGTGTGGACAAAAGGATACACCTCCTACACTGTTGGTGGGAATACAACCTCGTTCAGCCACGATGGAAAACAGTATGGAAATTTCTGGAAAAAATGGAAAATAGAGCTGCCATATGATCTAACAATCTCAGTACTGGATATGTATCTATAAATGACAAATCCCTAATTCAAAAATACACATACAACAATGTTCATAGCAGCAGTACTTAAAATAGCCAAAATATGGAAACAAGCTAAGTGCCCATCAACACATG
>NW_011495084.1:13355934-13356260 GCF_000754665.1 Bison bison bison | reverse complement strand
ACACATGTTCCCCATCCTGAACCCCACTCCCACCTCCCTCCCTGTACCATCCCTCTGGGTCATCCCAGTGCCCCAGCCCCGAGCATCCTATATCATGCATCAAACCTGGACTGGCGATTCATTTCACATATGATATTATATAAGTTTCAATGCCATTCTCCCAAATCATCCCACCCTCTCCCTCTCCCACAGAGTCCTAAAGAATGTTCTATACATCTGTGTCTCTTTTGCTCTCTCGCATACAGGATTATCGTTACCATCTTTCTAAATTCCATATATATGCGTTAGTATACTGTATTGGTGTTTTTCTTTCTGGCTTGCTTCAC
>NW_011495084.1:13351874-13354118 GCF_000754665.1 Bison bison bison | reverse complement strand
AGTCGGACATGACTGAGTGACTTTGCTTTCACTTTTCACTTTCATGCATCGGAGAAGGAAATGGCAACCCACTCCAGTGTTCTTGCCTGGAGAATCCCAGGGACGGGGAAGCCTGGTGGCTGCCGTCTATGGGGTCACACAGAGTCGGACATGACTGAAGTGACTTAGCATAGCATAGCATAGCATAGCATCATGCTTACAAACAGGAGTAACACACAGCCAAAACACATTTGAGGAACACTTAAGTAAATTTTCATTAATTTCTGAATTGATTCTGCAAACATTTATTGCAAATTTTAAGTGCAATGATGGCACTTTGCTAGATGCTGTGGAAGATGAAATCACATATAAGCCACAGACCCTGCCCCTAGGGAGCCTGTACTGAGAGGAGAGAGAGAGAAGAAAATTTCAAGTGTCTATCATGCAGGGAAAAAAGCACAAGAAGGGTTTAGTAACAGAAGACATGACTTCTGGTCAGAGGTTCTGAGGATGAGCTTCAAGGAGGAGAGAGGGCAATGAACTAGACCTTGAAGAAAGGACAGGCATGAGCATTCAGAAACAGGGGTAGGTGGAGAGTGGTCTTTCCAGACACATGGACTATCATGGGCCAAGTGTTCTGGAGATGAGCCTGGCAGCTCTTTAAGGACAGAGTTATGTAGTTTTCCTTGTTTGCTGTTGCATCTCAGGGCCCTGGCATTGTACAAGATGAGTTACGGGCACACAGTACATGCCGGTTGAAAGTTCAATACAAATGAAACAAAATTCAGTGTGTGACTGGGTGAGCGGCCAATGGTGTGATCTGTGAAGACTACAGGGTGAAATCAAGGGGAGGATGAGTCCAGCTGGCATGGGAACAGATAAGGCAGGGGATACAGGGATTACAGGATGAGGGATGTGGACCTGGAGGACCACATGCCTCAGGTTGATGGCTGTGGACAAGATGGAGAGTGAGAGGGGAAATGAGGGAGGGACAAACCAGGGCTCAGAATGGAGGCTTCAAACTCATTTATGTCAAATACTGGAAAAGATAGAGAAGAAAATAGAGAGAGAGGAGGGGGAGTTGAGAGGAACAGGAGTGCAGTGCAGCCACAGATATTCCAGGGAGCTGTCCTACACGTAAAGATTAAATGGAGCCACTGCAAGATAATCCAATTAGTTTTCATTGGCAGGATGCCATCACTGATAATGGAGTGGCTGCAGAGAGAGGTGGAGGCAGGAGAGGCTGGAAGAAAAGCCTAGTAAGAAAAGATGCCAGGAAGAGTTTTCACTACAGTGACAAACATTAAAGGGAGATCCCATTAGGGGCAAATAGAGTGGGGAGGTGAAGATCTGAGTATTAGACCTCTGATTTTGGCTGCTAGGTGACACAGGGACAGTTGTTCAGCCTTGGAAGTTGGGTCCCTCATAAAATGGGTTCTTGTGATTTTCTCAGTGACTAGACACTCAAAATTTTTTCTTAGATCCTGAAATAATAAATCATTCTTCTTACCCATGGAATGATGAATGCTGGGTCATGGTCACCTCCATCATTGCTCTCTCAAATCTGCTGCTTTTCCATGTAACCACCTGCTTCATAAAGTATTTCTTTTCCCTTATTGTGCTCTCTGGTGGTGGTTTAGTCATTTAAGTTGTGTCCGACTCTTGTGAACCCATGGACTGTAGCCTGCCAGGTTCCTCTGTCCATGGGATTTTCCAGGCAAGAATGGAATGGATTGACATTTCCTTCTCCAGGGGATCTTCCCAACCCAGGAATTGAACCTGGTTCTCCTGCATTGCAGGCAGATTCTTTACTGACTGAGCTATGAGGGAAGCCCTATTGTGCTCTCTACTTCCATATTAGTTATCTTTCTTCTAAAAACTTGAATGAAAGCTCTTGGCATGTTTTTGAAGGAGATTTATCTTCTGAAATATTATAACTGTATCCATGTAGGGTTATGAAAGAAAAATTCCATGAAGGTAAAAAACAGAATTTAAGTAAAACTGTAGTTAGGTTTGAGTCGTTTTTGTGTTTTTCAGGTGGGTATATTACATTAGTTTCTGGATTTGATTTCTCTGGGAAAAGTACTTAGCAGAGGTTTAAGCTGAGGAAAAGAGGTAAAGAATATGCATGATTGTTTACAAATAGAAGAGGTGGAATTCGAGATTCCTATTCCTGGTTTTGGTCCTTCACCATTCATTTCCAAAGAATAATTACACAGTGAAAATGTAAAACAGAGACAACACTGTTACAGCAAGTGCAGATTT
>NW_011495084.1:13350733-13351774 GCF_000754665.1 Bison bison bison | reverse complement strand
TCTTCTAGGGAGAATGCAGGTGATATGAAGACTGGAGTGTGCAGAAATGGGAGGGGACAACTGAGCTCTTGGCTGAAGAGAAAACAGGTCCCAAGCACCAGGTGAATCCTAAAAATGACAGGAAGAACCCACCTTTTAAGGCAGAGACAGTGGTGGGTATTAGAAGAAAGATGATTTCTAATTTGTCTTGCTTCACTGTTTTGGAGGCAATAAAGAAGATTAAATTAGCTGTCCTTATGATTCCATAATGTTTAATAAAATTAAAATTGAGAGAACATCTTTATAAAATAGAATTCTGAAACATTATTGGTATTTAATGAACCAAAGCTGGATAAATCCCTTTGAAGAGTCAACACAAAAACGAAGTTATTAACTGAATCAGTTTTTTCCCAACAAGTCTTTTGCTTAGTTTACTTAGAATAAACAAAACCATTTCAAACAACTGAGATAAGATAAGCAAAAGGCAAAGGAGAAAAGGAAAGATATACTCATCTGAATTCAGAGTTCCACAAAATAGGTAGGAGAGATAAGAAAGCCTTCCTTGGTGATGAATACAAAGAAATCAGATCAGATCAGATCAGTCACTCAGTCCTGTCTGACTCTTTGAGACCCCATGAATTGCAGCACGCCAGGCCTCCCTGTCCATCACCAACTCCCGGAGTTCACTCAGACTCACATCCATTGAGTCAGTGATGCCATCCAGCCATGTCATCCTCTGTCTTTCCCTTCTCCTCTTGCCCCCAATCCCTCCCAGAATCAAGGTCTTTTCCAATGAGTCAACTCTTTGCATGAGGTAGCCAAAGTACTGGAGTTTCAGCTTTAGCATCATTCCTTCCAAAGAAATCCCAGGGCTGATCTCCTTCAGAATGGACTGGTTGGATCTCCTTGCAGTCCAAGGGACTCTCAAGAGTCTTCTCCAACACCGCAATTCAAAAGCATCAATTCTTCGGCACTCAGTCTTCTTTACAGTCCAACTCTTACATCCATACATGACCACAGGAAAAACCACAGCCTTGACTAGACGAACCTTTGTTGGCAAAG
>NW_011495084.1:13349353-13350633 GCF_000754665.1 Bison bison bison | reverse complement strand
ATTGTGCTCTCTACTTCCATATTAGTTATTTTTCCTCTAAAAACTTGAATGCAAGCTCTTGGCATGTTTTTGAAGGAGATTTCTCTTCTGAAATGTTCTAACTGTATCCTTGTAGATGCTTATGAAAGAAAAATTCCATGAAGGTAAAAAACAGAATTTAAGTAAAGCTCTAGTTAGGTTTGAGCTGTTTTTTTTGTTTGTTTGTTTGTTTTTCAGGTGGGTACGTTACAACAGTTTCTGGGTTTGATTTCTCCGGCAAAAATACTTAGCAGAGATTTGAACAGAGGAAAAGAGGTAAAGAATACGCATAAGATTGTTTACAAATAGAAGAGGTGGAATTTGAGATTCCTGGTCCTGGTTTTGGTCCTTCATCATTCATTTCCAAAGAATAATGGCAGACAGTGAAAATGTTGAACACAGACAGGTCACTGTTACAGCAAGTGCAGATTTTCATCTGCCTCCTTTGCTCTTGCTTCTAGGGAGAACGCAGGTGATATGAAGACTGGAGTGTGCAGAAGGGAGGGTACAACTATGCTCTTGGCTGAAGAGAAAACAGGTCACAAGCACCCAGTGAATCCTAAGAACTACAGGAAGAACCCATCTTTTAACACAGAGACAGAGGTGAGTATTAGGAGAAAGAGGATTTCTAATTTATCTGTCTTTTCCCACTGTTTTGGAGGGAGTAAGAAAGATTAAATTAGCTGTCCTTATGACTCCATTATGTTTAATAAAATTAAAATTGAGAGACCATCTTTATAAAATAGAATTCTGAAATATTAATGGTACTTAATGAACCAAAGTTGAGTAAATCCCTTTGAAGCGTCAACACAAAAACAAAGCTATTAACCAAGTCAGTTGTTTCCCAACAAGTCTTTTGCTTAATTTATTTAGAGTAAACAAAACTACTTCAAACAGCTGAGATAAGAAAAGGAGCGAAAAGCAAAGGAGAAAAGGAAAGATATAAACATCTGAATGCAGAGTTCCAAAGAATAGCAGGGAGTGATAAGAAAGCCTTCCTTGGTGATCAATACAAAGAAGAAAGAGAGGAAAACAATAGAATGGGAAAGACTAGAGATCTCTTCAAGAAAATTAGAGATACCAAGGGAACATTTCATGCAGAGATGGGCACAATAAAGGGCAAAAATGGTATGGACCTAAAAGAAGCAGAAGATATTAAGACCAGGTGGCAAGAATACACAGAAGAAGTATATCAAAAAAGATCTTAATGACCCAGATAACCATGATGGTGTGATCACTCACCTAGAACCAGACATCCTGGA
>NW_011495084.1:13345874-13349253 GCF_000754665.1 Bison bison bison | reverse complement strand
TATGGATCACAACTGTGGAAAGTTTTTCAAGAGATGGGAATACCAGACCACCTTAGCTGCCTCCTGAGAAATGTGTATGCAGGAAAAGAAGCAATAGTTAGAACTGGATATGAAACAACAGACTAGTTCCAAGTTGGGAAAGGAGTACCGCAAGCCTGTATATTGTCACCTTGCTTATTTAACTTCTATACCAAGTACATCACGTGAAATGCCAGGCTGGATGAAGTACAAGCTGGAATCAAGATTGCTGGGAGAAATATTAAAAACTTTAGATATTCAGATAACACCAGCTTTATGGCAGAAAGCAAAGAGGAACCAAAGAGCCTCTTGATGAAGGCAAAAGAGGAGAGTGAAAAAGCTGGCTTAAAACTCAACATTCAGAAAACTAAGATCATGGCATCCAGTCCCATCACTTCATGGCAAACAGACTGGGAAACAGTGGAAACAGTGACAGATTTTATCTTCTTGGGCTCCAAAATCACTGCAGAGAGTGACTGCAGCCTTAAAATTAAAAGATACTTACTCTTTGGCAAAAAAGCTGTGACAAATCTAGACAGTGTATTAAAAAGCAGAAACATTGCTTTGCTGATGAAGATCTGTATAGGCAAAGGTATGGTTTTTCCAGTAGTTATGAATGGATGTGAGAGTTGGACTATAAAGAAAGTTGAGTGCTGAAGAACTGATGCTTTAGAACTGCAGTGTTAGAGAAGACTCTTAAAAGTCCCTTGGACTGCAAGGAGGTCAAACCAGTCAAGTCTAAAGGAAATCAACCCTGAATATTCATTGGAAGGACTGATGCTGAAGATCCAATACTTTGGCCACCTGATGTGAACAGCTGACTCATTAGAAACGGCCCTGATGCTGGGAAAGATTGAAGGAAGGAGGAACAGGGGATGACACAGGATGAGATGATTAGGTGATATCACTGACTCAATGGACATGAGTTTGAGCAAACCCTAGGAGATGGTGAAGGACAGGGAAGCCTAGTGTGCTGCAGTACTTTGGGTCATCAGGAGTCGGAAACAACTGAGCAACTGAACAACAACAAAACAAAAACATACCCTTCTGTTTTTGTGCAAATATATTCACCAGTGCAACAAATTGTACTTTTTACAAGAAATGGCAGCCCACTCCAGTATTCTTGCCTGGAGAATCCCCATGGTCAGACAAGCCTGGGAGGCTACAGTTCATAGGGTGGCACAAAAATCAGACACAACTTAGCAACTAAACAACAACAGCTTCAGCACCTATAACCACAGGACTTCATGGTGACAACCCTGTTGGTTATGCCTGTTATCAACATCTGTCACCTCCCCAGCCCCTCCCTCAGGCTGGCTGCCTGCCCTCTGGAGCGTCAGGTTTTGCAGCAGGTTGACTCATCTCATGTCCACATTAAAGCTTTCAGAACAGACAGTCACCTGCTTTACAAATCCAATATCCCTTGGAGATATTCAGGGTTCAGTTCCGGCATACCAGAATATAGTGAATATCACAATACAGTCAGTTACACAAAATTTCTGGCTTCCCAGGCTGTATAAAAGTTATATTTAGACTACACTGTAGCCTAGCAAGTGTGCAGCAGCATTATGCCTGAGAAAACAATGTACAGACCTTAATTTAAAAAATAATTTATTGCTAATGGGTGTACCTATGGGTGATTCTTGTTGATGTATGACAGAAAACAAAATTCTGAAAAGCAATTATCTTTCAATTAAAATTTAACTAAAATAATAATAATAATAATTTATTGCTGAAAAATACTATCATTGTAGACTTCAGCAAATAACACCGAAGATTGTTGATCAAGTACTCTTGAGAGTACTTGCCTGGAGAATCCCATGGAGGGAGGAGCCTGGTGGGCTACAGTCCATGGGGGTCTCAAAGAGTTGGACATGACTCAGCAAATAACACTAACTGCTATTGTAAAAAAACAAACAAACAAAAAAACCTTCAATAAAACAAGGTACGCCCATATTTCTAAAGCTTCTAAAGCAAGCAATAAAGAAACTGATTCAAAAATCAAAGGTTTGAAAAAAAAAAACCATTATTTTCTATTTGTGATGATTTGCTGAATTGAAAAGCAACCAGTAATCACAAGCTCTAGAACAAAATATAAGGTTTACACCTGGGGTGGATGGAACACAGAGGACAATGCCCAGCTCTGAAGCTGGGGAATGGATGTCTCTTAGCCCTAATGTCTAATCCTGCCATTCCTACAAGAGGCGTCAGCAACCACAACCATTTCGGACCAAGATGAAAACAAGTGGCCAAGTTTACATCTCTTGGTGGGACCTTCCATGGCATCACTGATGACCTCAATCAGGGATCCCTAAACTGAAGGTCTCCCAATACTGGAGTGGGAAGGGCAGCTCCAGAGTGAAGGACAAGGTCATCACAGAAAACAAGTCCAGTCATTGCAAAGGTGACAGGCTCCAAAGAGAACCCACACATTTCTCTTCTATCTCTGCCTTCCCCATTCACCCAGATGCTGAGTCTCCTCAACCAGACACCAGCATCAACTGCTCTCTCTCCCCTGAGTCCCACATTCAATTCATCACTTGGCTCTTCTTCCTTATCTCCCCCAAATCCAACCATCTGCCCATTTCCACTGCAGGCACCTTAGTCTCACCCATCAGCAGTCAAAAGAGGGCACAACTGCGAAAGAGAGGGAATACTGCATTTGGAGAATTGAAGACCATCAATGTGGTTTTAGCTGTAAAAGAAGGAGGGGGAGCAGAGTGGGATAAAACTAGAAAGGTGGGGAGGGGCATGCTTTAAATTGTTTTGTTAAAGCACATTAAAGATTTGTACACTTATCAATTGAGAAAAATATGAGGTTGCAGATATTTACTAGGAGATAGGGTTCCCTGGTGGCTCAGATGGTAAAGAATCTGCCTGCAGTGCAGGAGACCCTGGTTCAGTCTCCAGGTTGGAAAGATCCCATGGAGTAGGAAATGGCAACCCATTCAGTATTCTTGCCTGGAAAATCCTATGGACAGAGGAGCCTGGCAAGCTAGAGTTCATGGGGTCGCAAAGAGTCGGACATGACTGAGCAAGCAAGTAACACACACAAGTAAGTAAAGCATTAAATAAATTTAACATACTTTGATAATAGCAACAAAGCTGATTGGTTCAGCAGATACAGGCATTCACATCTCTGAATCAGGTGTTGAGGGATAAGACTGAGAACTGACCAGCGGAGAGGCTTTCAAAGCTCTGTCCTTCCTCACTGTTTCCTTAACCAATCACACATTTCAAGGTCACAGTATTTCTAAGAATTAGATAATAAAAATAATCTGCTACTATTAATGCTGGAATACCAAACCAAAAATAAAGCTGCAGGTTACATCTAGGAACAAAGTATTTATTTGAACAGACC
>NW_011495084.1:13345596-13345774 GCF_000754665.1 Bison bison bison | reverse complement strand
CATGTCCACCTTAAAACTTTCAGAACAGACAGTCATCTGTTTTCCAGAAAGGAAAGAGGTACAGGGATCTCTTGGAGATATTGGGGATTCAGTTCCAGAACACCAGAGTATAGTGAATATCACAATAAAGTCAGTTACACAAAAGTTCTGGCTTCCCAGGCTGTATAACAGTTATGTT
>NW_011495084.1:13344397-13345496 GCF_000754665.1 Bison bison bison | reverse complement strand
ATAAGGAAGTTGGGATGTTACTGTTTATTATTGATTATTACCTATTTTGTGTGGACCATCAAAATACCTAAATGTATCTTGCATTCTTTTGGTACTGACTTCTCTTGTGGCTCAGACAGTTAAGAATCTGTCTGCAATGCAGAAGACCTGCATTCAGTCCTTGAGTCAGGAAGATTCCCTGCAGAAAGGAATGGCTACCCACTCCAGTGTTCTTGCTTAGAGAATCCCATGGACAGAGGAGCCTGGCAGGCTATAGTCCATGGGGTAGCAAAGAGTCAGACATGACTGAGTGACAAACACATTCTTTTGGGATTATATGCAGACAAAGGTTTTCCTTTGAGCCATGCCTTCTGTATCATTTTATAAAGCCACACTCTATCATTTACTGAAACTCAGCGAGCAGCAGAGGGAAACAACAAAGAAAGAAGGTGAAAAGAGATAAGGAATAGAGGGAGAAAGGAAAAGATAAAGAAAGGAATATTAAATTACTGAGAGGAAAGAGCCAATCAAATCTGGAGGGAAGATACTACACAGATATCCAGAGACCAAAGCTTGGAGCCTATTGTGTGTGCAGTGCCAGGATCTACTGTGTAAGAGACTTGTTTGTTTATCTACAGTCTCTTAGTCTCTCTTGATTTGCCTTTCTTTTCAAACTCTCACCTGCGATGCACAGATTCAGTTTCTGCAAGTCACATTTCAGAGGCTCTTTGGCAAGCTAGCCTTTTCTTAGGTTGTGCCAGTAAGTGGGCACTAGAGGGAGACTGAAAGTGGGACAGAGCTAATGTTCTATGTGATTTGCTGTTCCTGCAGCATCACCTCACCAGGAGGACCTGACTCCAGCTCTGAGCTTCTATTAGCACATGAAGAAAGAGCCCCATCGTGCTTCCTCAGTACATATGACCAGCAACTGGGCCTCTCCTTGGAGGTTTGAACACCAACTGTAGGGCCTCTCTTCTAAGTTCTTAGGTCTGGAGATCCATCCTAGGACATGGTAGCTGCTTCCTAAAATCATTACTCCAGTGTTTCCTTTCATTTTTCTAACCTCCTATTCTTATGTAGCAAATTTCCTATATTAAATCCTTTCAGTTGAAATACTGTT
>NW_011495084.1:13342354-13344297 GCF_000754665.1 Bison bison bison | reverse complement strand
GTTTACATCTCCTGGTGGGACCTCCCTGTGACATCACTGATGACCTCAATCAGGGACCTTTAAACTGAAGGTCTCCCAACATAGGAGTAGGAAGGGCAGCTCCACACTGAAGGACAAGGTCATCATGGAAAACAATAATTTTGTTTTGTCAAAAAACAATGACATCCAGTCATTGCAAAGGTGATAGGCTCCAAAGAGAACCCTCACATGTCTCTTCTCTCTCCATCTTCCCCATTCACCCAGATGCTTGGTCTCCACACCCAGACACCAGCATCGATTCCTCTCTTCCCCCTCAGGTCCCACATTCAATTCATCACTTGGCTCCTCTTCCTTACCTCCCCCAAATCCAACCATCTCACCATTTCTACTGCAGACACCTTAGTCTCAGCCACCAACAGTCAAGAGAGGGCACAATTGTGAGAGAGAGGGAAAACTGCATTTGGAGAATTGAAGACCATCAATGGTTTTAGCTGTAAAGGAAGGAGGGGGAGCAAAGTGGGACAGAACTAGAAAGGTGGAGAGGGTCCAGGCTGTAAATTGCTCTGTTAAAGCATGTTAAAGATTCGTACACTGATCAGTTGAGAAAAAATTGAGGTTACAGAAATTTACCAGAAGATAGGCTTCCCTGGTGACTCAGATGGTAAAGAATCTGCCTGCAATGTGGGAGACCCTGGTTCAGTCTCTGGGTTGGGAGGATCCTATGGAGTAGGAAATGGCAACCCATTCAGTATTCTTGCCTGAAAAATCCCATGGACAGAGGAGCCGGGCAAGCTACGGTTCATGGGGTCGCAAAGAGTCAGACATAACTGAGAAAGTAACACACACGAGAAATTAAAGCATTAAATGAATTGAACATACTTTGATAACAACCACAAAGCTGATTGGTTCAGGGGATACAGATGTTCACATCTGTGAACCAGGTGCTGAGGGATAAGACTGAGGGATGACTAGCGGAGAGGCTTTCAAAACTCTGTCCTTCCTCACTGTTTCCCTAACCAATCACACATTTCAAGGTGACAATATTTCTAAGAATTAGATAATAAAAATAATCTGCTACTATTAATACTGGAATACCAAAAATAAAGCTGCAGGGTACATTTAGGAACAAAGAATTTATTTGAACAGATCCCTAACTGAGCTAGATCAAGCAAACTTTCTGCTGCTGCCTCTAAAGCCTGACAAAGGGCTTGAAACAGGTAAATTTTACAGCATTATTTACTTATTATGGAAGAAGGATGCTTTGGGGGACAGTCTTCAAAATATGCAGTGCTAAGAGATAAGAACAACAAAGCAACAAGAAAAAAGGAGAAATGAAATGCTACTTTTCCAATTAGCATTCAAGAACACAAAATGAGGGTTTAAGACTACTAGGTGCTAAAAAAACATTTCTGGAATTTGAGCTACTCTACTGTAGTCTTGGAATTTAACCCAGTGCCTCATGAAAGTTTGCAGGTGGAGTTGGCTTCCTACTGAGTTGCTCTAGTCTAGACAACTGGCTACACTACTGGAGCCTAGAGTATTCCTGTGGTTGGGGATGCCCCACTCCTATCCTTGGACTCCTTGGAGCTCACTTCTCTGTATGTCCAGCTCGGTGAGTGAGGCTACAGGCAGTGCTTCAATCCTGACAGCCTGATATCTTATCTACTCAATGTCCCCACTGATGATCCATCTGACAATGCATGTGAAATCCGAGGCGGGGGTGTGGTGGTGATATTCCAGAAACCGTCTAAGAAATCAAGAGACAGTTCTGATATCATAAGACATAAGGAAGTTTGGATGTTACTGTTTATTACTGATTATTACCTATTTTGTGTGGACCATCAAAATACCTAAATATATCTTGCATTCTTTTGGACTGACTTCCCTTGTGGCTTAGACAGTAAAGAATCTGTCTGCAATGCAGAAGACCTGGGTTTAATACTTGAGTTGGGAAGATTCCCTGC
>NW_011495084.1:13340399-13342254 GCF_000754665.1 Bison bison bison | reverse complement strand
ACTGTGTAAGAGACTTGTTCATTGTTTATCTACAGTCTTTCAGCCTTGATTTGCCGTTCTTTTTAAACTCTCACCTGTGATGCACAGGTTGGGTCTCTGCAAGTCACATTTTAGAGGCTCTTTGGCAAGCTGGCCTTTTTTAGATTCTGCCAGTAAGCAGGCACTAGAGGGAGACTGAAAGTGGGACAGAGCTAATGTTCGATCTGATTTGGCTGTTCCTGCAGCGTCACCTCAGCAGTGAGACCTGCCTCCAGCTCCCAGCTTCCATTAGCACATGGAGAAATAGCCCCATCCTGATTTCTCAGCACATGACTAGCAACTGGGCAGTGATCTCTCCTTGGAGGTTTCAGCACCAACTGTAGGGCCTCTTTTCTGAGTTCTTAGGTTTGGAGATCCATCTTAGGACATGATAGCTGCTTCCTAAAATCATTAGCCCAGTGTTTCCTTTCATTTTTCTAGCCTCCAATTCTTACGTAGCAAATTTCCTATATTAAATCCTTTCAGCGGAAATACTGTTTTTCTCACGAGGCCCTTTCTTCTTATGGACTCCCTTCTGACAGCAAGAGCTGAAAAACTCTGCAACCTTAGCCAACAACCTCCTGGCAATCTATATAAGAGGTTAATTTTTTGATTAAGGAACTCAAAATATGCTGAAACAACTGTGACGCAGCAAAAATGACTGTGTTCTAGCCTCTTGAAATATGAAGCTGTAACTTGGGTTTGGAATCTTTTCATGGATGGACATCTTAAAAAATAACAATTCAAATATAAGAATATTTTATGAAAATATAAGATTATTGGATATATTATTTAATAGCACATTTTGAAAGTCAAGTTAAATACCTGAGTTATTTTCAGGAATGAGAAGAGAAAATTAAATTCCTGGAGGTTTCTATCAAGTTTTACAAGGAAGGATCAGTTGAAAAATTGAATATAAATGGAAACAACTGAAATGGTGAGGGTCTTACCAATATCCATTCACAGTCAATAACGGTGCTCAACCTGTGTGTGATGGTTAGCACAGTGCACTGGGCAAATTTCTCACGGATTTTTTTTTTTTTTTTGTATTAACTCCTCAGTTCTGGAATCAGAGAAATTGATATACTTCAGTGAAGACAGGAAAAGCAGACTAAAGAGTTAAAAATTAAAAATCAGTACTTTAACACATAATCTTGCCCCTAAAAATCTAAGTATAAAAAGTCTATTTGGAAATTTACTATTTGTCATTAAATGATGGAAAATAGTCTTCCCTTGAAATTACTTGAAACTATCAGGAGCTGGATTTAGGAATCCAACTCTCCTAGGATGCCTCATGACAACATTAACAGCATATAACATGTCTTGGTTTCTTCCTTTGTTTTCTGTGATTAATATTATTAAGAGATATCTATGGGGCAAAGAGAGCATAGGAACATTTCTCAGCATCACTAAATGTTTTCCATTTACCACATTTACAATTTGGATTCCAGGTTTCATGGACCGCCATATCTTGGATCCACACTGGATGTGGCTTTGTCCAGAATCAATATCTGATTTTTCCTGAGAATAGCCCTGGCAAGGCACACTAGTTGTCTCTGTCCAACACTCAAGTTCAATCCTGATTCTGCTAATTCGGTATTCATTTCACTAGGAAGAGCTTTGATGGCTTCTTTGAGCTGTACCTGTGGATACAGAAAGAACATTTTCCTAAACAAACTGCTGCTGAAGTAGACAAGCCTCTTAGACATTAGAGCTTTGAAGCTTCCCAACTTCTTGGGTATCTTACATGTAAATCCAGGTGATGGGGAGAGCTATTTCCAATTAGTGTTCACTGAGAAAGATGGTGGGTAGAGTCAAGTCAGGACAGAAAGATCTC
>NW_011495084.1:13339826-13340299 GCF_000754665.1 Bison bison bison | reverse complement strand
CTTGGAGCCTACTGCATGTGCAGTGCCTAGACCTACTGTATAAGAGACTTATTAGTTGTTTATCTAGTCTCTCGCCTTGATTTGCCTTCCTTTCTAAACTCTCACCTGTGATGCACAGGTTCAGTCTCTGCAAGTCAGATTTCATAGGCTCTCTGGCAAGCTGGCCTTTTTTAGGTTGTGCCAGTAAGCGGGCACTAGAGGGAGACTGAAAGTGGGACAGAGCTAATGTTCTATCTGACTTGGCTGTTCCTGCAGCGTCACCTCAGCAGGGGGACCTGACTCCAGCTCCAAGCTTCCATTAGCACATGGAGAAATAGCCCCATCATGCTTCCTCAGCACGTAAGACCAGCAACTGGGAAGTGACCTCTCCTTGGAGGCTTGAGCACCAACTGTAGGGGCTCTCTTCTGAGTTCTTAGGTCTGAATATCTGTCCTAGGACATGGTAGCTGCTTCCTAAAATCATTACTCCAGTG
>NW_011495084.1:13334875-13339726 GCF_000754665.1 Bison bison bison | reverse complement strand
TCAAATATATTAATATTATATGAAAATATAAGGTTATTGGATATATTATTTAATAGCACATTTTGAAAGTAAAGTTAATTACTCGAGTTATTTTCAGGTATGAAAAGAGAAACCAAGAGAAGATTAAATTACTGGAGGTTTCTATCAAGTTTTACAAGGAAGGATCAGTGCAAAATTAAATATAAATGAACACAACTGAAATGGTGAGGGTCTTACCAGTATCCGTTCACAGCCAATAACGGTGCTCAACCTGTGTGTGATGGTTAGCACAGTGCACTGGGCAAATTTCTCATGGATTTTTTTTTGTATTAACTCATCAGTTCTGGAATCAGAGAAGTTGATATACTTCAGTGAAGACAGGAAAGGCAGACAAGAGTTAAAGATTAAAAATCAATGCTTTAACATAGATTCTTGTTCCTAAAAACCTAAGTATAAAAAGTCTATCTAGAAATTTACTATTTTTCATAAAATGATGGAAAATAGTCTTCCCTTGAAATTGCTTAAAACTATCAGGAGCTGAAATCCAGCTTCCTTAGGATGCCTCATAACAATATTAACAGCATATAACTGTCTTGCTTTCTTCCTTTGTTTTCCTTGTGATTAACATTATTAAAAGATATCTGTGGGTCAAAGAGAGCATAGAAACACTTTTCAGCATCACTAAATGTTTTCACACATTTACAATATGGATTCCAGGTTTCATGGACCTCAGCTCCATACCTTGGATCCACATTGGATGTGGCTTTGTCAAGAATCAATATCTGATTTTTCCTGAGAATAGCCCTGGCAAGGCACACTAGTTGTCTCTGTCCAGCACTCAGATTCAATCCTGATTCTCCTAATTCAGTATACATTTCACTAGGAAGAGCTCTGATGGCTTCTTTAAGTTGTACCTGTGGATACAGAAAGAACATTTTGAAAATGTTGTTCTAACTTAAAATGTTAGAACTTTAAAGTCCTCATGACTTCTTATGTATCTTACATGTACAGCCATGTGATGGGAAAAGCTGTTTCCAATTAGTGTTCACTGAGAAAGATGGTTGGTAGAGTCAAGTCAGGACAGAAAGATCTCAATTATCCCCTCATCCCTGCCACATGCCATCCACCAACAATCCCCACCTAGGTACTAGTCCAGAAAGTCTCAAAAATTGAATCTATTTCTCCCAATGTGGTTTAAACAGAAAATCTAAAAGGATCTTTATGGATGAATCAACTTTACCAAAGTACATTTTGCATAGAAGTTGGTACACTAAAAGGAAACTTAAAAAAAAATTACAGAAAGTTTGGTTCTCTAAAGATATAATATTATTAACACTTTACAATTTTGTAACATTTAAAATAATACAAATTTAAACAATGGAAAACTCCATCTTATACATTAGTAATCCTGGGACATTTCCCAAGCTTAGTCTATAAATAGTGGACCAGTCAAGTGCATTTTCTTCAATATCATAAATGTCTTCCAGTGAATGAAAACTCACAAAAAACAAGATAGAATATTTTATCTTATCTCTCCCACAATATGGATATATGTGATGTTTATACTAATTTATCTTCATAAAATAATACTCTTTAGATTAAAAAACACAAATCTTTAACCACCAAATATAATCTGAAAGTACACTTGGTGGTAGGGGTCAGTTCAATGAATATTCATTTTGGAGAAATATTATGGAGCAAGAAGCAAACTCAGGCTATACTTAAAGTGAAAGAACAAAGAAGAAATACACTTCAAATTAAGAAACCAACATATTGATGGCCAATAAGTAGTGTGACACAGTACAACTTCAGATAACAAAACACCAAGGGTGAATGAGCAGCATTTTTGCTATATCCTAAATGCTGGAGCACTTCCACGAATGTGATCCTGAACTATGCTCCTGATGGAGTCCAATCCCTAGAAAGCAGAATTTTGAGTTAGGATTAAATATGGTACTGGTACTTAGTGATAGCATGAAATGTGTAAAAACTCTAAAGGGTAAGATTTGGATTGTGCTGCAAATGGTTGGTCTTTGTTAAGACTGATACTCTAACTTTGAAGAAATAATCTCACACTTACTCCTGAGTTGGATGACATCACATAACTAATCTGGTTGTTTTCTTTTCCTTCAGGTTGTCCATATCTGCTTCATGACAAATAAGAATTGTTAAGGGGAAGTGTTTTTCATAAAATAATGTTTTCTGAGATACTGCATTTATTTATGAATCAGGGATGGTTATGAGATAATATGAATATCAAGGCCCTCTGTAGTGTAATCATAAAATCAAGGCAGAAAGTATTAGAATGGAAGAAAAGGGCAACAGATGCAGTAGACAATAATAACTAGAAGTTACAACTGGAGAATATGAACACATTAGATGATAGTGTAATATTACTGTTTTATTTCTTCTTCAAGATAACTGTGTTACTTTATGCAAGAGAATGTCCTTGAAAAGGACAGAGATTGTGTCTCTTGATGACTGTGATAGACCCAAAATCTGCAACGATGTCTGTCTAAGAAGCTCTTGGAGATATTTGTTGGTAGTGTGAAGACAGAAGTGAATCTCATCATATGACATATCTGTTCCTATGAATTAGAAAGTAAATCCATATAGACAGTTTACATATAACACTATTATTACGTGTAAAAGGATTATATTCTAATAACAATTTAACTGGCTCCAGAATATCACATCACACTGTAAGCTGTGGAAAACATATAAAAAGTTATAATTTAAGGAAAATGGATCAAATAATACTATTCAAAACTATACATCTCAATATGAAATACTTCAGATCATTTTTGAGGTTGGGAAAATAACAGAATAGAGCAAAATTGAAAAACAATGAACTGAATTTATAAGGTACCCTATTTCTGTCATCATAAATATTTTTAAAGTAACCCACTGTGTAGTGTATCTAATAGGTGCCAACACTTCTCACAGGAGGTTAACACAGATGTCAGATGGTTCCCACATTTCATGGAACCTTCTTACTTCTCAAAAAGAAAGGCTGGTGCGGGCTGGAAGGAGACAGGGAAATGCAGTCAAAAAATGGGGAAAAGCTTTTACTAGAGCAGGACCAGCGGTAAAGGAAGTTCACATAATACAAGGAAGGCCCAGGGAAATGGACCTGTGACCTGTTGCCACCACAAGGACTGAACCATGTGGTTCCTGATGCATAGGCTGCTGACGCCCAGGGTTCTGGATCTTGGGTTCCTGTGTGATGAGACACACTTGTGTCCTAACAGAGATACTATTGATGCTGGATTTGTGTAACACAAAATTTTTTTAAAGAAATAAGGCATACTTCTCTGAAATGAAGAAATAAACCAAACATTTAGTACCTATTTATCAAGTGCCACGTTTTAAAAGCAAAAGACAGAGCTAGGTTCCATGAGAGATTAGAAGTCTGTCTATGGTTTAGAAATCTAAAGTTTCTGCCATCAGTAGAATCAATTTGCAAAACTAGGGCTAATACACAAAATAATTAGTATTAAAATATACAAACCAACAGCAACTTAATAGTCAAAATTTTTTCATGCAAGGGTAGGGAAATTCAGTGAAGTAGGGCAAGGGGAAACACAGCACAAATAACAGAAACTCCTCTAGAAATTAACGTATCTATATAAAACTGAGCCAAAACACCAGGGTTCTGTTACCTACATTCATGCTAAGCAATAAAATGATATAATTGTCAGTAAGTAATCATTATCACATTCCAACTAAATAATTTACTTTTATGAACACTATTTTAATAAAACATCATAGCATTTTATTGGAAGGATCTTGTTTATATTTCAGTTAATAATGAAAAACTAGTGTCTCCACTTAGATAGCCCCTAAGGCCAGAAGAATAAAATGAACATTGGAGGGTAATTAGGGTAATTAATTTACTAGGTCACTCATAGAATGTGATCCCACAGTTTTAATGTCTAGTGTAATAAGCTCTGTTAAGGACAAAATAATGTATCTAGTTGCTTGGGATTCTATAGAAAAAGCTAAAATGAAAACATGAGGAATTACATTATTGGTTTTCATTATCAATATACACATTTTAAGTGTACCCATCTCATCACTGTTCTCCTGGAAAGTAAACAGTTAAAATGATAAGCTTCCCTTAATTACTTGCAATGCTATGAATGTACACACACAGATACTGATGCTAACAAGTTAATAACATTACATAAATTACCTCTTCTAAGACATTCCACAGTTCCTCCTCCAAATACTCATTAAAGGGATCCAAGTTTTTCCTCAGGGTTCCAATGAATAAAACAGGTTCCTAAACACCATGAAATAGTGAACATTAGTACCTTAGTCTCTTTTTTTTGTTGTTGTTGTTGTCTCTTTTCATTTTAAACCAATGCTTATAGAAAAGAATGAAAATACAAAATATCAAAATTCACTGCAATTATTAATATTAAAGTTACAAATGTATGTTTACAAAACAGTATCTCTAAAATAATTTTCCATTGTACAAAGTGTGCTATAAAAAATCCTCTGGACTATTAAACACTAAAAGAAGAAAGTGTTTAAGAAGTATTTTCATCTTAAGAAAAAATAAATTAAGAAAAGAAAGGAAAATTTTATTTTTTAAAAAAAATTGCCATTCTGGTAATAAATATCTGGTTAAACACACACACACAAACTGACATTATAATCACATGAGAAAGTTTACATCAAGATCTACATAAATTAACTGTCAATCCTGGTGTGACTGGGAAATGTCAACTGCATGATTAGTTGAGGTTTGTGCTTCAAAGCAGAACTATTCAATATTTACACATTGGCAATGAAGAGGTCTGACAGAATGTGGTCCATTGGATAAGGGAATGGCAAACCACTTCAGTATTCTTGCCTTGAGAACCC
>NW_011495084.1:13332302-13333129 GCF_000754665.1 Bison bison bison | reverse complement strand
AAGAGGTGGCAAGAATACACAGAAGAACTGTACAAAAAAGATCTTCATGACCCAGATAATCACGATGATATGATCACTCTCCTAGAGCCAGACATCCTGGAATGTGAAGTCAAGTGGGCTTTAGGAAGTACCACTACGAAGCAAGTTAGTGGAGGTGATGGAATTCCAGTTGAACTATTTCAAATCCTAAAAGATGATGCTGTGGAAGTGCTGCACTCAATATGCCAGCAAATTTGGAAAACTCAGCAGTGGCCACAGGACTGGAAAAAGTCAGTTTTCATTCCAATCCCTAAGAAAGCCAATGCCAAGGAATGCTCAAACTACCGCACAGTTGCACTCATCTCACATGCTACTAAAGTAATGCTCAAAATTCTTCAAGCCAGGCTTCAGCAATATGTGAACTGTGAAATTCCAGATGTTCAAACTGGTATTTGAAAAAGCAGAGGAACCAGAGATCAAATTGCCATCATTTGCTGGATCATCTAAAGAGCAAGACAGTTCCAGAAAAACATCTATTTCTGATTTATTGACTATGCGAAAGCCTTTGTGTGGATCACAATAAACTATGGAAAATTCTGAAAGAGATGTAATACCAGACCACTGGACCTGCCTCTTGAGAAACCTGTATGCAGGTCAGGAAGCAACAGTTAGAACTGGACATGGAACAACAGACTGGTTCCAAATAGGAAAAGGAGTACGTCAAGGCTGTATAATGTCATCCTGCTTATTTAACCTATATGCAGAGTACATCATGAGAAACACTGGGCTGGAAGAAGCACAAACTGGAATCAAGATTGCTGGGAGAAATATCAATATCCTCAGATATG
>NW_011495084.1:13331079-13332202 GCF_000754665.1 Bison bison bison | reverse complement strand
ACTTCAGCTACCTGTTGGGTTTAAGGAAATTATTTAGGAAAAGCTTCCATTTTTGCTTTTTCCTGAAACTTTGAATACAAATTGAGGAGTACTTCTTAAGAACACAGTATTCATCTTTTTTTTTTTTTTCTGTTTTGATATGTAACTTCTGTGTAATTAAAAAAATAAAGTATTCATCTTTTAAAGTTCCCCTGAGGACTGATGGTCTATGTCCCCACTCCCCTGTCTCTGGTTCCTACTCAGGTCCTTGCTGCCATCACACCTCCCCCAGTTCTGACCTGTTCATGGCAGGACCAACAGTGATGGGGATAAGCCTGGGAGAGAGAGATGACCCCAGAAGCTTGCTGCTGTTCCCAGGATCACAGGTAACAGGGATTCGGGGAACATGATGTGGACCTGGCTCACCTGAGTGGGGCAACTCAAAGAAACAGCAAGGGGCTCACTCTTCTGCAGAGTCTGCTCTCAGCTTCCTAGGCTGCCTAAATCAGTGTGTGACACACAAGCATCACTGCTTGCTACTCATTTGAGGGGAAGAGAGATGTACGTTTTCTGCACATAGACAAGTTAACTTCAAGTAACCAAACCAACAGACTTTTCTCCATCTCGGAGCCAACAAGACACTGTAAAGACAAAGGTCTCTTGGCTGGGAGGGGTAAGATTTTGAATATCTTCTCCTCACACTTATTAGCCCATAATACATAAATGAAAAAGCCCATTTCAAAAACTGATATTCTCCAAATGAGACTCAAAACTGATATTCTCCAAAGGAGACTCAAAACAGGAGGAGTCATATCGTCTGACTTTACTAAACTTTTGTTATGTTTTGGGAAAAATATCTCAGGAGAACATCATTCGGTTTAACTAACATTTATTGAAAACAAAAAATAAATTTGGAGTCAGACAGTTCTAAGTTCTGATTCAACATCTCATTAGTTATTAGACTCAGGGTAAATTACTTATCTTTCCAAGACAGTTTCATTACTGGAAACTAGAGTTAGCCTTGTAAGGCTGCTGTGACAATCTGAAACACAATGAAGTTTCTGATGTGATGCTAACATGGACCAGGAGCCCAGCCCAACAGGGAGACAGGCAGGGACAGTGTTTGTCAAACTTCAGATGTAGT
>NW_011495084.1:13330527-13330979 GCF_000754665.1 Bison bison bison | reverse complement strand
GAGCACAGACCAATAGTAATGTTGTTTTGTGACATTTTTGTTTCTGTGTGTGTATGTGTGTGTGCGCGCGTGCACGTGCCTGCATGCACATGAAATCATGATATGAAGCAGTTCTATCAAGGACCACAGTCAACAGCCACCTGAAGTCTTGCACAAGCAAAGTAATTGGCTTCTCAGCCTCTGGAGTTGGGACTCTCTTTAAATTTACTTTGAACCCTATTAGTATATTTTGGAAATTAATACATTGCTGATCATGTCATTTACAAATATTTTCTTCTTTTCCATAGGTTGTTTTTTTTAAATGGCTTTCTTCGTGCTATACTTTTAAGTTTAACCAGGTCACATTTGTTTATTTTTGCTTTTGCTTCCATTACTTTAGGGGTCAGATCCAAAAAAATAGTGCTGTGATTTATGTCAACGAGTATTCTGCCTATGTGTTCCTCTAAGATCTT
>NW_011495084.1:13326953-13327641 GCF_000754665.1 Bison bison bison | reverse complement strand
TTTCTTTTTTTAATATTTTATTTTATTTTTTAACTTTACAATATTGTATTGGTTTTGCCATATATTTTACATGCAGTCATGCAGATTTCCCCACACTATTTATTGAAGAGACTATCTTTTCTTTATTACATATTGTTACCTCTTTTGTCTTAGATTAACTGACCATAAGTGCATGGGCTTATATATGGGTTTTTTATCCTGTTCCATTAATCTATGTGTCTGGCTTCTGTGATAGTAACATACTTTTTCATTACTGTGTCTCTGTAGTATAGTGTGAAATCAGGGACTGTGATTCTTCCAGCTGTGTTCTTCTTTCTCAAGATTGTTTTGGCTATTTGCGGTCTTTTCTGTTTCCATACAAAATTTTTTAAATTTTTTTGTTTTTGTTTTGTGAAAAATGCCACTAGCAATTTGATAGAGATTGCATTGACTCTGTAAATTGTCTTGGGTAGTATGGTTATTTTTAACAATATTGAATCTTTCAATCCAAGAATATAGTTTTATCTTTTCATCTGTTTGTATCATCTTGAATTACTTTCATCAGTGTCTTACAGGTTTTATATACAGGCCTTTTACCTCCTTAGGTAGGTTTATTCTGTTTTTTTTTTCCCCTTTGATGTGATGTCAATGGGATTGTTTCCTTAATTTCTCTTTCTGATACTTTGTTTCTAGTCTACATAAATACAGT
>NW_011495084.1:13325422-13326766 GCF_000754665.1 Bison bison bison | reverse complement strand
TTCAGCTTCAGCATCAGTCCTTCCAATGAATATTCAGGACTGATTTCCTTTAGGATTGACTGGTTTGATCTCCTTGCAGTCCAAGGGACTCTTAAGAGTATTCTTGAACATCACAGTTCAAAAGCATCAATTCTTCTGTGCTGAGTTTTCTTTCTAGTCACTAATTATTAGAGAAATGTAGAGCAAAACTACAATGAAGTATCACCTCACACTGGTTAGAATGACCATCATTTAACATCCACAAATAATAAATGCTGGAGAGGGTGTGGAGGAAAGGGGACCCTCCCACACTTTTGGTGGGACTGTAAGTTGGTACAGCTGTTATGGAAAACAATATGGAGGTTCCATAAAGAACTGAAAAAGAGTTACTGGGTGATCCAGCAATTCCCCTCCTCAGCAAATATCTGGAAAACATAAAAACTCTAGTTCAAAAAGATACATGCACCCCAGTTTTCACAACTTTTCTATTTACAATAGCCAAGGTATGTCCATGGACAGATGAATGGATAAATATATGATGTATACACACACACAGAGGAATATTATTCAGCCATAAAAAGAATGAAATAATGCCATTTGCAGCAACATAGATGAACCTAGAGATTATGAGACTAAGTGAAATAAGTCAGCAGAGAAAGACAAATATCATATGAGATCACTTATATGTGGAATCTTAAAAATTAATAGAAATGAACTTATTTACAACACAGAAACAGATTCACAAACATAGAAAACAAATTAATTTTTACCAAAGAGGAGAGTAGAGGAGAAGGATAAGTTAAAAATCTATGCTTAAGAAATGCACCCTACTATTTTGCTATACAATTGAAACACTGTGAAAAAAATAATCAGACACACACAAAATCTGACTCCTGGCCCTGCCCCTTTCTTGATAAGTGGGACAAGCCCCTAGGGCCTCAGTTTTTAAATCTGTTATGTAAGGATAACTACAGAATTGTGAGAATTAAGCAGGAAATGGTAGGATAAGGGGTTAAAACATGTTAATGATTCCACAAATGTTATGAATTCTTATCAGTACTTGTCAGGGACTGTAATAAGCACAGAGGAGCAGAAATGAGAGCTACATTTCTGTATCCTCAAGGAGATCCTCAAGGAGAGGAAGAAAATAGCCAAGAGTGTGGGAGGACTGAGAAAAAAGGCCCAAGGTCTTGGTGAAGGACTGTTAAGTAACAATGTGTACAAGATGGTGGTCAGGAAAGAAGCTGCTGGGAGGGGAAAATGAAATCAAAGTACAAGAAAGTGTTATTCTCTCTTTTTGCTTTTGGTGGAAACATTAGATACATTTCTCTGTTACGCCTTCCCACAAATTCCTATTGTGTTTTG
>NW_011495084.1:13324160-13324587 GCF_000754665.1 Bison bison bison | reverse complement strand
AATTGCTAGATCATATAATAATTCTATCTTTAACTTTTTTGAGAATTGACCAACTTGTTTTCCACAGTGGCTTCACTATCTTACATTCCTACCAGCAATGAACAAGGATTCTAATTTCTCTACATCCTTGCCAATACTGCCAACCCATTTTCTTTCTTTCTCTTTCATTTTTCTTTTTTGATAGTAGATGTCTTAAGGGCTATTAGGTAGCATTTCACTTTAGTCAGAAAAGCTGTATCTTGGTTTCAAAGGTACTTAGACATATGCATTACCATATGTAAAATTAGATAGCCAGTGGAAATTTGATGTATGATACAGAGAATGCAAATTTGGTGCTCTGTGATAACCTAGAGGGGTGGGATGAGGTAGGAAGGAGGTTCAAGAGGGAAGGGATATATATATATATATATATATATATATATATATA
>NW_011495084.1:13323673-13324060 GCF_000754665.1 Bison bison bison | reverse complement strand
CAACTCCCCACTCCCAGCAGCTCATGGAACCCACCATTCTAATTCCTGTCCCCATGAATTTAGTACTCTAGGTACCTCATATTAGTAGAATCATACAGTATTTGTCCTCTGTGACTGGCTTATTTCACTGTTACCTCAAGGTTCATCTGTGTTGTAGCACAAGTCAGAATTTCCTCCCTTTCTAAGGCTAAATAATACTCCACTGTATACATATATGCACCACATTTTGTTTATTGATCCATCTGTCAATGGACCTTTAGGTGCCTCCACCTTTTTGCTACTGAGAATAATGCTGCGATGAACATGCAAGTACAGGTATCACTTCAAGATCTTTCTTTCAATTCTTTTGGGTCTATACTCTAAAGTAGAATTGCTAGGTCATATGAT
>NW_011495084.1:13322531-13323573 GCF_000754665.1 Bison bison bison | reverse complement strand
TAACAGTTCCTGATGACTGAGCATTCCCAAGAACCAGACATGGGCACAAACCTTATCTTACCCAGTTGTGTGTGCTAAGTCGCTTCAGTAGTGTCAGACTCTTTGCGACCCCATGGATTCATAGCCTACCAGGTTCCTCTGTCCAAGGGATTTTCCAGTCAAGAATACTGGAGCAAGTTGCTGTGCCCTCCTCCAGCAGATCTTCCTGACCCAGGGGTTGAATCTACATCTCTTATGTCTCCTGCGTTGGCAGGCAGGTCCTGTACCACTAGCACCACTTGGGAAGCCCAGATACATCTTCACAACAAATCTGTGTGGCAATGATTCCCAGGCCTGGTTTAAAGATGAGGACACTGAAGTCTGGAAGCTGAGTAATGTCATCAAGGCCCCACAGTCCTTTGAGGCAGAGCAGGAATAAAACTGTGGGTCACATTGACACTCGGTCTACACAAACATTCTATCCCTGGCTGCCTCTGGAATGATTTCCTGGGAACTTTGCACATTGCTAGTTCTCTACAGATACTCCTTCTTTTATCAACCGATATTGTACCTTAGAGACAAAGGCACATAGAGAGGAATCTACATGTATACAATGTTTGGCACTATTTTGTAAGGATGCTCTCTGGAGTGTGTATGTTGAACATGCTCTAAGGAAGGGTAGAAATCAACAGAAGAGAACAGAACCAAACTATGTTGATGGTACGTAAGACTACCATTTTATATACGATGGTATAAAAGACTAAAGATATGTTTAGTCTTTGCTCAGATGTGCTTCTAAACATTATTGGCAGAGCCAAGGATCTTCTAACATTATTTCTTTATCTATAGAGTTATTTTATGTACACCAGCATACAATTCTAATTAAGAAGCTTTAAAAATAAGGCAGGGTATGTTTTGAAAGCTTTGCATCAAAGGAAATGAAAGGACTCTACAGACAGGCCCTTTATTTCTACTAACTAATCTCACTTGGACATTTCAGAGATGAGTACCATCAAAACATAAAACTTGGGAATCTAAGCTCATTTATTTTCTACTGTAACCA
>NW_011495084.1:13320953-13321399 GCF_000754665.1 Bison bison bison | reverse complement strand
AACATCAACAACTTCAGATATTTGGATGATACCACTCTAAAGGCAGAAAGAGAAGAGGAACTAAAGAACCTCTTGATAAGGGTGAAGGAGAAGAGTGAAAAGGCCAGCTTAAAACTAAATATTAATAAAACTAAGATCACGACTTCCAGCTCCATCACTTCATGGCCTATAGAAAGGGAAAAAGGTGGAAGCAGTGACAGATTTCCTCTTATTGAACTCTAAAATCACTGTGGATGGTGACTACAGCCATGAAATTAGAGAATGACTGCTTCTTGGCAAGAAATCTATGACAAATCTGGACAGTGTGTTAAAAACCAAAGACATCACTTTGCCGACAAAGGTCTGTCTAGTCAAAGTTATGGTCTTTCCAGTGGTCATGTATGGTTGTCAGAGCTGTACCATAAAGAAAACAGAGAACCAAAGAATTGATGCTTTTGAACTGTGGT
>NW_011495084.1:13320314-13320853 GCF_000754665.1 Bison bison bison | reverse complement strand
TAAGAAACAGAAGAAAAGAAAACAGAATCAGAGCTGAGGGAGAGACGGTCAATTCAATACTCCACCATCACAGCAGCCACACGTTGGGTCTCAGCATGAAGCACTCTATACCATGCACTGACCTATTTTGCCCTCAGAACAGCTCGAAGGGTTGGTATTGTTAGCTGCCTTGTAAGACAGAGAAAACTGAGGAGCACAGAGGTGGAATTCCAAGTCCCTTTCTCTTCCTCACTATTCTGTACTGACTGCTTGGAGAAAATTATTTATTAATGGCTGATTTGTCAAAGTCTCCCATAGTATCCATATACTCTTCAATTCTCAAAGCCCCACAGTTTCACAGAACACCCTCCAGGGACATAATCAACTTTGAAAAGATGTCTTCATTTCCTACGCAAAGCTCTATCTGGAAGACACTTAAAATTTGCATTTCCCTATAGGAACCTCCCCAGCGCTAAACAAACAATTTATCCTTTTGTTCTCAGAATTATGTGGTTATGAGTGGATAAAGTTGTGGAACCCGAGGAAGTCTGAGTCCAGAA
>NW_011495084.1:13319121-13319325 GCF_000754665.1 Bison bison bison | reverse complement strand
AGGAAATCACCGCTGAATACTCACTGGAAGGACTGATGCTGAAGCTGAATTCCAATACTTTGGTCACCTGATGCAAACAGTTGACTCATTGGGAAAGACCCTGATGCTTTTCCAGAGGGTGAGACGGCTGGATGGCATCACCATACGAAATAGACATGAACTTGGGCAAACTCTGGGAGATGGTAGGTCCATGGGGTCGTGAAG
>NW_011495084.1:13317341-13318667 GCF_000754665.1 Bison bison bison | reverse complement strand
AGGATGTTTAGCAGTAGCCTTGAACTCTACCCACTAGATACCAGTAGCACCCCCTAAATAAACTGTGACAACCAAAAATTTCAGACACTGACAACTGTCTCCTGGTTGAGAGCTCCTTAGTCCCAAGAAGAGTTAAAAATGACCATCTGCTGGTAGTGAAAGGCCAGCAATCTCCTAAGTGGTCCGTAAGAAGTCAGCCTTTAAATTAGCTTTATTCCTACAGCCTGGAGATTTATGTGACTAATTTTATGGAGATATCAACAAGTCAGCAGTATTACACATAAATAAGTATTCACTTTTTCAAAGTCCTATTATTTAAGAAGAATTATTCTTTGGTAGAAAAACTAAAAAAACTTCCTAATATTAAATATCTTAATTATATCTTGAAAGGAAATATCTTAAAAGTATAAAATGCATATCTCAGTGTCTTATTAGACAGAGGACAGTAGACAAAATGCGCATAATAAAGTCAACATCAACACAAAATTGCTACTTATATGGGACCTTTCACTGCAGCAGTTCAAAAGGTATTTTATAAACAAATTAATACTTGCAATTGCACCTTGGAAAGATGTCAAGTGTCAGTCTAGTCATTAAAACCAAAGCACAGAGAAATTCAGTGCACTAATGGTAAGATTAGGGCTTTTCTGGTGGCTCAGTTGTAAATAACACACCTGTCAATGCAGGAGACTCAGGTTTGATCCCTGAGTGTGGAAGATCTCCCAGAAAAGGAAATAGTAACCCACTCCAGTATTCTTGCCTGGAGAATTCCATGGACAGAGGAGCCTGGCAGGCTACAATCCATGGGGTCACAATGGAGCTGGACATGACTGACTAATATGCATCAGTGCAGGAGACATGGGTTCAATCCCTAATCCGGGAAGATCCCACATGCTACAGAGCAACTAAGAAGGTGCACCACAACTACTGAAGCCCACACGCCCTAGACCCGGAAGCTGCAACAAGAGAAGCCACTGCAGTGAGAAGCCTGTGCACAGCAACTAGAGAGCTGCTCACTGCAACTAGTGACCCCTCATTCATTGCAACTAGACAAAAAAAAAAAAAAACAGAGCAGCAACAAAGACCCAGCCCAGCCAAAAATAAATAAATACAATTATTTTATAAAAAATTTTATTTATACTCTGTTGTAGTTTACTTACTGCACAATAGCATTATGTATGAAAAACAAAATTCATACTTTAATTTTCAAATACTGACTGCTAAAAGGATGCTAACCATCATCTAAGCCTTTATTTGGTAGTAACAGTAAAAAACACTGATCACAGATCAGAAAAACAAATATAATAATAATAAAATGGCTTGAAA
>NW_011495084.1:13315819-13316409 GCF_000754665.1 Bison bison bison | reverse complement strand
TGCTGAAGCCCTGACCACACATCACTAAGTCTGTCTCACATGACTGATACTTCAGAAATGCTCTCCCTGTACCCTATGTGTGCTTATCCAAATACTAACAGATGTTGTATTATCTTTTCCTAAACTTCTATAAAAATTCTGACCACCTTCTAGCTTACAAAACTAATGTAGCCATTTTCTTGTTTCTTCAATTGGCCTGTATATGTTGACAGCAGGATCTGTACTAGACTTGACTTTTTCTTATTTGTATTCCCTGTGGAGCCCTGAGACAAAAACGCTTCTGCAGGAAGCTGAGATTTTTAATCAGGCCAGAGAAATTTATGGAAAAAATATCACCATATTATTTAGACATATGATAAGTTGGACAAAGAGAAACATGGCAGATGGATCCTACAGCCATAAATAAAACTTTGAATGGCCAACACCTTATTCTCATGGGACAGACAACAACTCCCACCATGTAAATGTTTATAGTCATTTTATACAGTATAAAAACTACAACCATCATTGGTCAAGCATTTACTCTGCCCCATGTGCTGGGTGCTTTACATGTCTTATCTCATTTAAGTTGTACAACAAGCCTATGGGTT
>NW_011495084.1:13315144-13315719 GCF_000754665.1 Bison bison bison | reverse complement strand
CATAGTATTACAATATATGTGGTCATTTATTTAACAAACTCCTACTGGTAGATATTTAGCCAGTCTCCAATATGTTGCTATCATAAATAACTCTGTGTCAAATATCCTTGAAGCTAAATCTTTGCAAACAACCTTAATTACTTTCTTCAGATAAATTCTCAGATGTGGAATTGCTGAGAATAAGGTACATACATTTTAAGAGAAAGCTGTTAAGTATTGCCAACCTAGTCCTCCAGAAAAATGATACCATTTTCAACTTCCACCTGTTTCCCTGCACATTCATAAACATAAACATAAAACAAATAGCTTTGTTTTAATTGACATCAGTTTGACTCTGAAAAGTGGAGTCAATTTCCCAGAACGTCTTACTGGAAACACAACAGCTCCTGGCTCCCTGCCCCTCACACTTGCCCACTAGTGTCCACGTGCTCTCACTTCTCAGATTAAACCTCCGAAGGTTGGCTCTGTGTCACTCCACCCCAAGACATCTCTTCTACAAAACTGTCCCCACTGACCTCTCCATCCTTCATGTACATGAGTCAGCTTCCTTGGCGTCACTAGGTAGTTGTGAGGGT
>NW_011495084.1:13313293-13314195 GCF_000754665.1 Bison bison bison | reverse complement strand
ATTCATAGAATTTCACCACCTCACAAAAGCAGAATCAGAGTATTTGTGCCTTTTGTGTCTGACATTTAGTAAGATGTTGTCAAGGTTTAACCATAGGTCAGAAGTTTCCACCTTTTAAACATTGGATATTTCATTGTAAGGATTAGTTCCTTCCAATTTTTGGCTGCTTTGAACATAGCTGTACTGTGAATGCTACCTTCAAAGAGTATATAAGACACTGAAGAAGAATTGAGGGTCTCAAAGATGCACTAGAGTCGCCTCAGAAAATGAGGAGACTTTCACCATCCAGATGACAGAGGGGAAGGTCTCTGAGGCAGAGGGCAGACTGCACACTGGAAGCTGGGCGGATGTGGTGCTTTGGGAGAACTAACACACAACCCGAGTAGCGGTGTGTGTAAGTCAGGAGACATTCTGGCTGCAGATGGAGGTGAGGAAGAGCTTCCTACCAACTTGTCTGCTCTGGTTTATTCTCTTCTTCAAGAGTCTGCCCTGTTCCAGGCCAAGGACCTCAAGTTGAGTATAAAGGAACATCACAGCAGACATGGACACTGGCTGGTTCAGGTCACAAGTCTCTCTGCCATCTCCCATGTGGATCTTCCCTGCTCTGTTCAATTTGCTTTAGACTTTGAGCAAATCTCTAGGTCCTGCCTCCATCACAGGCCCTGGTTCCTCACCCTTGACTGAGTCATGATTCTGGGCTCCACTCTAGTAACAATGAGCTCACCCCATGGCCCCTGATGGAGTGGACTTAGGGCTGTGCACTGGTTCCTGCAGCAGCTCTCCCAGCCCAGTAAGGATCAGATCTGTGCTAAAGAAAGATTCAGTCTGTTGGGGGAGGGCAGGGGGATGGCAGCTCAGCGTGGATGTGTAGGAAGACAAGTCTACAGAAAAGACCAAGAGAC
>NW_011495084.1:13312583-13313193 GCF_000754665.1 Bison bison bison | reverse complement strand
TTAAAATGTCCCAGAACTCTAAAATCATTAAGTCAACCACAAAACCATCTAAATGAAAATTACAACCAGTGTTCAGAATCTAACTGGGAAAATTAAGCTGCTATTTACCTCATCTGGGGTCTTTATTTTTACTTGCTATTTCTTCCATGAATTAGAATTATATGTAGTACCTACTACACTCTCCTACTGACTCTAACTTTCAGGAATCACGACAGCAGAGGAAACAATGGCAAGAGAATAAAGCCCCATTTCAGCTGGGCAGGCTCACTCCGCATCCTCCGCAGCAGCCTCTTTCAATCAAACCCAGCACCAAAGGGGTGACCCAGAGTGATGGGGTGGGACAGGTTAGCAGGAGAGGGAACCTGGGATGTTCACAGATGGAGTAGAATCACTTTCCGATCACACTGCATGGATATCATCTCCAAACACAGAAATGAAGCTAATGTTGTTAAGGCAGAAGGGGACGACAGAGGATGAGAAGGTTGGATGCCATCACCAACTTGAAGGAGTTTAAGTAAGCTCCGGGAGTTAATAATGGACAGGGAGGCCTGGTGCTACAGTCCACAGGGTCACAAAGAGTTGGACACAACTGAGCGACTGAACTGATCTG
>NW_011495084.1:13312042-13312483 GCF_000754665.1 Bison bison bison | reverse complement strand
TCCTAAAAAATTCCTATTTTATGGCTTTGGGGAAAATTAAGACAAGTGCAAATTAACAGAATCACATTTACAACAGGAAATCTGATAGACACATTGTCTGAGAGTATGCTAACATCACCTACAGTGCTCTCAGGGACAGGAGTCTATCAAGAGCTGTGATTAATGTTTTCCCAACAAAACAGTCCTCAGCTTCTTCCTGAACTATGAAGGAACTGGAAATAATTATGAGTCACCTTTAGTGCTGCAACTAACTGAAGCTGCTCCCTGGGTATCATTCTGGCAATAAGTTGAATATGTATTTTCATGTTACAAGAGTATCACTCATTAAATTACAGCTATAGTCCACTAGGGGGTTGTGGTGGAAAGAGTTATAGAGCAGTTCTTTCAGTTGTTCATGCAGTTGTCTTGTGTGTATGTTCTGGTTACTGGCTGCTGACACCT
>NW_011495084.1:13309386-13310338 GCF_000754665.1 Bison bison bison | reverse complement strand
AAATGTCAACTCAATCCAGTATTCTTGCCTGGAGAAGTCCATGGACAGATAAGCCAGGCAACAGTCCATGGGGTTGCAAAGAGTCAGACACAACTGAGTGGCTTTCACTTTCACATGTCATTATTCAGATTTTTGTACTTATGGCTTCAATTTTCATTGTATAATTTCACTTTCTACATCCAATGTAGTTGCAGTTTCATCCACAAAAACAAGGCAATGGGTTCTAAGAGCCAGTGCTTTTAAATCTAAAGTATTACTCTCATTGTTCCATTATCAAAGACTGTGATTCAGGGTTATTACTATGGAATAGTTAGGGATGGTAAATTCGTGCCATGCAGTCCAACAGCTGCTCATCTGGTATCCACACAACAGTGAGGACACTGTTCTTTGCTACAGAGACTCTTTCTCTGCCCAGTACACCAGACACCTACAACCAAGAGATCCAAGTAGCTCTAAAATTAAACCTAAACCCTAAGCTGTACAAAAAGCTTAATAGTAAATTTGATTCTGTCCATCCATATACAGGACACTACCTGGAATGTTCAGGTCAGCTTATTACAGTTGCATGGACCTCAACCAATTTAAAGAAAGATAAAAAGATAAAAGTTCTCAGCAAAGACCTATAGTAAATAAATGAACAAACAAACAAACCACCTAAAGTAATCTACAGATTCAGTGCAATCCTTACCAAATTACCAATGGCATTTTTCACAGAATTAGAACAAAAACTTTTACATTTTGTATGGAAACACAAAATACTGTCAAAAGCCAAAGCAATCTTGAGAAAAACAAAGTAGAGACTTGAAGCTGGGTAGAATCAGGCTCCTTGTCTTCAGACTATACTGCAAAGCTACAGAAACTGAAACATATGCTACTGGCACCAAAAACAGAAATATAGATCAATGGAACAAGACGGAAAGTCCAGAGATAAACCCAGGCACCTAAGGTCACC
>NW_011495084.1:13308604-13309286 GCF_000754665.1 Bison bison bison | reverse complement strand
TCACCTATGACAAAGGAAGCAAGAATATACAATGGAGAAAAGACAGTCTCTTCAATAAGTGGTGCTGGAAAAATTGGATAGCTATGTGTAAAAGAATAAAATTAAAACACTCCCTAACATCATACACAAAAATAAACTCAAAATGGATTATAGACATCTATGTAACACCAGACAATATATAACTCTTAGATGAAAACACAGGGAGAATTCTCTCTGACATAAATTGCAGCAAGATCTTTTTTGATCAACCTCCTAGAGTAATGAAAATAAAAGATAAACTAATGGGACCTAATTAAGCTTAAAAGATTTTGCACAGCAAAGAACACCATAAACAATACTGAAAAGACAACCTGCAGAATAGGAAAAAATATTTGCAAACAAAGTGACTGACAGGGATTACTCTCTGAAATACACAAACAGTTCATGCAGTTCAATATAAAAAAAATCCCAATCAAAAAATGGGCAGATTAAAACAGACACTCTCCAATGAAGACATACAGATGGCCAAAAAGCACATGAAAAGATGGTCAACATCTCTCACCTCACACTAGTCAGTATGACTATCATCAAACAGTCTACAAACAATAAATGCTGGAGAGGATGTGAAGAAAAGGGAACTCTCCTACACTGTTGCTGGGAATGTAAACTAGTACAGTCACTATGGAGAATGATATGGAAGTTC
>NW_011495084.1:13306397-13308504 GCF_000754665.1 Bison bison bison | reverse complement strand
CTCCTTCTCAACCCCTCATGCAGCTCCTTCTATCACTTTACAAAGAAGACTCCTTTATTTTTATGAGTTTTAAAGGAGTATAGTTGATTTACAGAGTTGTGTTAGTTTCAGGTGTATAGTAATGTGAATTAGCTATATATATATATATATATATATATATATATATAAAATCCACTCATTTAAAGTTATTTTTCCCATACATGTCATCACAGAGTATCAACTAGAGTTCCCTTTGCAATACAGAAGGTCATTTTTAGTATCTATTTTATATATAGTACTGAGAAGACTTCTTTATAACATTTAAATCATTTGCATGTAATGAGAGTATTACTCATAATATTACTTCTGATGACTGAGATAATAATACAGTTAAAAAAAAAAAACAAAAAAACAACCCACTATGAGCGACTTCCCTGGTGGACCAATAACTAAGAATCCAAGCTTACCATCAGGGGGCTTAGGTTTGATCCCTGGTCAGGGAACTAGATTCCACATTCCACAACTGAGAGCTCACATGCTGCAACTAAAGTCCTGCCTGTCACAACTGAGACTGAAGATCCCGCGTGTCCCAACTAAGACCCAGTGGAGCCAAATGAGAAAGTAAATTTTTTAAAATATTATGAATTTAGAAAGCATTAACAATGTTGTTGTTCAGTCACTAAGTTGTGTCTGACTCTTTGTGATGCCATAGACTGCAGCACACCAGGTTTCCTTGTCCTTCACTATCTCCCAGAGCTTGCTCAAACTCATGTCCTTTGAGTCAGTGATGTCATCCAACCATCTCATCCTCTGTCATCCCCTTATCCTCCTGCCTTCAATCTTTTCCAGCATCAGGGTTTCTAATGAGTTGGCTCTTCGTGCCAGGTGGCCAAAGTATTGGAGCTTCAGCTTAAGTATCAGTCCTTCCAATGAATGTTCATGACTGATTTCCTTTAGGACTGACTTCTTTGATCTCCTTGCAGTCCAAAGGACTCTGAAGAGTCTTCTCTAGCACCATAATGAAAAAGCAACAATTCTTCTTTCTATTATTGGGATATTTTATTACTATAGACTCTCAGTCTCTTCACTTTCTGCCATTAGAATGGTATCATCTGTATACTTAGGGTTATTGATATTTCTCCTGGCAATTGTGATTCTAGCTTGTAAGTCATCCTGCCTGGTATTACACATAATGTATTCTGCATATAAGTTAAATAAGTAGGGTAACAATATACAGTCTTGTCGTACTTCTTTCCAATTTTGAACCAGTCCATTGTTCCATGTCTGGTACTAACTGTTGCTCTTCACCAGAATACAGGTTTCTCAGAAGACAGGTAAAGTGATCTGGTATTCCTATCTCTTTCAGAATTTTCAAGTTTGTTCTGATCCACACAATCAAAGGCTTTTGTGTAGTCAATGAAACAGATGTTTTCCTGGAATTCTCTTGTTTTCTGTATGATCCATCAAATGTTGGCAATTTGTTCTCTGGTTCCTCTGCCTTTTATAAACCTAGCCTATACATCTCAAAGTTTCCAGTTCATGTTCTGTTGAAGCCTTGCTTGAAGGATTTTGAGCATAACCTTACTAGCATGTGAAATGAGTACAATTGTAGCCTGAACATTCTTTGGCATTACCCATCCTTGGGATTGGAATGAAAACTGACCTTTTCCAGTCCTGTGGCCACTGCTGAGTTTTCCAAATTTGCTTATATATTGAGTGCAGCACTTCAGCAGCATCACCTTTAAGGATTTGGAATAGCTGCAATTCCATGACCTCCACTAGCTTTGTTCATAGTAATGCTTCCACTGGCCCACTTGACTTCACACTCTAGGAAGTCTGGCTCTAGGTGAGTGACCACACCATCATGGTCATCCGGATCATTAAGATCTTTTCTGTACAGTTCTTCAGTGTATTATTGCCAGGTCTTCCTAATCTCTTCTGCTTCTCGTAGGTCCTTATGATTTCTTTCTCTTATACTAGCAATTCCAACCAGATTGAGATATACTTTACAGTAGATTGAGATACACTTTACAGTATTATATAGGTGAGGGTCATGTCATTATTCAAGGTCATTCCTGGTGGCTCAGTTGGTAAAGAATCTGCCTGCAGTGCAGGAGACCCAGGTCAG
>NW_011495084.1:13303694-13305865 GCF_000754665.1 Bison bison bison | reverse complement strand
ACAGAAGATTTTATACAAGGTAGGACAGCAGAGTCACACACTCAAGGAACCTGAAGATTCCAGAAATTTAGGTTCTAACCCAAGACAAGGTATGGGACACACAGGAATCAGTCCAGGAAGCAAGCATTGAAAACGTCAATATTGTAAAGTAATTAGCCTCCAACTAAAATAAATTTATATTAAAAAAATAATAATAAAACAAAATGTCAACTCACAGGGTATCAACAGAAATACGATCACAAGAAAGAAGATGGAAAATCATCTCATTGGTGCATTTTCTGCAGTGCTGGGCCTCAGTGTGAAGATCGTCCTCTCACATGTCGACTGCTTCCAGCTCTCTGACAGCAGAGAGCACAGCTCACACTGTTTCCAGCACCTTCTGCACTCACCACAGGGCCCTGCAGTGTTTATTCTTAGGAGCCAATGTCTATATAACCATAAGCTAACAGGATCTGCATGTGGCTTTCAAAATGCCACTTATCTTCAAAATACTATGATTGAACAGTTTGACCAGGATTTTATAGACTTAGAGGAAATTCTGAGTTTTCTACCTAGGAAAAACAACTTCACTGATATAAAGTATAATCAAGGGGGTGGCAAATCAGGAAATTAGCTTCGTCGATCACATCTACTACCCTCCATGCTCTGAAAAGAGTTGACAAACTACAGACTGGGGGACCAGAATAGCGACTATCTGGTTCTGAAAAGAAAATTTGATTGGAAACAGCCATTTGCTGATGTATTATCTTTGCTTGTCTTTGCGCTACAACAGCCAAGGTAAGAAGTTGCAGCAGACAGTACAACATACAAAGCCTACAATATTTTCTATCTGGGTCTTTGCAAAAAACAAAATTTTACTGAGTCCTACCCTAAAGAGACAGAAGTCCACAGGGCACAGTGATGGAAAGACAATGCAAGCCAGTCAGGGGAGAAAAGCAGGGGGTGATGGGAAAGAGGGGAGCATAGAGGGGATGCTGAGAGGAAGGGATGGGGGAGGCAGGTGTGCGGAAGGGGACCTGTAGGTGACAGAGAGAGAGGTGCTGGCCTACTAGGCCACCTGAGATGGAGGTCAGGCCTCAGAAGGCAGCACATCCCATCTGAAATTATTTCCAGAAACTTACAGACCTGAGTGCAGATCCTGATATGCGTCGAACAGCTCCTGAAAGCTCTTTTCAACTTTGTATGCCCGGATGGTCCAGAGTCCCCGCAGAGAAGATGCTAAGTGAGAAAATACCGGGCTCCGAGCTGGGGAAGCAGAGACAGACACACAACAGAGACAGTCAGGGAGGCTGGATGCGAGGAAACCACTGCCTCCTGGGCTCTGTGGTCACACGCCCTGCCAAAGGGAATCCTCTATGTGACCCTCACTCCTACTCACATCAGGCTTGACTTTAATGACCTGGGAATGAAAGATTCTCTTTGAAACTATGTTTGACCAAATTCATTCACAGCTAGGTTTAGATAAAGAAATTCTTTACTGGTTCTTTCATCAAGGTCCTCTCAAACACACCTCCCTCCAAATTCTTCTGGCATCTCTCCAGGTGGAAATTGTTCACAACTTTTAAAAAATGTATTGAAGTATAGTTGATTTACAATAATGTGTTAGTTTCAGGTATATAGTATAGTCATTCAGTTATTTTTTTCTGATTATATTCCATTACAGGTAATTAAGAGATGCTGAATAAACTTTCCTGTGCTTTACAGTAAATCCTTGTTGCATACCTATTTGACAAATAATAGTATGTCCATTAGTCCCATATTTCTACTTTGTTCCTCCTTCCCTCCCAATCCCCTTTGGTAAGTTTGTTTTCTATATCTCTGAGTCTATTTCTATTTTGTGTACAGATTCATTTGTATTATTTTTAGATTCCATGAATACCTGATACCATATTTGTCTTTCTCTGACTTAAAAAAAATATATATTATTCTCTAAATCCATCCAAATGCTTGAAATGGAGATATTTTTTCTTTTTCATTGTTAACTAATTTTTGAATCCGTAACATTCTAAAATTTAATTCCTCATTAGAGTCCTCACCACACTGAATTTTAATGAGCTATCTGTGTGCCGTCTCCACCTCAGATGAGTAGCCTAAAGGGTGGGATAGAGTCAGTACATCCCCCACCCTGGAGCAGACCCAGACCTAGGACAGGGTGAGATGAGTAAGGGGAG
>NW_011495084.1:13300244-13300741 GCF_000754665.1 Bison bison bison | reverse complement strand
TGCAGGTGTTAGTAGACAGATGAGCAAGGAGGCATTACAGGTGAGGAATCCAGACACCTCAGCTATGCATGGAGGGATAAAGAAGTGGTTAATTACAAATTCAGTGTTCAGAAAAGTAGAACAAAATTTAAATGTTGACCTTTGGAAGTAGGAATTCCTCTTTCTAGATTTTCTATCCATAGTTAATATTTACTGAGTGTTATACGTGGCTAGACCTTCAAACCTTCACATGTATTAACTCATTAATCATTACAATAGCTTTATCTAGTAAGAGTAATATCTCATTTTACAGATGGAGAGAGTGAGGTACAGGAAGAGGAAAAGCAATTTGATGGAGACTGAAAAACCTAAGTCACGAAGCTGGAAAGCTCATGTCATTAGCCTTTATGATACATTCAAGCTTGCCCCCAACATACAACCATCTTTCTATCTTTATACTAAGTATTTAAAATGCCCATTCCAAAGAGTAATGATTATAACAACAGCAGATCCCATTT
>NW_011495084.1:13299663-13300144 GCF_000754665.1 Bison bison bison | reverse complement strand
TAGCCAGGACATGGAAGCAACCTAGATGTCCATCAGCAGATGAATGGATAAGAAAGCTGTGGTACATATACACAATGGAGTATTACTCAGCCATTAAAAAGAATACATTTGAATCAGTTCTAATGAGGTGGATGAAACTGGAGACTATTATACAGAGTGAAGTAAGCCAGAAGGAAAAACATAAATACAGTATACTAACGCATGTATATGGAATTTAGAAAGATAGTAACGATAACCCTGTGTACGAGACAGCAAAAGAGACACTGATGTATAGAACAGTCTTATGGACTCTGTGGGAGAGGGTGGGAAGATTTGGGAGAATGTCATTGAAACATGTGAAATGTCATGTATGAAACGAGATGCCAGTCCAGGTTCAGTGCACGATGCTGGATGCTTGGGGCTGGTGCGCTGGGAAGGCCCAGGGGGATGGTATGGGGAGGTTGGGAGGGAGGAGGGTTCAGGATGGGGAGCATGTGATTTT
>NW_011495084.1:13298170-13299563 GCF_000754665.1 Bison bison bison | reverse complement strand
TGTATGTGTCCCCTGTTTTGAGGTGGGTCTCTTGTAGACAACATATGTAGGGGTCTTGTTTTTGTATCCATTCAGCCAGTCTTTGTCTTTTGGTTGGGGCATTCAACCCATTTACATTTAAGGTAATTACTGATTTTTAAACTTTACAATATTGTATTGGTTTTACCAAATATGGAAATGAATCCGCCACAAGTTCTAAGTCATTGTTTAGCACTGCAGTTGTGGGGGATTTCTCTTCATTTTCATCTGCAAACATTGGCCTCTAGACTCTGCAGTGTGTGAAACATCAGCTTATTTGCTTTCCTTGATACTGATCTGACCAATGTTCACAAAATTCTCCTGTCAGTACAGTTAAAGAATATCTTGATATTTAAAAAAAAATAAAACATTTTTCTAGGTGCTTCTGGAGGGTGTTTCTGGAATATATTAGCATATGAATCAGTAGACTGAGTAGAGAAGATCACCCTCACCACTGTGGTTAGGCATTATCCAAACCACTGAGGGCCTGAATAGAACAAAAAGGCAGAGAAAGGGAAAAAGTGCTCTCTACTGACCTGGGACATCCATCGTCTAATGCTCTTGGATATTAGTACTCCTGGTTCTCGGGTCGTGGGACTCAGACAGGGGTTTCACCTTGGCTCCAGTTCTTAGGCCTTTGGGTTTGGATGGGAATGACACGACTGGCTTTCCTGGACCTCCAGCTTGCAGAAAACAAATTGCGGGACTTTTCAGCCTTCATAATCGTGTGAACCAAATCTCTACACACCTATATACTTTTTATATATATTGATATATTCCACTGGTGCTGTTTCTTTGAAAAACCTAATATACCCTGCAAGTGAAAGCTTTGCTCCCTCTGCACTGAGGCATCAAGGGTTGTCCTGTAAACATTCCCTGGTACTTGAATGGTGATCATCTTCCCAGGTCAGTCATTTCAGTTCAGTTGCTCAGTCATGTCTGACTCTTTGTGACCCCATGAACTGCAGCACGCCAGGCTTCCCTGTCCATCACCAACTCCCAGAACTTGCTCAAACTCATGTTCATTGAGTTAGTGATACCATCCAATCATTGCATCCTCTGTTGTCCTCTCCTCCTCCTGCCTTCAATCTTTCCCAGCATCAGGGTCTTTTCCAATAAGTCACTTCTTCACATCAGGTGGCCAGAGTATTAGAGTTTCAGCTTCAACATCAGTCCTTTCAATCAATATTCAGGACTGATTTTCTTTAGGATTGATTGGTTTGATCTACTTGCAGTCCAAGGGACTCTCAAGAGTCTTCTCCAACACCGCAGTTCAATAGCATCAATTCTTCAGCATTCAGCTTTCTTTACAGTCCAACTCTCACATCCATACATGACTACTGGAAAAACCATAGCTTTGACTAGACAGACCTTT
>NW_011495084.1:13296735-13298070 GCF_000754665.1 Bison bison bison | reverse complement strand
TGCAGTCACCATCTGCAGTGATTTAGGAGCCCCCCAAAATAAAGTCTCTCACTGTTTCCATTGTTTCCCTATCTATTTGCCAAGAAGTGATGGGACCAGATGCCATGATCTTCATTTTTTGAATGTTGAGTTATAAGCCAGTTTTTTTACTCTCCTCTTTCACTTTCATCAAGAGGCTCTTTAGTTCCTCTTTCAGTTCAGTACAGTTCAGTCGCTCAGTCGTGTCCGGCTCTTTGCAACCCCATGAATCGCAGCATGCCAGGCCTCCCTGTCCATCACCAACCCCTGGAGTTCACTCAAACTCACGTCCATCAAGTCGGTGATGCCATTCAGCCATCTCTTCCTCTGTTGTCCCCTTTTCTCCTGCCCCCAATCCCTCCCAGCATCAGAGTCTTTTCCAATGAGTTAACTCTTCGCATGAGGTGGCCAAAGTACTGGAGTTTTAGCTTTAGCATCATTCCTTCCAAAGAACACCCAAGGCTGATCTCCTTTAGAATGGCCTGATTGGATCTGCTTGCCCTGTTTACTTTCTGCCATAAGGGTGGTGTCATCTGCATATCTGACGTTATTGATATTTCTCCTGACAATCTTGATTCCAGCTTGTGATTTATGCAGCCCAGTATTTTGTATGATGTACTCTGCATGTAAGTTACATAAGCAGGGTGACAATATACAGCCTTGACGTACTGTTTTCCCAATTTGGAACCAGTCTGTTGTTCCATGTCCTGTCCTAACTGTTGCTTCTTGACCTGCATACAGATTTCTCAGGAGGCAGGTAAGGTGGTCATCTCTTTAAGAATTTTCCACAGTTTGTTGTGATCCACATAGTCAAAGGCTTTGGTGTAATCAATAAAGCAGTAGGCTGCAGTCCATGGGGTCGCACAGAGTCGGACACGACTGAGCGACTTCACTTTCACTTTTTACTTTCATGCTTTGGAGAAAGCGATGGCAACCCACTCCAGTGTTCTTGACTAGAGAATCCCAGGGACGGGGAAGCCTGGTGGGCTGCTGTCTATGGGGTTGCACAGAGTCAGACACGAATGAAGCAACTTAGCAGCAGCAGTAGCAGATGTTTTTCTGGAATTCTTTTTTTTTCTGTGATCCAACGGATGTTGGCAATTTGATCTCTGGTTCCCCTGCCTTTTCTAAATCCAGATTGGACAGCTGGAAGTTCATGGTTCATGTACTGTTGGAGCCTGGCTTGGAGAATTTTGAGCATTACTTTGCTAGCGTGTTAGATGAGTGCAAGTGTGCAGTAGTCTGAGCATTCTTTGGCATTGCCTTTCTTTGGGATTGGAATGAAAACTGACCATTTCCAATCCTGTGGCCACTGCT
>NW_011495084.1:13295560-13295769 GCF_000754665.1 Bison bison bison | reverse complement strand
AATTCCATCACCTCGACTAGCTTTGTTCATAGTGATGCTTCCTAAGGCCCACTTGACTTCACATTCCAGCATGTCTGGCTCTAGGTCAGTGATCATACCATCATGGTTATCTGGGTCATGAAGATCTTTTCTGTATAGTTCTGTGTATTCTTGCCACCTCTTCTTAATCTTTCCTGCTTCTGTTAGGTCCATACCATTTTTGTCCTTTA
>NW_011495084.1:13273562-13295460 GCF_000754665.1 Bison bison bison | reverse complement strand
TATTTCAAATCCTAAAAGATGATGCTGTAAAAGTGCTGCACTCAATATGCCAGCAAATCTGGAAAACTCGGCAGTGGCCACAGGCCTGGAAAGGGTCAGTTTTCATTCCAATGCCAAAGAAGGGGAATGCCAAAGAATGTTCAAACTACTGCTCAGTTGCACTCATCTCACACGCTAACAAAGTAATGCTCAAGATTCTCCATGCAAGGCTCCAACATTATGTGAACCCTGAAATTCCAGCTGTCCAATCTGGATTTAGAAAAGGCAGGGGAACCAGAGATCAAATTGCCAACATCTGTTGGATCATAGAAAAAGAAGAGAATTCCAGAAAAACATCTACTTCTGCTTTATTGACTACACCAAAGCCCTTGATTGTGTAGATCACAACAAACTGTGGCAAATTCTTAAAGAGATGACCACCTTACCTGCCTCCTGAGAAATCTGTATACAGGTCAAGAAGCAACAGTTAGGACAGGACATGGAACAACAGACTGGTTCCAAATTGGGAAAAGAGTACGTCAAGGCTGTATATTGTCATCCTACTTATGTAACTTACATGCAGAGTACATCATACAAAATACTGGGCTGCATAAATCACAAGCTGGAATCAAGATTGTCAGGAGAAATATCAATAACAGCAGATATGCAGATGACACCACCCTTATGGCAGAAAGTAAAGAGGAACTAAAGAGCCTCTTGATGAAAGTGAAGGAGGAGAGTAAAAAAACTGGCTTATAACTCAACATTCAAAAAACGAAGATCATGGCATCTGGTCCCATCATTTCTTGGCAGATAGATAGGGAAACAATGGAAACAGTGAGAGACTTTATTTTCTTGGGCTCCAAAATCACTGCAGATGGTGACTGCAGCCATGAAATTAAAAGACACTTGCTCCTTGGAAGAAAAGCTATGACCAACCTAGATAGCATATTAAAAAGCAGAGACATTACTTTTCCAAGAAAGGTCTGTCTAGTCAAAGCTATGGTTTTTCCAGTAGTCATGTATGGATGTGAGAGTTGGACTGTTAAAGAAAGCTGAATGCTGAAGAATGGATGCTATTGAACTGTGGTATTGGAGAAGACTCTTGAGAGTCCCTTGGACTGCAAGTAGATCAAACCAATCAATCCTAAAGAAAATCAGTCCTGAATATTGATTGAAAGGACTGATGTTGAAGCTGAAACTCCAATACTCTGGCCACCTGATGTGGAGAACTGACTTATTGGAAAAGACCTTGATGCTGGGAAAAATTGAAGGCAGGAGGAGAAGGAGACAACAGAGGATGAGATGATTGGATGGCATCACCAACTCAATGAACATGAGTTTGAGCAAGTTCTGGGAATTGGTGTTGGAAAGGGAAGCCTGGCATGCTGCAGTCCATGGTGTCGCAAAGAATTGGACATGACTGTGACTGCACTGAACTGAGGATTAGCTAATTTTATAAATAAATATGTATGAATATGCTTATATATACATATTTATTTATGTGTATTTACATATATATATAATGTATATGTGTAAAATACAAACATGTATAATATATCTACCAAATACAAAATACATAAATATATGTATGTACAAAATGAAAGGCTTATAAATTCCCTGTTAACAAGAGTTAAGTTCTAAAAGAAGTAAATGTTTATAACTCAGAATGTTAGCAGTTATTTTTGAAACCTATTGTTAGTTTGGTAGCAATCCATTATGTTTTAGGGTAAGGTAATCACCCTGAACTAATCACGGAAACTGTTACAGAAACTACCCATTTCAGTGTTTTCCTTTCCATTTATTTCCCTGCTCACCTCTCCCATTTAATCTTTAGCTGATGCCTCTCCCAGCCCCTTGGACTTCCAGTCCAGAACCAGCACTTACAAAGGGATCCTGTTTGGGTGATATTTGGGATTTTGCAAATCTAGTTACAGAGTGAGTGGGAAGCTGGGTCTAGACAAACACCCTTCCTTCTCCGACTCAGTGGCTTCCCCTATAGTGAAAGCTCCAGGGAGAAATGGACAACAGTCTTTCCCAGGAGCTGGGGACAGGGAGCCTAAATCCATACCTTCTCCTGGTGACTCAGAGGCAGTGAACTCCTTGAGTTACACGCATAGCTTTTCAGTAAGTTTCATGTGTTTTCTATTCTGTTTTAGTATTTGGTCTGTCATCCTGAATTTAGAATAGAAAATGTACATTAGGCTGCTTTTCAGTTTCTACAGAAAGGTGAATTCATCCACTCTTTCAGCTTGAGAGTCAGGACACATCTGTCTTCAGAGGAAAGCATCAGTAGTGGAAAGGACATATGACTTAGTTTAAATTTTCCATCTGGCTCTTCATGGCTGTGTGACCTCAAGGATGAAATTTAACCCCACTACCTCTTTTTTTCTCAACCAATAATACCTGCTTGTAAAGGTTATTTTGAATTGCTGAAGAAGTATTAGAAAGTGCTTGGCATGGTATTGGCTTATGCTGCTGCTGCTGCTGCTAAGTCGCTTCAGTTGTGTCCGACTCTGTGCGACCCCATAGATGGCAGCCCACAGTCCCTGGGATTCTCCAGGCAAGAACACTGGAGTGGGTTGCTATTTCCTCCTCCAATGCATGAAAGTGAAAAGTGAAGTCGCTCAATGGAGTCCGACTCTGTGCAACCCCATGGACTGCAGCCTACCAGGCTCCTCCATCCATGGGATTCTCCAGGCAAGAGTACTGGAGTGGGGTGCCATTGCCTTCTCCAGGTACTGGCTTATAGTTAGTCACATTTCTCTCCACATCCTAGTTTCCATTCCTTCCTGACCTTCCTTTTAATTGTGAAAATGTTTGTCAAGGGCAAGAAGTCATTTTCCATAGTCAAGCTTTTCAAGACAGTTCTTAGGCTGGCAGCGATTGTGAAGCATTGTGAAATGTTATGGTTAGTGCCATGATTAATTAATTACCTTATCCTAAGACCTCATGGGATATAGTAAAGGACAGGAAAGCCTGGCTTGTTGTAGTCCATGGGGTCGCAAAGAGTCTGACATGACAGCAACTAAGCAACAACAACAACTTCTTCCACTGGAGCACTTAGAACACTGCCTTCTAACTGCATGGATACTTCATCTGGTTTCCCCATTAAACTTAACACATCTTGAGAGAAATTCTGTGTCTATAGCAAAGAGCATATTCCAAGAAGATGATAGGCATAGAAGAAATAATTCAAACAAATGGACGACTTAGATGAGGTCAGTTCCTATGCCTTTTGTATTATCGTTACTTCTGATAAAGTAACACTCATGGTGTGGTATTAAATGACAATATGGATTGCTCTTCATTAGTTAGGACGTATGAAGTTGGCACAGAGGAATCTGGTACATACAGTAAGTTCTTCATTGAGACAGAGAAAAAAGATGAAAACAACATGCTCTGAATTATAATAATTAGAAGAGGGAAGAGGCTAGGGAATTAACTGGAGACCTTCAGAGATTCTTTAGAGAGTTTTTCCTATTTATTTATAGAAATTTCAGGGACATTTCCTTATGGAAGGTTTGATTTTCATTAATACAATTCAAGGCAAAATTAGCTTTATTTTAAACACTGAAACTATATTTTAAATACTGGAACCATATCATTTATAGTGAGGTATGATGTCATCCTTGCTGAGTCCAGCTACAATTCATGATGCTTTTGGATCTTTGACAGACCCATGAAGATGCTTCCTCCCCACTGGCTGTTACATGTAGTCTCAGTCTCATAACACAAAGAGCTAAAATCTTCTCACATTTCATAGTAGGTTACCACTTGGATTCTGATGCAATATATTGTATAAACTACTGAGAGGAATCGGGTGTAATTTAACTTTGCAAATTAAAATTCAGATACATCTAGGTATCCTTATAAAAACGTGTAGGAGGGAATGGTATCAGATCCTATTTTCAGTTTATCATAACGGTCCTAAAAGTTCATCTCTTTGAGTGGATCAACAGCAAATGCTAAGAGAGAGAAAGGGGAAAGTTGGCATGTTTGACAGAGTTGGAATTATTATCCTGTGATCCTATAAAAGAGGGCTGGAAGCTGACCAAGAGTTGAGAGGCAGAGCAAGGAGACCTGCCTGCAAAGCTGACAGGTTCCTTTGCCTGCATGATACAATTTAAATCCTTTCATTTTATGATTATGATTATTTTTTATTTTTAGCAGGCTTTGTTCAGTGCCCTAAAACCTTATGATAGCTCCTTATTCTTATTCAACAAAAGGCACATTTCTTCACTTGATTCTATTCTTGCCTGCCTCCTGGAGAAATTAACAGAGCAAACAGCACTTTTTTATCAAACAATATGCCAATTTTCAAAAGCACATGCCATCCACCAAACCTTGCTGAATAACAAAGACTCCTGTGAACAGTTTGCTCTGTCATTCTTTTGCATCCACGCTGCACACAATGCTCTGATTTTTTTTTTTTTTTTTTTTTTTTGGCAAGAAGGCCTAGCAGAAGGAAACAGAGCTACTGAAACAAGGAGGAGAGAGAATGTAAGCTGACACGTTCCCCAGTTCCAGCCCTGCTTTTCTTCGGCCAACTAACAGCTACACCCACAATGCTCTGATTGAGGGCAGGACAACTGGACTGCAATGATCACCTGAGAGCGCTATTCAGGGTATGCAAATTCTCTCCAGTATTCTGAGTAAAGCCCATTGGGAGGGTAGTACTGTGACAAAGCATATTTGAAAGAGGATGGTCAACCATGGATATTACCATGCACATATGGCCACACAAGGCTTGACTATATAATGCTTTTTCCTGAAAAATAAGTTGGCAGCCATATAGAATTTGTTGTTAATATTTGATGCAGGGAGGGGCTGCTATCCAATCTGGAATGAGTGAGGCGTGAGTCCGGGCACCGTTTTTGGCTTTTTTTCATGGCTATTGTCCTGTCTGTAACCGAGGCAGAACTGACATTCAGGAGACGTAGCAGTAGAGACTCCCCAGTAGCAGCCGGGGGAAGCTTGGTCCATTCTTCACTGACTGCACAGCAAACATTATTAAAGGCAGGGGAAGCCATTTGTTCATGAATATACATTTGATACGTATAAATGCTTTGTGCCATGAATATTTATCTCTTTCATGGATTGCAGCTGCTGTGTATTGAAAACTATTAACAGGTTGGAAACCGTCCTTTAGAAACCTATGCCTGCCATTTGTGTGCAAAATCATGTCTGGAAATTTATCTTTTCCCACTCTCTTTTTTGTGGGAAAGATAGAATACCACTGGGACTTAAAGTGAAATTGGTCCCTTAGTAGACAGAGAATTTGGTAAAAATGGAAGCCTGTTTTTCGTGAGTGAAAGTGAGTCAGTTGTATCTGACTCTTTGCAACCCCATGGACTATACAGTCCACGGAATTCTCCAGGCCAGAATACTGGAGTGGGTAGCCTTTCCCTTCTCCAGGGGATCTTCCCAACCCAGGGGTCGAACCCAGGTCTTCCGCATTGCAGGCGGATTCTTTACCAGCTGATCCATATATATATATTTTTTTTTTTTTCTAACTTAAATTATTTTTGTAATTTTATAACCAAGGGAGATTTTATTTATCAACTGGCATTTGGGTTTTGATGAATATTCCATTGGTAACAGAGGTGAAATCATCAGATATTAAATAGTATACAACTGTGAGGGTGAGGAGTGTCACTTAATTTTATTACTAAGATGGGATTCTTAGGCCTGTGGAACTTGGGGAATTTAGTGTGGGATGTACAGTTTTTCAGACTCTGATATTTTTTATTCCCTCATGAGCTATATAATCTAGTCACTCTTCTTCTTTAAAAAAAATTATTTTTAAATTGGAGGATAATGGCTTTACAATGTTGTGTTGATTTCTGCCCTACAACAAGGAGAGTCAGATCTAGCCACACCTAACCCCTCTCAAACAACAAACCAAGCTCTCTCATGCCTCAGGGCATTTATTAATTCCATTCCCATTGTCTGAAACATTTTTCTCTCCTATAATTCTGATCCTCACTGGATCTCCGCTTGGCCCCTTTCTCTTCAAGAATCAGCTGAAGCACTTGTATTTTGTGATACAAATCTTCTATGACCTGAAGTTGTTGTTTATTGCTAAGTCTTGTCTGACTCTTTGTAAACTCATGGATTGTAGCACACCAGGCTTCCCTGTCCTCTGTCTCCTGGAGTTTGCTCAAATTCATGTCCATTCAGTCAGTAATTCTTTCTATTCAGCTCATCCTCTGATGCCCCCTTCTCCTTTTGCCTTCAGTTTTTACTAGCATCAGGGTCTTTTACAATGAGCTGGTTCTTTGCATCAAGTGACCAAAGTATTGGAGCTTCTGCTTCAGCATTAGTCCTTCCAATGAATATTTAGGGTTGATTTTCTTTAGGATAGATTAGTTTGATCTGCTAGAAGTCCAAGTGATTCTCAAGAGTCTTCTCCAGCACCACAATTTGAAAGCATCAATTCTTTGGTTCTCAACCTTCTTTACAGTCCGACTCTCACATCTGTACATGACTACTGGAAAAACTGTAGGTTTGACTACACGGACCTTTTCTGGCAAAGTGATGTCTCTGCTTTTTAATATGTTGTCTAGGTTTATCATAGCCTTCCTTCCAAGGAGTAAGTGTCTTTTAATTTCATGGCTGCAGTCACCATCTGCAGTGATTTTGGAGCCCAAGAAAATAAAATCTATCACTGCTTCTACTTTTTCCCCTTCTATTTGCCATAAAGTGATGGGGCCAGATGCCATAATCTTAGGTTTATGAATGTTGAGTTTTAACACAGTTTTTTCATTCTCTTCTTTCACTCTCATCAAGAGGCTCTTTAGTTCCTCACTTTCTGCCATTAGAGTAGTATGTTTGCATATTTGAGATTTTTGACATTTCTCCTGGCCATCTTGATTCCAGCTTGTAATTCATCCAGCCTGCCATTTTGCATGATGTACTCTGTACATAGGATCACCAGGTGGTTCAGTGGCAAAGGATCTGCCTGCCAATGCAGGATATGCAGGAAACAAGGGTTCAATTTTTTGGTCAGGAAGATCTCCTGGAGGAGGAAATGGCAACTGACTCCAGTATTCTTGCCAGGAAACTCCTGTGGACAGAAGAGCCTGGTGGGCTGTAGTCCATAGGGGTCACAAAGAGTCAGGCACGAGTGAGCATGCAAGCACGCAACTCTGCATGTGAGTTTAATAAGCAGGTGACAATATGCAGCTTTGTCATACGACTTCCCAATTTTGAACCAATTGTTCCATGTTCAGTTCTCACTGCTCCTTCTTGACCTGCATACAGGTTTCTCAGGAGACAGGTAAGGTGGTCTGGTATTCCCATCTCTTAAAGAATTTTCCACAGTTTGTTGTAATTCACCCAGTCAAAGGCTTTAGTGTAGTCAATGAAGCAGAAGTAGATGTTTTTCTGGAACTCCATTGCTTTCTCCATGATCCATTGAATGTTGGAAATTTGATATCTGATTCCTCTGCCCCTTTGAAACCCATCTTGTATATCTGGAAGTTCTTAGTTTATGTACTGCTGAAGCTTAGCTTGAAAGATTTTCAGCATAACCTTCAGCATGTGAAATGAGTACGATTGTACAGTAGTTGGAACGTTCTTTGGCATTGTTCTTCTTTGGGATTGGAATGAAAACTGACCTCTTCCAGTCCTGTGGCCACTGCTGAGTTTTCCAAATTTGCTGGCATATTGAGTGCAATACTTTAACAGCATCATCTTTTAGGATTTGAAATAGTTCACCTAGAATTCTGTCACCTCCAATAACTTTGTTCATAGTAATGCTTCACAAGGCCCACTTGACTTCACACTCCAGGATGTCTGGCTCTAGATGTGTGACCACACCATCGTGGTTATCTGGGTCATTAAAACCTTTTTTGTATTGTTCGATATATTCTCATCACCTCTTCTTAATCTCTTCTGCTTCTGTTAGGTCCATACCATTTCTGTCCTTTATCATGCCTGTTCTTGCATGAAATGTTCCTTTGATATATACAATTTTCTTGAAGAGATCTCTAGTCTTTCCCATTCTATTATTTTCCTCTATTTCTTTACATAGTTCATTTAAGAAGGCCTTCTTGTCTCTCCCGCCTATTCTCTGGAAATCTGCATTCAGCTGGGTACATCTTTCCCTTTCTACTTGGCTTTCACTTTTCTTCTTTCCTCAGCTATGCGTGAAGCCTCCTCAGACAACCTCTTTGCCTTCTTGCATGTCTTTTTCTTTGGGATGATTTTGGTCACAGCTTTCTGTGCAATGTTATGAACCTCCATCCATAGTTCTTTAGGCATTCTGTCTACCATATCTAATCTCTTAAATCTCCACTTTAAGACGGGAATACCAGACCACCTTACCTGTCTCCTGAGAAACCTGTATGCAGGTCAAGAAGGAGCAGTTAGAACTGATCACTTATACAGTGGTCACTTCCGCTGTATAATCTTTAAGGATGTGATTTGCATCATACCTGAATGGCCTAGTAGTTTTCCCTACTTTCTTCACATTAAGCCTGAATTTTGAAATAAGGAGCTCATGATATGAGCCACAGTCAGCTCCAGGTCTTGTTTTTACTGACTGTATAGAGCTTATCCACCTTTGGCTGCAAAGAACATAATCAATTTGATTTTGTTACTGACCATCTGTTGATGTCCATGTGTAGAGTTGTCTCTTGTGTCATTGGAAGAGGATATTTGCTATGACCAATGTGTTCTCTTGGCAAAATTCTGTTAGCCTTTGCCCTGCTTCATTTTGTACCTAAAGGCCAAACTTGCCTGTTACTCCAGGTATCTTTTGACTTCCTACTTTGCATTCCAATTCCTTATGATGAAAAAGGTACCATTTTGGTGTTAGTTCTAGAAGGTCTTGTAGGTCTTCATGGAACCATTCAATTTCAGCTTCTTCAGCATCAGTGGTTGAGGCATAGACTTGGATTACTGTGATGTTGAATGGTTTACCTTGGAAATGAACTGAGTTCATTCTGTTGTGTATGAAATTGCAAGCAAGATTGCATTTTGGATTCTTTTGTTGATTATGAGGTTTACTCCATTTCTTCTAAGGAATTCTTGCCTATAGTAGTAGATATAATGGTCATCTAAGTTAAATTCGCTCATTCCTGTCATTTTAGTTCGCTAAGATTTCAGTGTTCACTCTTGCTATCTTCTGCTTGACCATGTCCAATTTACCTTGATTCATGGACCTAACATTCCAGGTTCTTATGAAATAATGATCTTTATAGCATTGGGCTTTACTTTCACCACCAAACACATCCACAACTGTGCATCATTTCTGCTTTGGCCTATCCACTTCATTCTTTCTGGAGCTATTAGTAATTGCCCTTTGTTCTTCCCCAGTAGCATATGGGACACCTTCTGACCTTGCAGGCTCATCTTCCAATGTCATGGCTTTTTGCCTTTTCATACTGTCCATGGGTTTCTCTATGTAAGAGTACTGGGGTGGGTTGTCATTTTCTCCTCCAGGGGACCATATTTTGTTGGAATTATTCACTATGAGTTGTCTATCTTGGGTGGTCCTGAACAGCAACAGCATGGCTTATGGTTTTATTGAGTTATGCAAGCCTCTTTGCCACAACAAGGCTACAATCCATGAAGGGGCTTCTGCAACCTACACTTCATCTTTAGGCTTCATTCTTGTTCCTTGAACAGCCCTTAAACAGACCCTACCTTAAACAAAACAACATGCTACTTAAATGAATAGATAAATGTATCACACATTAAAATGAATAGATAAATGTATCATGCATTAGTGATGAAGCTTTTTTAGTTATCTGGTACACCATCCAGGAATCACTAGATTGTATCTCAGGAATGTAATATGTTCATTCAGTTTTGTTTAGAATGGATTCAGTGTTAACATATTACTTGGGAAAACTCTTTTATTAACCAATGGTTCAGATCGCTACATGTTCTGGTCTTAGTCACTTCCCATTATTCAGGCTAAAATTAAAGCCCTTTCAGAGAATCCATTTATACTAGGTTAACTAATTCTATGCTACTTTTGGGCTCATGAATTAAATTATATTTAGGGTTACATCTTTCCCTAACCATTTGTATTTGGCCTTAACATTTCTTCATTCAGTTTCTCAGTCAAGATTATTACTCTTGTCTGGATTTTATCCAAGACTGCTATCCTCTTTCTAACCATAACTTACATTTGAATTGGGAATTTCAAGTGTTGTTTGAGGAAAATTCCTAATTCCAGTCAATAATTTTAATCAGTAAAATAAAAATTATTATGTGCTTCTAATTATATATATTAATATAAAGGCTTCTAATAAGATTTTTTGGACACTTCTCTCTCTCTCTGTCTATATATATATATAGATATATCTATATATCTATATGGAGAAGGCAATGGCACCCCACTCCAATACTCTTGCCTGGAAAATCCCATGGACGGGGAAGCCTGGTGGGCTGCAGTCCATGGGGTCGCTAAGAGTCAGACATGACTGAGCGACTTCACTTTCACTTTCATGCATTGGAGAAGGAAATGGCAACCCGCTCCCGTGTTCTTGCCTGGAGAATCCCAGGGACGGGGGAGCCTGGTGGGCCGCCATCTATGGGGTCGCACAGAGTCGGACACGACTGAAGTGACTTAGCAGCAGCATACATATATACGTAGTCTCTGTCTAGACTAAAGATCTTTGCATGTCGTTTACATTTGCATGTCATTTACATCTATGTATATCTATCATCGACATCATCATCACCACCAAAGTCATTTGTCTTAGTTCTTTCAGGTTTCTATAGTTGGCTTATAAACAGCATTTATCTTTTACAATTCTAGAGGCTGGGAAGTTCAAGATCACAATGCCAGCAGATTTGATGTCTGGTAACGATCTATTCTTGGTTTATAGACAATGACTTCTTGCTGTGTTCTTACATGGCAAGCTAGGCAAGCGATCTCTCTGGGGCCTCTTTTATAAGGACACTAATCCCATGCAGGAAGGCAGAACACTCATGCCCTAGTTATTTCCCAAAGGTCTCACTTCCTAATATCGTCACCGTAGGTCCCAAAGGTCTCACTTCCTAATATCGTCACCGTAGGCATCGTATTTTTAACATGAACTTTGGGGGGGACACAAATATTCAATCTATAGCATTGTCCTCTCTCTCTATTCAGTTTGTGTGTATCAATAGATCTCTTTATATATTTAAATAACTTATGACCACCACGATCAAAAGAGAAATGAGGAAAGTCAGGAAGCTCTTTACTTGGGGACCAATTATTATTCCTTTTATTTCTCTAGCCTTTCCTCTTTCATGTCTAGTTTTTAGCTATTTCATTGTTCATTAAAATGTCCTCCAGGGGAAAGAAGATGAGCTCTTAGCATCAAGTGCGACGGGTAGTGCTCTAGGGATACTCATTAAGTGTCTGTTGACAATGCCGGTGACGATGATAAAATCCAAATCAGTTAATTGGCTCTGTACCTGTTAGTAATCTCAATGAAACTTAGCACTAGACATAGGTTAAAATAGCTGGAGGATTTTCTGTCAATAGGGATGCTCTTCTTATGGATAGGAATACCCATGTCGAGGGCTTTTATCTCTCAATTTCTCTCAACTTGGAATGGAATAACAGAGCAAGGCTAGATCTGGTAAAGGCAGAGCAGACAAGTATGTCTGTAGTATTGCAGGATTGTGAGAAGGCCCTATCTGCTCACACTCTTCCTTCACCCACAAAGGTTAAACCCGCAGCTTATCCTTGAGCTAAGACATCCCTTCTATTTCCCCCTATTTGGGTACGCACAGGACACTGTAGAAATAGCAGGTTTTCAACCCAGAGAGAAGGAAACCTTTCAGCTAATTCTTGAAGGACATGTAGAAGTAAGTGAAATGGCCTGGAATGTCCGGGGGAAAGCTCTCTGTCTCTCGTCTCAGCTAAGATAGGCCAAGTTCAAAGTCCTGAAAGAGTGAAAGCACGAAATTATAAAATACCTATGGAGAAGAACCCAAAGCTGAGAGACAAGCTTCACCCACTAGGCAATTTCCTCTGGGGCCACTCTGTGTAGCCTGAGATGTGCTCTTCATTTTCATATTTCAGAGCTTTTCCTTTTGTTTCTCAAAAATTTTGAATTGTTTTCTGTGTTTAATTGCTGTAACAATTTTAGCTATTTATTGATGCTAATGGTGAATACAAGTGTAACTTTATTCCCTAGAGTACATACACTTCCCTTGAACAATATTTTTCATTAAGTTTTTGAATACAACCAGTATAGTCTGGGGTTACAGGAAAACCTACCAACTTATTTGCTAAGTAATGAGTACTATAAGTATGCCCATTTTATTTAAAAGTTAAGTTTTAGAGATTCAAACCAGTTTTCTAAATCTGAGATCAGTTTCACACACACAAAAATATATATGGTTGTGCTGTGAGATTTTAAGAGGAAATGTATTTAAAAGAATGTTATTTTATATTACCCACAGAGTACATGTTAAAATATGTCATATTTATTTCAAATGTCTTTCCTGCATGAAATAAGCCTATTCTTGGTAAACACACATCTCCTGCCCACCTACTTCAGGTTCTTGAAACTTTTCATCTCTCTCTCTCTTTTTTTTTCCTTAAAATTTTGTGAAGCCTATGGCTTTTAATTTCTATAAGAGCTCCAAAATGCTAACTGTATCCCAAAATTGTGATTTTATTTTCTTTGCCTAAAAAAAGAGCCCAAATACATACAATGAGCCTACTAGACTTGAGGCTAGGAAAGATTGAAGGCAAAAAGATAAGGATGTGGCAGAAAATGAGATGGTTAGATAGCATCACTGACTCCATGGACATGAGTTTGAGCAAACTCTGGGCAATAGTGAAGGACAGAGGAGCCTGGTGTATTGTGGTCAATGGGATTGCAAAGAGTCTGGCATGACTTAGCGACTGGACAAAAACAAACAACACACACATACACGCCCCATAAACAAATTCCAGAGGTTTCCACTAAAGGGAATACAGAAAAGAGGAAAAAGTGGGGTGTATGTCAGAATTTAGACAATTAATAAATAACATTCTTCTCTTTCCTGGCTGAGTTTGAAACTATCTAGCACACAGGACTAAGGATAATAATCAAAATATCAACTTTATCTGATACAAAAATCTGGATCGGAGAATGACTTACATATGTGACAAAAAGCCATTAATTTTATACACCAGGCAGAGGTAGAAAACTCACAGTGTTCCTGACATGAAAATAGTGACAGGAGTGGTGTGTGTGTGTGTGTGTGTAATCTGCCAGGCTCTGCTGTCCATGGAATTCTCTAAGCAAGAATACTGGAGTGGGTTGCCATTTCCTTCTCCAGGGGATCTTCCCGACCCAGGGATCGAAACTGGTTCACTTGTGTCTCCTGCGTTGGCAAGCCGGTTCTTTACTAGCTGAGCCACCAGGGAAGCCAGGAGTGGTATGTGCCCCTGTAACTTTTATAGCAACAAGAAGCACAGATAGCACCTTCCTGGAGGGAAAACTCGCTTCCGAAGAGTTACAAGAGGGAGCTACGTGGAGGATTCCTGTTCCTTCTTTCAATTTATCAATCACATAAAGAAGAGTAAGAGAGGCCATGGGACTGTTTCTTCAGCAGTGGTCCCTCCATAGGGAAATCTTAAGACAGAAAACAGGAAGAGCCCCTCCTTTTGACATGTAAGGGCTCCTATTAGCCTCACTGTCTGAATTCAATTAGGCCATTTCGATTTTCTTTAAGCCTTTGGCAAGCTTCATGGCCACTCTGAACTATTCTTGGTTTGCTTATGCCTTTCAAAATTATCCTTAGGAGAGTTCTGAGAGCCTGGCTCTTGGGAAAGAGTACATTTTGTTCCAAATCTGTTCTTAGCTAAGCCAGAATGGAGCCAGATCTGGGTGCTTTCAAAACAGAACCTCTATATTAGTCACAAAAATTAGAGGCAATAAAACTTATCAGATCATCTGCTCCCTCCTCGTGTCAAGCCCAGGGAAGGCGGGCTGCTGATCATCTTGAATTTACACTGTTTATCGGAAGAGTGACTAAATCAAGCTTCCTCAGAAATAGACGCTGAGGGGCTCACTATGTGTCAGCATACATATTCAGAAATGTATCCAGAGCACATGGACAAGAATGTACTCCAACAAAAGAAAAGTGCTCTGAGAAGACTCTTTTTCACCACTATGTCAATTTAATTTCTTAGTCAACTTCCTACCTAGCACTCAAATCATACCCACAATTTTAATGTTCACTTTTATTTTGTTGAAATTATTCTCATCAGAATCATTATCTTCCAGGTAAGCTTTTCAATGAAAACCAGTTCTTGCTAATCAAGTTTTTTATTCATAGCAACAATTGGAAATTTTGTTTTATGGACATCCTACCAAGTCCACTTATTCTCAGTCAAATTCTGCAGAGAGAAATTTTATGAAAACATTTTGCTTTTGTCAATTTTTAGTCAACAACCAATTTTACCGTATGTAGTTTTTGTTTTGCTTTGTATGCTTATTTTATCATTAATATTCATTATGAATTGGATAGAGCAAAACAGTTTGTATTTATTTCTTAGCAAATTTGTGAGAAAGTACTAAACAATTCACCAGTTATTGCAGGATTACTGTATGATACAGGATTGGACTGCTGTATTGCTAACCCATCTCTTTTGTATGTTTCTCCATCACTCTGAGTATTATATTTTAAAGTGCTTCTTCTCTTGGTGTAGCCAAGAGCATATGAGAGGGCCAAAGGTCTTGTTTTGTTCCATATTTATCAATATTTGGTAGAAAAGAAAGCTAGGAGTGTTAAAAAGAAAAAAAATTCTTTGTTCTCTTTTTTCTTTCTATTTGTTGTATCTTTGTTCTATTTTCCTTCCCTTTTCAGCCTTATCAAAGTTTCTCTGATTTATCCTTTTATGCTTCTGTCACTATTCTATCCCCTTTGTCTCCTGTTTGGTACTCTGCTTGCAGTTGGCCTTATTCTTTCTTTCTTGCATCTTCTAAATCTCACTCAGTATCTTGAACACTCTCCTCTGAAGCATTTAGCTGGACATCTATCGTCCTACCTCCATCTCTCACCAAGAGCTGCTTTTCTGAGCACTGGATGTTATGTTGATAAAGGCATAGGGAAGAACTTCTTGCCCTTGCCACTTAGCATCCCACTTGGATCCAGTCACCATGCCAAAAGAAGCTGTGAAACTGTTTTTTGGTATGGCTCTAAAAGGAGCACTGAAAATGACCCTCCCATCTGGGCTTGGTTTTATGGGGCAGAGGGATGTAAGTTCTGATCTCAGGATGACTTTGCCAGATCAAGGAGCTTGGAATCACCATAGATTTATTGGACAATAAATCTGCATGCTTGGGCCTGCATCAGTTGGTTTCAGTCTTCATGCATTGAGATACAGTTTCTGCCTTTTCTTAACTGTTTAAAATGTTGTGGTACTGGGTTGAGTTTTTGCAAGCATTTGTTATTGTTTCTGTTGTTATTTACTACTAACTGGGTTTGCGTGTTTGCTTGTCTTATAATTCAGTGTATAACCATCACCACAGTCTATTTTCAGAACATTTACAAACTCCCTAAAAAAAGAAACTCCAAACCGTATTCATTAGCCATCTTTCTTCATTCCCCAACTGAGGAACTACTAATATTCAGTTTTCTGCCTCCATGGATTTGCTTATTTAGGGCATTTCAAATAAATGGAATTACCCACAATGTGTGGTCTTCTGTGAGTGATTTCTTTCATTTAGCATGATATGTTCAACGCTCATTCATTTTAAAGCATGTATCTGTACTTCATTTTTTTATTGCTAAGAAGCATTCTATTGCATGAATATGCCACATTTTGATTATCCATTCATCAGTTTATGGTTATTTAGCTTGTTTCCACTTTTTAGTCATTATAAATAATCGTTATTCATAGTAATGAACATTCATGAGCATGCTTTTGTGTGGATATATGTTTTAATTTCACTTGGGTATCTATCTAGCATTAGTATAGATAGGTCTTATGATAATTCCACAGCCACCATTTTGAGGATCTTTCAAACTATTTTCTAAAATGCCTGCCCTGTTTTACACAAATTCATTCTTTTGATTGTGGGCATCTTGTTTTCCCAACACCATTTGCTGAAAAGACTGTCCTTTGCTCACTGAATTGTCATGGTGCTCTTGTTGCAAATAAATTGGGCATAAATGTAAAGATTTTTTTTCTGGACTGTCAATTTAAATACATATGTCTAACCTCATGCCAGCACCACATTGTCTTGATTACTGTAAATAAATTTTGAAAATGAGAAATACGAGTCCTCTAATTTTGCTCTTTTTCAAGATTCTTCTGGTTATTCTGAGTCCCTTGGCTTTTTGTATGAATTTTAGAATCATTTTGTCAATTATTGCAAGAAAATCAGCTATACTTTGAAAAGGACTACACTGAATTGGTAGATTAATTTACTGAGTAGTAATACATCTTAAAAATGTTAAGTCTTCTCATCCATGAAGGTAGGATATTGTTCCATTTATTTAGATCTTTAATTTCTTTCAGTAATAGCATTATACTTTAAAATGTTATTTCTATTTATTTGATATATTTTGCTACTATTGTAAGTGGAATTATTTTCTTATTTTAATTTTCGGATTATTTGCGGCTTGTTATTTTTGTACTTTGAGCTTATATTGAGGTGCAAAATTGAATTTGATTATTAGTACTAATAATGAATTTCTTTGGATTTTCTATATACAAGATCAAGTCACTTGCAAATAGAAATAGTTTCAATTCTTCCTCAAGGTAGGCTGGAGGTGAGTGATTGGTACTGTCTTTTTTCTTACATATTTTCTGCTCATGCACCCAGATTTGCGTGTGCATATGGCCTTTTGGATCCTCAGAAATATGTCAAACTCCTCTATAGCCATCTACTTCTCTAGCAGTTCCTTTAAAATTTCAGGTGAGGTCCTTGTTTTCCATTGCTGAAGTCATAAGCATAAGCAGTTGCTTCTAGAAGTTTGTTATTGTGTTAGAAGTGCCCTGGAGATAGGCCTCAGGTAAGCTGAGCTCTGAGTCAAATCAAAGAGCCAACAGACTCTGGGAACAGAGATTTTCTAGGGCACTGCAATTTTGAATAGACTATTGACCTTTTTCTTGGATGATACTTTTACTGGACTTCCACAAGATGTCAGATTTCTCCATTGTCAGCAATGTCGTCAGCTTTTGTCTAGGATGTTACTGAGCTGGGAGTGAAAGGGTAAGTATAACCTAAGTCAGGATGACAGATAACCCACTGTCTCACTGAGGTTCAGTGATTTTTTTTCTATATAGATGGTTTTTAGTTTGTTACTGTTTAGTCACTAAGTCATGTCTGACTCTTGAGACCCTCGTGGACTGTAGCCCACCAGGTTCCTCTCTCCATGGAATTTCCCAGGCAAGAATACTGGAGTGGGCTGCCATTTCTTATTCCAGGGAATCTCCCCAACACCAGGGATCAAATATATGTCTCCTGCGTTGACAGGTGGATTCGCTACCACTGAGCCATCTGGGAACCTATATGTAGAGTATGTCAGGTGAAATGATGGGCTGGATGAATCACAGGCTGGAATTAATATTTCCAGGAGAAATATTAACAACCCCAGATATGCAGATGATACCACTCTAATGGAAGAAAGTGAAAAGTAACTAAACAGTCCCTTGATGAAGGTGAAAGAGAAGAGTGAAAAAGCTGGTTTGAAATTCAGTGTTCAAAAACTAAGATCATGGTATCTGGTCCCATCACTTCATGGCAAGTTGAAGGGGAAAAAGTGAAGCAGTGACAGATTTTATTTTTGGAGGGGCTCCAAGCTCACTGCAGTTGGTGACTGCAGCCGTGGCATTAAAATAAGCTTGTTCCTTAGAAGAAAAGCTATGACAAACCTAGGCAGTGTATTATAAAGCAGAGACATCACTTTGCCAACAAATGTCGTGTGGTCAAAGCTATGGTTTTTCCAGTAGCCATGTATGGGTGTGAGAGCTGGATCATAAGAGGGCTGGACTGGAATCATATGGAAACTTATTCAGAAACATGACTGGTACCCAGGCTATAATGACTCAAAAGTTGGGCATGCTTTTCATTGCTGAGGAGAGCCTATATGTGTAAGTTCTTGGGTTTCTCATAGAATGAGACTAGTTCCAAGAGGGAGCATCCAAGTCACTTGTAGTTATTTCCATCATACTGTATTGATCAAAGGAATCAAAAGCTCATCCAGATTCCGAAAGAGGGCTCACAAACTCAGCCTCTTTATGGGCTGTAGGAAGGTGCTATTGCAAAAGAGCGTGTGGGTGGCAGATGCTGTGTGGATATCTATTGAAAGCACATTTGTCCACATTCATTGCTATGTAGTTACCTTTTTAACTGTCTATCATCTCATCTGAAACTCAAGTTCAAGGAAGTTGACTTAGGTCTCTCTATATCCCCAATGCCAAGCACTCAGTAAATGTTTGAACTGAAGGCTTAAAGGCTGGAGAGATGTAAAGAAGAAATGTGAGAAGAAAAAGGAACTTGAAATTGACTAATTGTATCAGCTTTATAATGAGTGAGGGTGTCTCCTTGATGTGAAAACAGCTTGGTGTGTGGATCTATGTTTCTTTAACCTACTTTTCCTTTCTGCTTTCAGTTTCTTTTTCATTCAGCCAAGATGGGAATATTCATCATTTCCAAGGCTCTGTGCCATTACCCTCAATTACCATTTTGTTTTTAGCTTTATACTGGCAAAACTGTGCCCCTGGCCAACCTAACCATTCATCTCTCTGTACTCTACAATGAATTATTGATCACTGCCAGATAAAATTCACCCAGGCTTCTAGGATGCTCCTGTGAGCTCACAGTTGATGCTTGTATTAGTTTGGATAGGTTTATAGATTGATCAGGCTTCCTTCCTGGCTATAGTTCTCTCATTTCTCTTCCTAAGGCCCAGGCTGAAGGGGCATCAACCACCTGAGGCATGTTCTTCTCCTGATGGGGGTCAGAAATACCAGAGACACCATGAGTAGAAATAAACACCATATTTACTACTTAGAATCAAAACTGGCACATTGTCCTTTCATTTTCTTTCTTTTTTTTTTAATTTTATTTTATTTTTAAACTTTACAATATTGTATTGGTTTTGCCATATATGGAAATGAATCTGCCACAGGTATACATGTGTTCCCCATCCTGAACCCTCCTCCCTCCTCCCTCCCCATACCCTCCCTCTGGGTCATCCCAGTGCACCAGCCCCAAGCATCCAGTATCATGCATCGAACCTGGACTGGCGACTCGTTTCATATAGGATATTATACATGTTTCAATGCCATTCTCCCATTGTCCTTTCAGATGCACTCTACCGTCCAAAGAAAGACTAAGCCAAACAATATGAAGCAAGTATATTCCTTATGTAGATAGAGGCAAACAATGGTACACTATATTCCAAATTTTCACTGGATCCTCTCAGCTGTCCCTCGTTCTTTCTATGTACCTCCAATTACTGATTTTTATGATTTTCCTCGAAAGTCATTTACAATTTCATTCAGGATCTCAATCTCTCCATTAACCTACCTTATTCTAAGTAAAAGAGTCACTCTCCAACTTCAAAGATAAATTCGAGATTTTTCAGCAGGGGCTTTCTTAACTTGTAGTGGATCCCTTATAACAGTCACTTCTCTGTATGTTCCCCTCCAAGCTTAGTGCAAATCATATCCATGGTTCAGTTTAATGCTAATCCTTTCACCTCTTTTCTGGACCCCAGCCCTTCTGATCTTCTTTAGATTTGACACTGTTAATTATATCCTCTTATAATTTTAAATTGTTCATCTCATCTTATTAATAGAGTAGTTATGAGACAGTATAAACTATGAAAGTATCAAAAATTCAGCCATATTGTTTCATCATATGAATATTGGAAATATTATTTTAATATAGGAAAAGCATGAAAATAATTCAGTATAGAATGAAACAGATTGAATGAATAAACCAAGTGGTACAGACACCTATGTGGGAGGCTTTAAACTGACAGGGGACATGAATTCTTTAAATTTTACTTTCTGTGGCACACCAATTATAAAAAGAGATGCCAAATGATAGCTATGGTAGTTAGAGAATTTTCTTGGATGCCTTCATCTCTAGGCTTTAAGACAATTGAAATCTCTGGTTGCTAAGCCAATGCTGTGAGCTGATGATGAATTAGTTTTCTGTTGCTGAGTAACAAATTACCATCGTATACTTATGGGCTTAATACATGTTTATTACCTCAGTTTCTATAGTCTCAGTGTACTTTAACTGAGCCTTTGTCTTGGGATTTTATTTTATTAATTAATTTATTTATTTTAATTGGAGAATAATTACTTTACAATATTGTGATGTTTTTGCCATGCATCAACATGAACTGGCCATAGGCATACATGTGTCTCCCTCATTCTGAATCCCCCTCCCACCTCCCTCCCCACCTTATCCCTCTGAGCTGTCCCGGAGCACTGACTTTGGGTGCGCTGCTTCATGCATTGACCTTGCACTAATCATCTGTTTTACATATGGTAGTATACGTGTTTCAGTGGGATTCTCTCAAATCATCCCACTTTCACCGCCTTCTGCTGTGTCCAAAAGTCTCTTCTTTACCTCTGTGTCTCCTTTGCTGCCCTGCATGTAGGATCGTCGTTACCATCTTTCTAAATTCACATATATGTGTTAATATACAATATTCATCTTTGTCTTTCTAACTTACTTCAATCTGTATAATAGGCCTCATTAGAACTGACTCAAATGCATTACTTTTTGTAGCTGAGTACCGAAATCAGATTGATTATATTCTTTGCAGCCAAAGATGGAGAATCTCTATCCAGTCAACAAAAACAAGACCAGGAGCTGACTGTGGCTCAGATCATGAACTCCTTATCGCCAAATTCAGACTTAAATTGAAGAAAGAAGGGAAAACCAGTAGACCATTCAGGTATGACCTAAATCAAATCCCTTATGATTATACAGTGGAAGTGAGAAATAGATTTAAGGGACTAGATCTGATAGATAGAGTGCCTGATGAACTATGGAATGAGGTTTGTGACATTGTACAGGAGACAGGGATCAAGACCATCCCCATGGAAAAGAAATGCAAAAAAGCAAAATGGCTGTCTGGGGAGGCCTTACAAATAGCTGTGAAAAGAAGAGAAGCAAAAAGCAAGGGAGAGAAGGAAAGATATAGGCACCTAAATGCAGAGTTTCAAAGAATAGCAAGAAGAGATAAAAAATCCTTCCTCAGCGATCAATGCAAAGAAATAGAGGAAAACAACAGAATGGGAAAGACTAGAGATCTCTTCAAGAAAATTAGAGATACCAAGGGGACATTTCATGCAAAGATGGGCTTGATAAAGGACGGAAATGGTATGGACCTAACAGAAGCAAAAGACATTAAGAAGAGGTGGCAAGAATACACAGAAGAACTGTACAAAAAAAAGCTTCACGGCCCAGATAATCATGATGGTGTGATCACTCATCTAGAGCCAGACATCCTGGAATGTGAAGTCAAGCGGGCTTTAGAAAGCATCACTACGAACAAAGCTAGTGGAGGTGATGGAATTCCAGTTGAGCTACTTCAAATCCTGAAATGATGATGCTGTGAAAGTGCTGCACTTAATATGCCAGCAAATTTGGAAAACTGAGCAGTGGCCACAAGATTGGAAAAGGTCAGTTTTCATTCCAATCTCAAAGAAAGGCAATGCCAAAGAATGCTGAAACTACCACACAATTGCACTCATCTCACATGCTAGTAAAGTAATGCTCAAAATTCTCCAAGCCAGGCTTCAGCAATACGTGAACCGTGAACTTCTTGATGTTCAAGCTGGTTTTAGAAAAGGCAGAGGAACCAGAGATCAAATTGCCAACATCCGCTGGATCATGGAAAAAGCAAGAGAGTTCCAGAAAAATATCTATTTCTGCTTTATTGACTATGCCAAAGCCTTTGACTGTGTGGATCACAATAAACTGTGGAAAAT
>NW_011495084.1:13253801-13273143 GCF_000754665.1 Bison bison bison | reverse complement strand
AATCACTGCAGATGGTGACTGCAGCCATGAAATTAAAAGACACTTACTCCTTGGAAGGAAAGTTATGACCAACCTAGATAGCATATTCTAAAGCAGAGACATTACTTTTCCAACAAAGGTCCGTCTAGTCAAGGCTATGGTTTTTCCTGTGGTCATGTATGGATGTGAGAGTTGGACTGTGAAGAAGGCTGAGTGCCAAAGAATTGATGCTTTTGAACTGTGGTGTTGGAGAAGACTCTTGAGAGTCCCTTGGACTGCAAGGAGATCCAACCAGTCCATTCTGAAGGAGATCAGCCCTGGGATTTCTTTGGAAGGAATGATGCTGAAGCTGAAACTCCAGTACTTTGGCCACCTCATGTGAAGAGTTGACTCATTGGAAAAGACTCTGATGCTAGGAGGGATTGGGGGCAGGAGGAGAAGGGGACGACAGAGGATGAGATGGCTGGATGGCATCACTGACTCGATGGACGTGAGTCTGAGTGAACTCTGGGAGTTGGTGATGGACAGGGAGGCCTGGAGTGCTGCAAATCATGGGGTCGCAAAGAGTTGGACACGACTGAGCGACTGAACTGAACTGAACTGAATGTGATATGTACCCTAACTTCCTTATCCTTTCATCTGCCAATGGACATTTAGGTTGCTTCCATGTCTTAGCTATTGTAAATGGTGCTGCAATGAACACTGGAGTAGAAGTGTCTTTTTCAATTCTGCTTTTCTCTGGGTATTTGCCCAGCAGTGGGATTGCTGGGTTGTATGGCACTTCTATTCCCAGTTTTGGAAAATGTAGGTCAGAACTTTGATCTCCTTTGAGCCTTGAGATCACCTTCACAGCTTACACTGATTGTCGGCAGAGTTCAGTTCCTTGTCGTTGTAAGATTGAAGTCCTTTTTCTGAAACTGAAGTCCAGTTTTCTCTCTGGCTGTGGTTTGGGGACTGCTCTTAGTCCCTAAAGGCTGCCCTCAGGTCCTTGCCACATGGTCCTTTAGACAGGCAGCTCACAACGTGATTGTTTGCTTCTTTATGCTGCAGGAGAATCTATCTTGTTGTGAAGCTCTCTTTTAAGAAAAGCTTAAATTCTATTTTTTAAATTCACTTTTATTTTTAAAGACTGTATAGTTTCTTTTATGCCTACAATTTTTTTTTTTTTTTTCAGTGAGCCATGCAGCATGTGGGGTCTTGGTTCCCCAACCAGGGGTCAAACCTATGCCGTCTGCATTGGAGCGTGGAGTCTTAACCACTGGACTGCCAGGGAAGTTCCTAGATTCTAATTTAAAGACCCACTCAGGCAAAGTTCTCTTTTGTTTATCTCAGTTTGGTACCTCAATTATATCTACAAAATTCCTTCTCATTTGCCATGTAATATAAGTAAACACAAGAATGAAATCTTGTATACATGAATCTCATCCACACTCAAGAGAAGATTATAGAGGCTGTATATGCCGAGGGTAAATCTTGACCACCAACTTAAAATTATTTCTATCACAAATCAAAACCTCCAAATTATCTTTCAAGTGAAACTCAGAATTTTTAAGGCTGACATAATTGTTTATTTAATGAATATTTGCCTTTTCTTCTGACAGAGGAAGGTAAATAAAAGCTTTAAATTTGTTTTCATTTTTGTGCTTTGTGACTTTTTTTTTTAAGTAAAAAAAGATCTTTTATTTTTTATTTCTTACCTGTTACTCTGGAAAATTCCTTTGCTTCTCCTGTGTTAGATCTTCTCTTCTTGGGTTATGTCTTAACTTCTCTCGTTTTAGTCATTCCGTTTGGCATGTTGTGATTCATGGGGTCGCAAAGAGTCAGACACGACTGAGCGACTGAACTGAACTGACTGAACTGAGTAGGCTCCTAAAAGTGACTTAAGGAAAGATACACATTTTTAATTCATATTCATCTAAAAATCTTTATCCTATTTTAATGCTCCACCTAGCATGCCTGGATATAAAATTCCAGATTTAAATACTTTTTTCCTTGGAATTTTGAAGTAATTGCTCCATTCTTTAAAAAAATTCCAATGTGGTTATTAAATCCTGTGTCATCCTGATTTTATTCCTTAGTTTGTGACATATTTTAATCTTTCTGGAAGCTTTTACAGCCAGATCTTTGTCTTTAGTGCTCTAAATTTTCACAATGACCTGTCTCACTGGAAGTCTTTTAAAAATTCATAGATCTGACAGGCTGTAGTTTATAAGAATCACTCTGGTTGAGTGATTTAAAAATAATGGATTTGAATATTTAAAATTGGAAGTGTGAGAACTTTATGGTTTAGACTCTTTATGGTGGCTTAGACTAAGGCAACTATGGTATCATAGGGAGGTGGAAATATTTAAGATATGTTTATATATTGAATAGACATAAAACGAGACACAATACAAAACAAAGGCTTTGACTGTGTGGATTACAATAAACTGTGGAAAATTCTGAAAGAGATGGGAATACCAGACCACCTGACCTGCCTCTTGAGAAACCTATATGTAGGTCAGGAAGCAACAGTTAGAACTGGACATAGGACAACAGACTGGTTCCAAATAAGAAAAGGAGTACGTCAAAGCTATATATTGTCACCATGCTTATTTAACTTATATGCAGAGTACATCATGAGAAACACCGGGCTGGAAGAAGTGCAAGCTAGTTTCAAGGTTGCCAGGAGAAATATCAATAACCTCAGATATGCAGATTACACCACCTTTATGGCAGAAAGTGAAGAAGAACTAAAGAGCCTTTGATGAAAGTGAAAAAGGAGAGTAAAAAAGTTGGCTTAAAGCTCAACATTCAGAAAACGAAGATCATGGCATCTGGTCCCATCACTTCATGGAAAATAGATGGGGAAACAGTGGCTGACTTTATTTTTTTGGGCTCCAAAATCACTGCAGATGGTGACTACAGCCATGAAATTAAAAGATGCTTACTCCTTGGAAGAAAAGTTATAACCAATCTAGACAGCATATTAAAAAGCAGAGACATTACTTTGCCAACAAAGGTCCATCTAGTCAAGGCTATGGTTTTTCCAGTGGTCATGTATGGATGTGAGAGTTGGACTGTGAAGAAAGCTGAGGGCTGAGGAATTGATGCTTTTGAACTGTGGTGCTGGAGAAGATTCTTGAGAGTCCATTGGACTGCAAGGAGATCCAACCAGTCCATCCTAAAGGAGATCAGTCCTGTGTGTTCATTGAAAGGACTGATGTTGAAGCTGAAACTCCAATACTTTGGCCACCTGATGCAAAGATCTGACTCATTTGGAAAGACCCTGATGTTGGGAAAGATTGAGGGCGGGAGGAGAAGGGGACAGCAGAGGATGAAATGGTTGGATGGCATCACTGACTCAATGGAAATGGGTTTGAGTGGACTTCGGGAGTTGGTGATGGACAGGGAGGCCTGGTGTGCTGCAGTTCATGGGGTCGCAAAGAGTCGGACACGACTGAGTGACTGAACTGAACTGAACAGACATAAACAGGCACATATAGTGTTTTTATAGATGACATCCTGGCTTTTGGACCATGAAGCAAAGGGGGAAGGGAAGCACGTTGAAAAGGAGAGCAAAGGTACAGTTGTGTGTGAAACTGCAGTTGAGTATATAGGTCTGGACTTAAAATAGAGATCTAGAAAAGGCATACATTTGGAATCCATTGGTATTGATATAATATTTAAAATCATAAGAGTAAAAAAAGTCAAGAATTTAGCAAATGTAGATGAGAGAAAAGAATGCCCAGGTAGAGCTGTAGAGAAGTCTAACTATGAGAGGGCAAGTGGCAAGGGATGTGGTGAAGGCAACGGCAACCCACTCCAGTACTGTTGCCTGGAGAATCCCAGGGACAGTGGAGCCTGGTGGGCTGCCGTCTATGGGGTCACACAGAGTCGGACACGACTGAAGCAACTTAGCAGCAGCAGCAGCGAAGGATGTGACAAAGGCAATGGAAACCTACTCCAGTACTCTTGCCTGGAGAATCCCAGGGATGGGGGAGCCTGGTTGGGCTGCCGTCTATGGGGCCGCACAGAGTCGGACATGATTGAAGCGACTTAGCAGCAGCAGCAGCGGCGAAGGATGAGTCAAGAAAAGTATCTTGAGAAGGAGGGAGTAAAGAAATAGGAGGGAAACTAGGAAAGAAGGAATTCTAAATGTCTAAAGAAGAGACTTCAGAGGAAGGAATGGTCAGTGTGTTGAATTTTGCTGACAGGTACAAACAGTTTGAGAAGTATCCATTATGTTTAGCCACAGGTTGGTCATTGTGATCTTAGTAAGAGAAGCTTTAGTAGTGTGCTGAGTGAAGACAGAATGGGATGTAAAAAGAAGCAATTCTTAGAGTTACTTTGTTCTGAAAAATAATTAAGAAAAAGAATGTAACTGGAGTGAGTTATATGGTCAAGGGACTTCTTCAAGGTGCTAGTGGAAAAAAGAGAGAGAGAATCAAGAAGAGTCAATCATGAGGAATCATTACCAAAGAAAAAGTGTTCCTAAAAGAATGGAAGGGAATGGCATCTACAACACAGGCAGAGAGTTGAGTTTTAGAGAAGGAAGGGACACTAATTCTATAGTTACAGGCAGAAGAGTGGGAAAGGATGTATCCAGACATGTTTTGTGAATTTCTTTGGGGGAAAATGAGAAAGTCTGTATTTGATGGCTACAACTCATAGACAGGGAGGAGGGTAAAAGCTATTTGGAGAGATCTGGAGAGATTGCTAAGTGGTGCTGAGAACCCTGTTGAAGTGGGTAATCATGAATTTTTAATTATGTCAACTGTATTAGTTATATAATTTTCTCTTAAAACCCAAACTCCTTTGCCTAATGATTCTCAAATGAAGATCTGCTTCAGAATTACATAAGAACCTTTTCCTTCAAGTTTTTCCGCAGTTGAACTTCAACTGAGACCAAATGATTCCAAATGTCTGGGTATGAAAAATAACATGTCTTTTAAAACCTCCAGACATTTATGATTTGATTATTATGCACAGAATCACTTTTTTGGCATGATATACATGGCTTTTCATGATTAGGCTGCTTTTGATGTGTTCATCTTTACCTTCTGCTACTCTTTGGTTTGAGCTCCTAAACTCCATAATAAACCACATGTTAAGGGGGCCCCTAATTGTTCCATGATTTTGCATCATTTTCTCAATACTGACCCAGAATGGAAAGCCAAACAAGCAGCATATCTTAATTAATCATTGAGAAGACTTAATTCTACATCACTAGTTACAGAACACACATCAGTCCCTCCATTCTTTTCTGTATCTCTCTACCTGATAGGGGTCTGGCCTGCATTGTCTAGATTCCTTTGTTAAAGGCAGTAATTCAGAAAATAACAGTTGTGATGGAAAAATGTTGAATGCATGCGAGCTCTGGTGCAAGTACAAAACCAAACTCATGAGTCTCTTCCATATATTTTGGAACCAGGTCACCGGTCAAACCAAGGTGAGAGGAGAAAACCAAGTCCCATGAAAACTAAGAGGACCTGATATCTATAAAGAGACGAAGCACCAAAAAGGCATGGTGTTTCAGACACATAGAGAGGACAGAGGTTTTAGAACAGGGAGAGACTAACCAAATGGGGCAAATGCTGAGACAGTCGTGTCAGATAAGAATTGAATCACTCATCATTATGGGAAATATAAAAGCCCTTGGTGACCTTCGCAAGAGCAATACCAGTGGGCACAAGAAACAAGAGCCAGATCACAGCAGGGCAAGGAATAAATTGGTTATTAGGAACTAGAGCCCTCTTGTAGCATGAAATTCTTTAAGGAGTCTGATAGTAAAAAGCAGAGTTGTATGGGGTCACAGAGAAGCATTTCTTTATTCAAGACTGGAGAAACTTAACTCTATATACACATAAACATGTATATCAATTTTAGGGAAAGAAACTGAAAAGAGAAGAAGAGAAAATGGAGAGGGTGAAGGAGAAGACGATAGGAGGAAAGAGCAAGAGAAAGACAAGGAGGAGGAACAGGAAGGGAGAGAAGAAGAGGAAAAGGAGACTGGGTGACCATGGGGAGGTGGTAGGATAACTGGAGAAACAAGATTCCTGAGGAGAAATTGGAATTTGCAGGAGAAAGAACTTCAGAGAGAAAGAAGACATCTTCTTTCACTAAGAAAAGGAGGGAATGCTGAAAGGATGCAGATAGATGAGACATACTCTAGGCTCTAGCAGACAAAGGTGGAAAGAGCTGTTGTTTGTAGTCTCACCTTGATCAAGCTAAAGAAAACCTTCATAAGTAAGAGTGGGGGAAGAGGAATCAAATCTGGGTTTTGAGGAGGAAGAACACTTTGTAACATGTCCTCTGAGGGAAAAGTGAAAGGGAACTGGGGATGACACAAGGAGATATAGCCTAGGAATAACTGAGGTTGGAGACCATGAATGCGAATTATCTCTGATGATGTGATTTTACTCTAGCAGCTCTCAGTGTCAAGAACTATGCTTGTATATTATAGATATTTATATGATATTGTTATTTTAATTTCAATGATGCACAGTAATATCATCTTGTGAGATAGGGTGTTTTTTTTTTTTTTCAAAACTATAATAAATGCCAATTTCATTCAACCAGAGACACTACTAGAAGGATTTATCATGAACTCCACATATGAAATGATCATGACATATGTCATTTAAGAAATGTTGCAAATTGTGCTATGGAAACAGACAGCACAGCTCTGCAATATAAGCAGCAATGCCCTCACCAGCTGTTGATTTTGCCTGCAAGATTTAAATCACTGCATAATGGCTGCTGATGCTGGTATGAAGTGTATCTAATATAATCCCACAAGTTCTATGAATGATTAAGTATCCTAGGTTTAAGAGAGGTTGGGGTAAATAGGTACTTTATTATTGTACATGTTTGAACTGCACAAACTTTCATAAAACATCAGGCTTATGTTTGGGTTGCTTCAAAGTAGGGGGAAAAAAAATAGCTCCTTCTGTAGTATGTAGGAAGGAGGCTAACTGTATGTCTTCATTTTTGCCCTAAAGCCTCTGTATTCATCTTGGCATCTGTGATATTTTGCCATCCTTGAGAGCTCCAGGTCTGTTTTCTTCTTCATGTTTATTTTATTTTTTCTTTAATTACCCCTGAAATGTAGAGGATCTCCAAAGTTATGCCCTTGTTTTTTCCCTTCTATACTCTATTAATGGTTTAATCACTCCTCTTTGTCTTCTCCCATTGCCTGTACATTGTATGTTTCCTTCTGGGGCCTGTATGCTGTCATCCAGAGAAATGGGCCATAAAAAGTCGAGACTATAGATCTGAAATTTAGGAGAAAAGTGGAGGCTGTAAAAGCACTTCACTTTTTAAAGAATATTTACTATCTTTCCTTTTGACAAACTCCTACAAATCTCTGTAGATCCAGCTCTAATAATACTAGCAAAATAATAATAGTAAATTAATTAATGAGTTTTCTATATATATAAGCACTTTTCTGAGCCTTATATTTTTATTTTCATTTTAAATTATCATTTTGCTTATTTAAATGTTTTTTTCAGTTTTATTGAGATATAAGTTTAAGATGTATAGCATAATGACTTATATACATTATGAAATGATTATCACAATAAGTTTGGTTAACATCCATCATCTTATAAAGATACAAAAAAAAAAAAAAGAGAGAAAGATGTTTTTTTCTTGTGATGAGAACTCTAAGGATCTACTGTCAACAACTTTACCATATATCATGTGTGCGTGCAAAGTCACTTCAGTTGTGTGTGACTCTGTGCAACCCTTTGGATTGTAGTCCCGCAGGCTCCTCTGTCCATGGGGATTCTCCAGGCAAGAACACTGGAGTGGGTTGCCATGCCCTGGATCTTCTGAATTCAGGGATTGAACCCATATCTCTTATGTTTCCTGCATTGGCAGGCGGATTCTTTACTAGCGCCATCTGGGAAGCCTTCCATATATCACACAGTGTCAGATATAGTCATGTTGTACATCACATCTCAGGAACTTATTTATCTTACAACAGAAAGTTTGTAGCTTTTGACTATCTTCATTCAATTCTCCCTTCTCCTACCTTCCACTTCTGCGTTCTGAGTATGTTCACTTTACCAACTCATCTGATCCAACCCCAAAATTGATGGTATTATTACCATCAAAGGATAATTACAATACTGTGTTGGTTTCTGCCATACATTAACATGGATCAACCATAGGTATACATCCGTCCCAACCTCTTGAGCTTCCTTCCCACTTCCCACCCCATCCCACCCCTCTAGATTGTCACAGAGCCCCAGTTTGAGTTCCCTGAGTCATACAACAAATTCCTACTGGCTATTTTACATATGTTAGTGTATTTGTTTCCACGCTACTCTCTCCATTCGTCCCAACCTGTCCTTCCCACCCATTCATCCCCATGTCCATAAGTCTGTTCTCCATGTCTGTGTTTCCACTGATGCCCTGCAAATAGGTTCATCAGTACCTTCTTTCTAGAGTCTATATATATGTGTTAATATATGATATTTGTCTTTCTCTTTCTGACTTACTTCACTCTGTATAATAGCCTCTAGGCTTGTCCACCTCACTAGCACTGACTCAAATGCATTCTTTTTATTGCTAAGTAATATTCCATTGTATATATGTACCACAGTTTCTTTATCCATTCATTTGTCAATGGATATCTGGTTGCTTTCATACCCTAGCTATTGTAAATAGTGCTGCAATGAACACTGCGGTACATGTGTCTTTTTCAATTATAGTTGGTGGTATTATTGTGTTTACTCATATGCATATATCTCACTTCCCTAGACTTTAAACTTTTAAGAAGAGAGACATAATATCATTTATATTTTTATCCCCTACAGGGCTTCTTGGTACTTCTTGCCTGTTGTTCAGTTGCTAAGTCGTGTGTGACTCTTTGTGACCCCATGGACTCAGCACATCCGGCTTCTCTGTCCTTCACTATCTTCTGGAGTTTGCTCAGATTCATGTCCATTGAGTTGGTAATGCTTTCCAACCATCTCATTCTGCCACCTTCTTCACCTTTTGCTTTCAATCTTTCTCATCATCAGGGTCTTTTCAATTGAGTTGGCTCTTTGCATCAGATGGCCAAAGTATTGAAGCTTCAGCTTCAGCATCAGTCTTGAATGTTCAGGGTTGATTTCCTATAGGATTGACTGGTTTGACCTACTTGCTGTTCAAGGGACTCATAAGAGTCTTCTCCAACACCACAATTTGAAAGTATCAATTCTTCGGCACTCAGCCTTATTTACAGTCCAACGCTCACCTCCATACAGTACTACTGGAAAAATCATAGCTTTGACTATATGGACTTTTGTTGTCAAAGTGATATCTTTGCTTTTTAATACACTGTCTAGGTTCATGGCTGCTTGCATTAAATATGTGATAAACACATATTTGTTGAAGAGCTAAATGAATAAGAGAAAAGGAAAAGAATGCACATAATAAAAAATTGAAAACCATTAATTCTATACTTAAAAATAATTCTTTTTCATGTAAATTGTGAGTTGTTTAAAGATAGGATTTATTTGATTCTTTCTGTCAAAGTGCTAGGCACATGGTAGTTCAGTTCAGTTCAGTCGCTCAGTTGTGTCCAACTCTTTGCAACCCCATGTACTACAGCATGCCAGGTCTCCCTGCCCATCACCAACTCCTGGACTTTACTCAAACTCAGGTCCATTGAGTCGGTGATGACATCCAACCATCTCATCCTCTGTCATCCCCTTCTCCACCTACCTTCAATCTTTCCTAGCATCAAGGTCTTTTCAATAAGTCAGTTCTTTGCATCAGGTGGCCAAAGTATTGGAGTTTCAGCTTCAGCATCAGTCCTTCCAACGAATATTCAGGACTGATTTCTTTTAGGATTGATTGGTTTGATCTCCTTGCAGTCCAAGGGACTCTCAAGAGTCTTTTCCAACACCACAGTTCAAAAGCATCAATTCTTTGGCACTCAGCTCTCTTTATAGTCCAGCTCTCACATCTAAACATGACTACTGGAAAAACAAAAGCTTTGACTAGATGGACCTTGTCAACAAAGTAATGTCTCTGCTTTTTAATATGCTATCTAGGTTGGTCATAGCTTTTCTTCCAAGGAGCAAATGCCTTTAATTTCATGGCTGAAGTCACCATCTGCAGTGATTTTGGAGCCCAAAAAAATTAAGTCTGTCACTGTTTCCACTGTTTCCCCATCTATTTGCCATGAAGTGATGGGACCAGATGCCATGATCTTCATTTTCTGAATGTTGAGTTTGAAGCCAACTCTTTCACTCTCCTCTTTCACTTTCATCAAGAGGCTCTCTAGTTCTTCTTTGCTTTCTTCCATAAGTGTAGTGTCATTTGCATATCTGAGATTATTGATATTTCTCCCAGCAATCTTGATTCCAGCTTGTGCTTCTTCCAGTCCAGCATTTCTCATGATATACTCTGCATACAGGTTAAATAAGCAGGGTGACAATATACAGCCTTGACATACTTCTTTTCCTATTTGGAACCAGCCTGTTGTTCCATGTCCAGTTCTAGCTGTTGCTTCCTGACCTGCATACAGGTTTCTCAAGAGGCAGGTCAGGTGGTCTGGTATTCCCATCTCTTTTAGAATTTTCCAGTTTGTGATGATCCACACAGTCAAAGGGTTTGGCATAGTCAATAAAGCAGAATTATGTTTTCTGGAACTCTTTTGCTCTTTTGATGATCAATGGATGTTGGCAATTTGATCTCTGGGTCCTCTGCCTTTTCTAAATCCAGCTTGGATATCTGGAAGTTCATGGTTCATGGTGCTGTTGAAGCCTGGCTTGGAGAGTTTTGAGAATTACTTTACTAGTGTGTGAGATGAGTGCAATTGTGAGGTAGTTTGAGCATTCTTTGGCATTGCCTTTCTTTGGAATTGGAATGAAAACTGACCTTTTCCAGTCCTGCAGCTGCTGCTGAGTTTTTCAAATTTGCTGGCATACTGAATGCAGCACTTTTATAGCAATCATAGATACTTAGTAAATACTTACTGATTTATTGGTTAAAATCTGTATTTTACCCTGAAGAGTGGAAACCTAAAGAATGTATCTTCTAACTCAAAGTCAGAATTCACTGAGTACCTGCTGCCTATCTTCACATTAATTGTGTCAGGAATTTGATTCTTTGGATGTGGTTTGAGGAATGTTTGCAGAGTATACTGCTCCATTGCTAAAGGTCCATTTGCCATGATGACTAACCACTTATGCTCCAATCTGTTTCTCTTCTGTTCCAGTCATATACCACCCTGGCACTATTGTGCAATATTTTTTGCATTGACTGAAGACAGTTTGTTATAAATATAACAGGTGCCTTGAAACAAGTTGCACATTAATAACAGACACTTATAAGTCAAAATATATACTATAACCAATTTGTTGAAGAGATTCAATTTATTTAAAGGTTAATTTCTGTTTATGGAAAAATCATGAAAGTTTACACTGATTAAAATGGAGAAATAAGACATTCAACTAAATGATACTATTTTTGTTTGTTATAAAACCATACATAAAAAAAATGTAAGAAATCTAAGGATTATTGTTCAAACTGACAAAGTAAATTTGTGAGAGGATATTATTTGCAACTGAAATATCTTTTTTTTCCTGAAAAGCAACCAAACAATTCTATGTTGATTAGTACATAACAAAAATACATTTGGAATGAGTTTCAAAAACAAATCTGATTCTTAATTTTTGCCAAAATTGATAGCAAATTGTCATTACAAAAGGAAATCTCTTTATTTTGAGAAGATAGTAATTGAGTTTTGACTATATAATTACATTTTCCCCCAGTAAGGCCATATAGTCACTTAAGATATGAATATGTTATCATTTTACCTGAAGAGATGCAGGGGGCCTTCACGCAAGGCAGTGCCCCTAGAACTGGGGTGGCGACCACGTGTGTCTCATGATCCTGTGATTCTTTTAAATTCTCTTCTCCACTTCCTACTCTCGCTTTCCTGATACATAACAAAGATGAGAATATTTGTTGAGACTGGATAACCAAGTTGGTAAATATGCAACATATAAGATCACATCCTACAACCTTTTGGATATGATGCTAATTAATTAATGTTTTTGTGATGGAGTACATGAAATGAATTGTAGATATTTTCTTATCCTCCTAAGTATGGTGATGCCAGTAGAAGAATGATTTATAGATTCCCTAGAAGTTTTTAGACTACTGAATTCTTTTATAAATGACATCTTTCAGGAATCAAATAAACCCCTGTATCATAGGAAAGGAAAATATAGCTTTTTTGCATGGTCTCTAATGTTGATCTGTGTATTTCAGTCCCCAAATAAGCACAGACATATTTGAAGACATAGAAAAAAAACTTTACACTCACACAAGAACAGATCTTAGATCTAACATAATTCAGCTCCATAATTCACATAAACTTCCAAGAAGTTGCAACTAACTTCCACATATGAATGAGAGGATCAGTAACATTCAGAAATCATTCCTTGTGTTTGCACTTTAATTCTGGAATTTCTGGAGTTGTCACATAGTCAAAGTGTAAGTAAACAGCAGAGGCAAATATAATAGATCTGCCCTACAGGTAGTGGCTCAGAGGTTAAAGCTTCTGACTGCAATGCGGGAGACCCGGGTTCAATCCCTGGGTTGGAAAGATCCCCTGGAGAAGGAAATGGCAACCCACTCCAGTATTCTTGCCTGGAGACTCCCATGGAGGGAGGAGCCTGGTAGGCTACAATCCACAGGGTTGCAAAGAGTCAGACATGACTGAGCGACTTCACTTCACTCACAGGTCAAATAATATGGATAGAAAGCCTATAAATTTATTATTTATGAAAAAGCTAATATTCTAGAAACTAAATTAGGAAGTGTTTGGTCAGAAATACTTTCTTACCCAGTATCAATTATTCTTTGTTAGGATAATTGCTTCAAACAGATAACTGCTTCATACAGTTGTCTAATGAACCTATGGAAAAGCCATTAAACAATAAGCATGTGTAAAGATAGCTACCTTAATTAGTAATCAAGTTGTCATAAATCATGACTTCAAGGAAATGCCATTTTACATTCATCTGATTAAAACAGTGAAAAGTTCAACAATGCCAATGAATGGAGAGATATAGATCAATAATGTATCGTACATGGTTAATAAGAAGATAAAATGGTAAAACCAGTTTGGAAATCAATTGGCCACTGTCTTGTGAAAATGAACATTTACCAGGAGACATGTATAAGAATGTTCATAGCAGCACTGCTCACAATAAGGAAAAGAAAGATCATTTAAATATCTGTGTAAAATCCAAATAGCCATCAAGAGCAGAATGGATACAAAGAATCATTCAAGAATGTGATATGGCATAGGAGGAAAATTAATGAATCACATCTATATACAACATGGATGAAGCATACCTATTGCTGAATGACAAGAAAATCTCAGAAGTCGTATATAGTATAATAGACTTTTTTAAAAAAGGAAAAAGATAACTCAATATGAAAAAAATGCTTAATCATCTGCTGTTCATAATAAAAACCATTTTTTTTACAGAAAGCTACAATCATCACAGTAAGTCCAGTTAACATGTTAATTACATCTCAAAACAAGAGAAAAAAAGTACAAAAAGCAGTATGATAGATAACTTGGACTGGAGCTATAGACAAGAGGACAGAATGGGGAGGAATGAAAAGATACATGTGAAAAATCATCAGTGTTCTAGTTCTTTCCCTGGATGTTGAGTTCACAAATATTTATTATTTGTTGAATGAATGAATGAATGAACTAAGTAAAATAAAAGAGGGTCATGCATGGATCAGTGTTAATAGTGTATCATGACTCATGAATTAATTCAAATCTGTATAACACAGGTTTGTTTAAAAATCAAGCATGAGAACAAAAACATTTTTAAAGCTATTGCTGATTTTATCTGATTAATTTTTAATTTTTCCAGTTGAAGAAATAAAAGGCAGAATGAACCTGATTGTATAAACTTATAATACATGTAAACAGCAATTGAATAGATATTTATGTTTGGAGGACTTACAATCTCATGTCATTATGAACAATCACAGAATGTGCAGCACACAGCTAGGTACTTGACTCTTCTAAATCCAGATTCTATTAGGATTTTGTTTGGAATAAGAGGATGGGCAGGAATGATCCCTCAGATAAATGACATATTATTAAAATAAGATCTAGATAATTCTGTCAGTAGGGATTGAGTCTGCTATGTGATATTATTCGGTTTTTATCTTTTAATGATGATTGTGTTTCTTACAACCTTGTGTAAGTTTCATTCAGTTCAGTTCAGTTCAGTGACTCAGTCATGTCCGACTCTGCGACCCCATGGACTGCAGCATGCCATTCTTTTTTTCTCCATCTGTATTTTTTTCTTTCGTCCTGTTAAGAAGTGACTGCAGTCTGTGTAAAGGTAATATTATAACTATTACTTATATTAAGCAATCAGGATCCATGGCTACCTGGACTGAATGAAATGGAAAAACTGGTCAGTCATTTACTTTATGTGATTTATATCAACTTTATCTGAACAATTTAAACCTCTGAACTCTAAGTTTAGAGCTATATCTCAATAGGGAGTTGTATTCCTCATAAATAAAATTCAGACTCTCTGGTCTCCCATGTTGAATGATTAAATGTCCAGAACAGTCAAAACTTATAGCTGGAGCAGACCGTACATGAGGTGTCATGAGGATTAGGCTCTGGTGTGTGTGTGCGTTAGGAGTTTTTTGTGGGGAGGGCATGCACAGAGATAGATCTGAATATCTTTGTACACTTTACCCAAGTGACCTATGAATAGAAGCAGAACAGCACCTTCTGTTGCTTGTTTCTTTCAGGCCTTTATTACAAATTGTAGGTTTTTAAAAAATCTCTTTATATTCCTTTTGTTGTTGTTGTTAGTGTCCTATTTAAAAATTTTGGCGCCCCAGGACAGGGGTTATTGCTTACCATTGCATAGCATGTAATACAGTGTCAGCTCCAAGGCCAGGTGGCAAATATGTGTTGCATGATTGACGAGCCCTCTCCAATTAGGCAATGAGACTGCTTTTGCAACTGGTCTCCTTAAATAGCACTACTTACTTGTTAAAAACGTGCTTTCTACATTGGCTTAGATCTTTCATTGGCATAAGCCCCTGGCCACTCTGCTCTGACACAGATCACTTTCTGACCACTCGGCAGTTTTCTGACCTCCTCCTCACAGGGAGTCATGTTGACAATTGCATCCATTTTCATTCAACAGCACTGTCGTGCCCTACCCCTACCTCTAAATTGCAGTTCTTTGATTCTTTATTACCCATCTAACATGCCCCAGCCTGGTCTGGGATTCCACAAAAGTCCTTGACTTTAGATTATAAATAGGGTTGCAACTCAAGTGGAGTCTTGTCTGCCTGTTTACTAGGCTGCTTTCAAGATTGCTCAAACCCAAATAGCCAGGGGAGAGATGGAAACTTAATTTGTTTCAGGCTGATATGCCTGGAGGCAAGGCAGACTCTGTTTCCCCTGAGCAGACTACTAAATGTTTTCACTCTGGGTGAGCAGCGAAGACTTCGTGCACAGGACATACAGAGACTTTCCAGCAGGTACAGCTCATACTCAAATAATAGGCTTACCTGTCATACACGGAACAAGACCCATGTACCCAGGAGGTTGAGCAATCCTTTGCTTGTTCAATATGTTAATCCTCAACTCAGTTAAACAGGGGCGCTGGCACACACTGCAGAAAGTACAGCAAACACTCCATGTGCCAAACACGATGGGGCTTTTGCCTGGTCTCCTCTGTCTTCACCTCCACCAGTCTCTACTGGAATCATGAGTTTTAAAGTCCTTTCTGCTGTCCTGGAAGCTGTTATTGTGGAGACAAAACCCTACCATCAGGGCAAACAAAACTGTTACGCAATACTGAAGCCGGTTGTTAGGAAGAAAGACTCTTAGGCAAGAATTAAGTTTGAAATTGTAATGTGTTAAGTGACACAATATGAAAGAATTACTGTTTTGTGATCTATGTAGAAAGAGAGATGGTACACTGAGTGTGTCCCAATGATTTAATTTAATTCAGTTCAGAAATTATTTATGAACACCAGTCATGACGCCTTGAATTAGACTATGTGTTAGACACTGAACGGGAAGAGAACAGATTCTGCTTAGGAAGCCCACAGTCTGGATGCTGACTGATTCACACAGGCCAGTGCAACACCTGTGACAAACACAGAGAACAGCATGTAGTAAGCATTTAATAACCTGTGTGCTTTTGTGTTATTTTTGCATTGTTATTATTAATGTGACAGGTATCCTATTTCTGCTAAGTGTCAATTACAGGACTGGCTGAATATTTTTTATTACACCTGCAGGAGGCTTACTAGAGAAAGTAATAGATGAACTGATTCTTGAATAGTGATCCTGCTAGTAGGAAGAAGGGAAGGACATTTAGACAGAGGGGATGGCATGTACAAAACATCCCTGGAATAAAGGAACCGCCACTTACTTCAGTGGCAAGAAGTGTCTAGATCCCTCCTGGAAGGTGAGGGCGCACATGGCAAGAGAACAGTCCACCCTACTCTAGCCCAGACTTATGGTCCTTGTCCAGGATAGACCAGACCAGGATAACGTGAGACAGTGTAGGCAGAGGGAGGTTTTGAAACACAGCAAACGAATGCATCCAAAGTAAGCAGAAAGCAATGCCAGTGGTCAGGTTTGAAGAGCCAGCTGAATCTGTGGGTGGGATAGTGAGGAATTCAGTGAAATGTCAATAGGGATTGGAAGGATGTCAAAGGCAGATCTGGAAGTAAGTTGGAAGGGAGGGTATTTCATTTGGATTATGATTGCCACCAGTGAAAATAGATGAGACAAGATGGAAAAGCACCACCTAGGAAGCACTGCAAAATTCAGGTAGGTGATAACGACTGGAATCAGGCAGTAGTACTGGGTTCAAGTGTGAGAAAAGTTTAGGAAGCAAAATGCATCACACTCAATAAACAGTGGAATGTGTGGCTGAAAGGATATGTGTAGAAAATGCTGCTGGTGCTCAGGGTCAACACTTTGCAGAGTGTGGGATATAGACTGAACCAATAACTGATTTATGTTGGCCTAATAGCTAGAATACATGAGTCTGGAAACCAAAGAGAAGGACCATTGGCCTCTCTTCATCATCATTCTTTAAGACCAACCCTTCTGTGGATTTATGTTTCCCATCACTTTTGGTTCTGCCAAATCTGAGGTCCAAATTCTTAGTGGGGCAGTTAGTGGACATAAAAGTGATCCATTCGTTAGTGGACTAAATTTGTACCTCTGACTTGAAATTACTGCATCACTTTGTGCTCCTCAGGCTAGTGGCCCTGCGGGTAAAAATTCAGGGGGGAATGGCCCTGACAGTAAATAAATATGAAATCTGTTCAGTTCCAAAAGAGAAAAATAGTAAAAGAATGTCATGAAAATCTAGAAGATGGAGAAATTTGGTAAGATTCAGAAATGAAAGATAAAAGACCAAAAGATGGCAATGCATAAAGATTAATAAGAACAAGTAATAATATCAGAGAGCTACTTATTATTTTATTGCAAGAAAATATTTAAAAATACCCTTTGGAAAGTGTCCTTGTTGGATAAATAAATGTACATCTGCATTTTTGTTGCTGCTGTTCAGTTGCTAAGTCATGTCCAACTCTTTGCAAACTCATGGACTGTAGCACGTCAGGCTCCTCTGTCTTCTGCTATCTCCCGGAGTTTACTCGAATTCATGTCCATTGAATTGGTGATGTTATCTAACCGTCTCATCCTCTGCCAGCCCCTTCTCCTTTTGTCTTCAATCTTTCCCATCATCAGAGTCTTTTCCAATGAGCTGACTCTTTGCATGAGGTGGCCAAAGCATTGGAGCTTCAACTTCAGCAACAGTTGCTATTGTTGTTCAGTCACTCAGTCCTGTCTGACTCTGCAACCCCATGGACTGCAGCACGCCAGGCTTCCCTGTCCTTCACCATCTCCCAGAGCTTGCTCAAACTCTTGTCCATTGAGTCAGTGATGTCATCCAACCATCTCATCATTTGTCATCCCCTTCTCCTCCTGGCTTCAATCTTTCCCAGCATCAGGGTCTTTTCTAATGAGCCTGCTCTTCGCATCACGTGACCAAATTACTGGAGCTTCAGTTTCAGCATCAGTTCTTCTAATGAATATTCAGGATTGATTTCCTTTAGGATTGACTGGTTTGATTTCCTTGCAGTCCAAGGGACTCTCAAGAGTATTCTCTAACACCATAGTTCAAAAGCATCAATTCATTGGTGCTCAGCCTTTTTTAATGGTCCAACTCTCACATCTGTACATGACTACTGGAAAAATTGTAGGCTTGACTATATGGACATTTGTCAACAAAGTAATGTCTCTGCTTTTTAATATGCTGTCTAGGTTTGTCATAGCTTTCCTTCCAAGGAGCAAGCGTCTTTTTTTTTCTGGCTGCAGGCACCATTTGCAGCGATTTTGGAGCCCAAGAAAATAAAGTCTGTCACTGTCTAGGCATATTTTATTGGATTTGGTGATGTTGTCTCACCATTATTTTTAATAATGAAGAAGGAAATAACCCCTGGTAGCAAAATTCTAACAGAATGTTTTCTAATGCCACGTGGAAAATATTTTTCTTGCATATTTTCACCTTATTGTTTAGAGTCGTGATACCTTTAGTTCAGTTCAGTTCAGCTGCTTAATTGTGTCTGACTCTTGGTGATCCCATGAGCTGCAGCACGCCAGGCCTCCCTGTCCAACACCAACTCCTGGAGCCCACCCAAACCCATGTCCATTGAGTCCGTGATGCCATCCAACCATCTCATCCTCTGTCGTCCCTTTCTCCTCCTGACTTCAATCTTTCCCAGCATCAGGGTCTTTTCCAGTGAGTCAGCTCTTTGTATCCAGTGGCCAAAGTATTGGAGTTTCAGCTTCAACATCAGTCCTTCCAATGAACACCCAAGACTGATCTCCTCTAGGATGGACTGGTTGGATCTCCTTGCAGTCCAAGGGATTCTCAAGAGTCTTCTCCAACACCACAGTTCAAAAGCATCAATTCCTCAGCACTCAGCTTTGTTTATAGTCCAACTCTCACATCCATACATGACCACTGGAAAAACCATAGCCTTAACTAGATGGACCTTTGTTGGCAAAGTAATGTCTCTGCTTTTGAATATGCTGTCTAGGTTGGTCATAACTTTTCTTCCAAGGAGTAAGCGTCTTTTAATTTCATGGCTGCAGTCACCATCTGCAGTGATTTTGGAGCCCCCCAAAATAAAGTCTCTCACTGTTCCCACTGTTTTCCTATCTATTTTCCATGAAGTGATGGGACCAGATGCCATGATCTTCGTTTTCTGAATATTGAGCTTTAAGCCAACTTTTTCACTCTTCTCTTTCACTTTCATCAAGAGGCTCTTTAGTTCACTT
>NW_011495084.1:13228621-13253701 GCF_000754665.1 Bison bison bison | reverse complement strand
CAATCTTGATTCCAGCTTGTGTTTCCTCCAGCCCAGCGTTTCTCATGATGTACTCTGCATATAAGTTAAACAAGCAGGGTGACAACATACAGCCTTGACGTACTCCTTTTCCTATTTGGAACCAGTCTGTTGTTCCATGTCCAGTTCTAACTATTGCTTCCTGACGTTCATACAGGTTTTTCAAGAGGCAGGTCAAGTGGTCTGGTATTCTCATCTCTTTCATAATTTTCCACAGGTTATTGTGATCCACACTTAGGTATTCAACATTATTTTTAATACAATGGTGGAGACAATTTAGAAAGCATTTGCTGCAATGCCTAATGAGGAAAATGAGATTGAAAGTGATTAAATGACCTGTCCAAGGCCAATCATCTAATAAACAGGAAAAACATGGAACTAGAATCCAGGTTTGTTTGATGCTAGGACCAGAGTTTCCAGCACCTTGAATAATCTACACACTGTGTTCTTTGTGGGCCTTTTCAGGATTTACCGTTTAATAATGTTTACATCACACATGTTAAAGAGTTAAATTTGGAAGAGTTAAAGAGATTTGGAAGAGTTTGGAAGTGTTAAATAGATTCAATGCTATTGTCTTGAGCTTGTGCTGATCTTCCCCTTTCCCTGACAAGATTGAGTTTCATATTTCAGGCACAATTAAAAGACAATCAAGTAATAAACTGATACAAAACATCAGCTTAACTTGAGTTATCCTTTTTTTTTTCTATATAGTTGGTGTCTATGGTTCCATTCTCCAGCAGAGAGCATATTTTGGCTTATGACAGTATATGTTATGATTCAAGCATGAATTCTGGAGTCAGAAACAATTGGGCATCAAGATCTAGTAATGACATCACCTGTGTTACCATGTACAAGTGAAATAATCTCTCTGAGCCTCAGGTTCTTCATTTGAAAAGGAGGGTTAATAATAAGATTCACCTCCTTTTAGGATTTTTGTGAGGATGACATCGGTTAGTGCAAATAAAACATTAGCCCGCTTTGAAGACTATAGTGAACTCCTGATGACACATGCGTGCGTGCTAACTCACTTCAGTCGTGTCCGACTCTGTGCTATCCTATGGACTGTAGCCTACCAGGCTCCTCTACCCGTGGAGTCTCCAGGCAAGAATCTTGGAGTGGGTTGCTGTGCCCTCCTCTCTGATGACACAATACCTCAGCAAATTCAGTAGCACTGATATCTCTGTTAGTAGAAATCATAATAGTGCTGGTAGCAGTTGTTGTAATTAAAAGATAATTTTCAAAAAACAAGTAACTCATGACTTTCATTAAGATGTACAAATGAACATGTGTTAAATTTTATTTAACTTGTTAATATGGGTGAGGGGATCAAGCAAATGCTATAACCAGTTCAAAAGACAATCCAAAGACTAGAGATATTTATCAATAAGGAATATCAAAACGAATGGGAAAATGGAGGCAAAATTGACCTCTTCCATAGAGTGGAGGGAGATCAATTAGATGGCCAGTGGATAAAACTTACATATCTGAAAACCAGATTAATCTTTGTATTACTCTCAGTTATCTATAGCTTACAGAGCTGTAAAAGAGCTTCCACAGAACCAACATTTTTAAATGGAGAGGGGTGTGCTATAGACAGTGTGTGCTTTTCCACTGAAATACAACTTTTCTACACATAGTGTGGTAGTGGTAATATTTTGGGGTCACAAGTAACACATGTGATGTAAACATTACTAAAAACAGGTTAAATCGTGAAACGGCCCACAAAGAACACAGTGTATAAATTATTCAAAAGGTGCTAGAAACACTGGTCCTAGCAACAAACCTGGATTCTGGTTCCACGTTTTTACTATTTATTAGATGATTGACCTTGGACAAGTCATTTAACCATTTTCAGTCTCATTTTCCTCATTAAGTATCGGAGCAAATGCTTTCTAAAGCATCCACTCCCTTTGCCTGCCCTCTGGACCTGGACTCACATTTATAGACAAAAAGCAGGGACTGTTGATGTGAATTATCATGCAACGTCTCTTGTGGATAGTCTACAAGTGGATAATTGAGACTTGGCTGCAAATGAGCAGTATGATTAGAATTACTGACCTAAACAATCCCTGCAAATGGCAAGTCTTCAGGGCCTTTGAAATGTCACCCATTTAACTGTGTATATTTAATGAAATGCTAATGTAATTTTGCTAAACATGCAGTACTTGTCATTACACATGACAGATTGGAAATACGAGTTTCTGATGGTAGTAAACTGTCATAGAAATAGTGATTAAGCACTACAATTATGGGAACACCTACCTTTTATATTAGAAAGTCATTTTTTCCCCCAGCTTGTGTCAATTAAAATTGTAAGGGACTATGAATATGAGGCAAAGGATGTGTGTTGAAAGTATGGTTTATGAACATTCAACTCAAACTTTGCTTGCATGGCGTCATCTGCGAGTGCAAGGTCTACTCTACGGCACCATGGTTACCTTATACGACTTTTGTGTCATTCCCTCAATTTTGTGTGTGAGATCATCTGAGATATCTGAACAAACATTGGGCAATGAGTGGCTTGCTTTTATAAAAAGATTTATTATCGAATAAAACCTTTAATATAATGTTTGCTATGAGATTTTAAAAATATTATAAAAACAGACAGGAAGCTGCATAAAACGATGTCTTGAGCTTAATGGATTATTATGATGCATTTAACTCAGATTAAGAAATGGAGTCTGGATCCTCCAGGTATCTGGTCTCAATCATAACATTCTTCCTCCTTCCTAAAGGAAATTGTTCTCCTGTATGATAATCATTTTCTTTCATTTCTTCACAGTTTTATAAATATGCGGCTAAACACGGCCAAATATCCCGGCGTGGGAGGGATCTTCCTTGGTTAGAAGCACTATTCTAAGAAGTCCTTAAGACAGAAATACACTTGGAGGGAAGAAGGAATTTGCCTGTAGTTTGCATATTAAACATCTAACCTATCATTAAATTCCAGCAGTGGTTTGACATGGCCACACTGTCTAACAGAACAGAGTAACGGATGTAGCTATATAAACACATATTCACCTTTACATAATTTTTAATGGTTTAAATATTCATTCTTTTTGAACACTTTGTGTATATAGCGTCTTTCTGGTTTTATTAAAGATCTGTAATTATGTCCTACAAATCTGGCTATTATTTACGGTTGAGGTTTGTCATGAGATTTTCATTTCTTTCTATCCATCTACCTACGCCATTTAAATATAAAGCCATATTACATAAATAGACCTATGGAATATAAAATATCTTGCATTGTTTGGATATTATATGATGCACATGGCCATGTTTCTTTAATCTGTTTTCCTATATACTTCTCTTTTTGAAATAAACAGTTAAAATATATTTTTAAAGGCCAAGGACTTACAAAGAAAACTATCCACCATACCATTTATCTCAACAAAAATGAATAATAACTTTTTAAAATTATAAAATATCATGCCACGGTGGAAGGGAAATTACCATTTGAATTGTTAGTGAATGAAATATATTGAATCTAAATCTTGGACTGCACTGTATTTTACCAGGAGTGACTTTTGCAGCTAAAGCACTGTCATCCGAACAAAGACTGCAGTTTCTGGAAAGGAATATTTTTCATGTTTTAGTAATCCACAGCACTGTTTTCCGTTGACAGAAAGACCGGGATATCTTAGATACCAGTTTCTTATAGGATTGTCCGTTCTCATGGTGGCCCCCTAGTGGTCAGATGGACTTTGCATGTCCTTCTTGCCTGAGTGTTTTAAAAACTAAGTGTGTGTGTCTGTGTGTGTAATTTTGAGAGGAGAGAAGGGGAAAGACTTTCAGAGGGTATGATGGAATAAATGCTAACGTATTCCTTTCTTCACAGACAGAAATACTCGTAAGTCCACTGAAAGCTGTTCTATTAGTTACGGTCTCAGTTCTAATGAAGCCAGGGGTCTTGATTCAGTGTAGCTGGATTACTTAAGCCAGAAGACTATTGCCTGAGCCCTTGATAGTCCAGCCTCTAGGTCAATTTGGATTTTAATTTCCTATTTTATAAAGCTGGAAATCATAATAAATGAACTTTCCAGGCCTTTATAATCCTCCTGACTGCATGTAAAGTGTAAAGTGTTAGTCATTCACTCATGTCCAGCTCTTTGCAACCCCATGGGCTGTAGCCTGTCAGGGTCCTCTGTCCATGGAATTCTCCAGGCAATACTGGAGTGGGTTGACATGTTCTTCTCCAGGGAATCTTCCTGACCAAGGGACTGAACCTAGGTCTCCTACATTACAGGCAGATTCTTTACCGTCTGAGCCATATAGTACTATAAAATAAACTCTCCCATCAGTAGCTCCCTCAGAAGGCAAATGCTTACATAAATAATCCAGTTAAAGGATTTTGATTTTGAAATGGTTGGACAAGAAATGAGAAAGTTCTATTCTCTTCTAATGAAATACTTGCAGTACCTTTTTCCAAAATTAAATTTTAAAATGTTAATTCATTTTTCAAAATGTTACTGAGTCTACAGTAGACAATCTACTTTGTTAGATACTGGGGTGGAGATAAGAAGACAAAAAACACACATAATCTGTCATAAATGAGTCTGCAGTTTGTAGATGAAAATTAAAGTGATCAACTTTGAAAAAACATTTGCACTTGACAAGATAAATATATCATGAAATAGTTATTTGAACCATAACAGAAATGTTGAAGGTCATGCTTTCATGCAGTTCACTTATATAAAACTAGCCAATTACATGTACATGCACATATACATATAATCATTTGCAACCTGAGTTCTTTATCTACTGTGAGTACAAATGAAAGGTAATAATTATTTTGCCTAAGTTGAGTGTTTTAGGTGTATACCTCACTTAACTGTTACAATAATGCTGCAAGAGAAACATTATTATGATTTTTGTTTTACATCTGAGTAAGTGAAGCACCAAATCCCAGGTCCCAATTTCCTCAAATGACAAAGCCAGCCAGATATGAGATTGGGATTTGTCTCCTTAGCTTATGCCCTTAATCATTTGACTATGTATGGCTTTCCTGGGCTTCCCTGGTGGCTCAGAGGTTAAAGTATCTGCCTCTAATGCGGGAGACCTGGGTTCAATCCCTGGGTCGGGATCCCCTGGAGAAGGAAATGGCAATCTACTCAGTGTTCTTGCCTAGAGAATCCCATGGACAGAGGAGCCTGGTGGGCTACAGTCCACGGGGTCACAAAGAGTCGGACATGACAGAGCAACTTAAACTCTGTCATGAGTTTAACTTTCAACTTTTCTTTCATGTGTGGCTTTACTTTTGGTGCCCTTCCTGGTTGAACTGTTGTAACATTTAGGTCAAATGCCACTGTTCTAGAGGTAAGTACTGGTCAGAGGGCAGAAATGTTAAGGACTTAACTGAAGCAGAAGAGATTAAAAGGAAGTGGCAAGAATATACAGAAAAATTATACAAAAAGAGATATGACACCAGAAGATGAGCCCCTCAGGTTGGGAAGTGTCCAATATGCTACTAGGGAAGAGCAGAGAAATAGCTCCAGAAAGAATGAAGAGGCTGGGCCAAAGTGGAAATGATGCTCACTTGTGGATGTGCCTGGTGGTGAAAGTAAAGTCTGATACTCTAAAGAACAATATTGCATAGGAACCTGGAATATTAGGTCCATGAATCAAGATAAATTGGACATGGTCAAGCAGGAGATGGCAAGAATAAGCATCAATATTTTAGGAATCAGTGAACTAAGATAGACAGGAATGGGTGAATTTAATTCAGATGACCATTATATCTACTACTATGGGCAAGAACCCCTTAGAAGAAATGGAGTATCCCTCATTGTCAACAAAAGAGTCTGAAATGCAGTACTCGGGTGCAATCTCAAAAACAACAGAATGATCTCACTTTGTTTCCAAGGCAAACCATTCAATATGACAGTAATCCAAGTTAATGCCCCATCAACACAATGCCAAATAAGCTGAATCTGAATGGTTCTTTGAAGACTTACAAGACTTTATAGAACTAACACCAAAAAAAAAAATTTCCTTTTCATCATAGGGGATTGGAATGCGAAAGTAGAAAATTGAGAGATACCTAGAATAACAGGGAAGTTTGGCCTTAGAGTACAAAATGAAGCAGGGCAAAGGCTAGCAGAGTTTTGCCAAGAGAACACACTGGTCATAGCAAACACTCTTTTCCAACAACACAAGAGATGACTCTACAAAGGGATATCAGCAGATGGTCAATACCGAGATCAGATTGATTATATTCTTTGTAGCCGAAGATGGAACAGCTCTATACAGTCAGCAAAAACAAGACTGGGAAGCTGACTGTGGCTTAGATCATGAGCTCCTTATTGCAAAATTCAGCCTTAAATTGAAGAAAGTAGGGGAAATCACTAGACCATTCAGGTATGACCTAAATCAAATCCTTTATGATTATACAGAGGCAGTGACAAATAGATTCAAGGGATTAGATCTGGTAGACAGAGTGCCTGAAGATCTATGGACAGAGGCTCATAACACTGTATAGGAAGTGGTGACCAAAACCATCCCCAAGAAAAGAAATGCAAGAAGGCAAATTGGTTGTCTGATGAGGCCTTAGAAATAGCTGAGAAAAGAAGAGAAGTGAAAGGCAAAGGAGAAGGGGAAAAATATACTCACTTGAATGCAGAATTCCAGAGAAAAGCAAGGAGAGGTAACAAAGCCTTCTTAAGTGAACAATGCAAAGAAATAGAGGAAAACAATAGAATGGGAAGGACTAGAGATCTGTTTAAGGAAATTGGAGATACCAAGGGAACATTTCATGCAATGATGGACACAATAAAGGACAGAAACAGCAAGGACCTCATAGAAGCAGAAGAGATTAAGAAGAGGTGGCAAGAATACACAGAACTATACAAAAAAGGTCTTAATGGCCCAGATAACCATGATAGTGTGGTCATTCACTTAGAGCCAGACATCCTGGAGTGTGAAGCGGGCCTTAGGAAGCATTACTATGAACAAAGCTGGTGGAGGTGATGAAATTCCAGCTGAGTTATTTTAAATCCTAAAAGATGATGCTGTGAAAGATTTGCACTCAATATGACAGCAAATTTGAAAAAACTCAGGAGTGGCCACAGGACTGAAAAAAATCAGTTTTCATTCCAATCCCAAAGAAAAGCAATACCAGAAATTCAGATGATACCTCTCTAATAGCAGAAATCGAAAAGGAACTAAAGAACCTCTTGACGAAAGTGAAAGAGGAGAGTGAAAAGCTGACTTGAAACTCAACATTCAAAAAACTAAGATCATGGCATGTGGTACCATCATGTCATGGCAAACAGAAGGGGCCAAAGTGAAAACAGGGACAGATTTTATTTTCCTGCACTTCAAAATCACTGCGGACAGTGACTGCAGCCATGAAATTAAAAGATGCTTGCTCCTTGGAAGGAAAGCCATGACAATCCTAGACAGTGTATTAAAAAGCAGAGACGCTTGGGGCTGGTGCACTGGGATGACCCAGAGGGATGGTATGGGGAGGGAGGTGGGAGGGGGGTTCAGGATGGGGAACACGTGTACACCCGTGGCGGATTCATGTTGATGTATGGCAAAACCAATACAATATTGTAAAGTAATTAGCCTCCAATTAAAATAAATAAATTAAAAAAAAAAAAAAAAGCAGAGACATTACTTTCCCGACAAAGGCATGCGTGCTAAGTCATTTCAGTTGTGTCCAGGTTTTTGTGACCCTATAAACCATAATGTGCCAGGCTCTATCTGACAAAGATTCATGTAGTAAAGCTATTGTTTTTCTATTAGTCATGTACAAATGTTTAGTTGAGTCATGAGTTGATCCATAAAGAAAGCTGAGCACTGAATTAATGCTTTCAAATTGTGGTGTTGGAGAAAACTTGAGAGTCCCTTGGACTGCAAGGAGATCAAACCAGTCAATCTTAAAAGAAATCAACCCTAAATATTCACTGGAAGGACTGATGATGAAGCTGAAGCTCCAGTACTTTGACCAACTGGTGTTGAAGAGCCAGCTCATTGGAAAAGACCCTGATCCTGGGAAAGACTGAAGGTAAAAGGAGAAGTGGGTGGTAGCAGAGGATGAGATGGTTAAAAAGCATCACCAACTCAATGGACATGAATTTGAGCAAACTCTGGGAGATAGTGGAGGACAGAGAAGACTTGCAGTTTGTAGTCATGGAGTCACAGAGTCAGACACAACTTAGCAATCAAACAACAAAAAGCTGATCAGACAATACATTTTGTCTTCCTTAATCCTAGGGTTTAAGGTAGCAGGGCACTAAAAATATTTTCATTCCTTCCACATTTTTTAAAGAAAGTATTAAATGTAAGAAGATTTACAAGCAATTAGGATCAGCAACAGATTACTACTACTACTAATTATTATTGTGGAAAAAACACATAACATGAAATCTACCTTCCTAACAATATTTCAAGTGTACAGTGTAGTACATCATTGTACACAGATCTCTAGAACTCACTCATCTCACATGACTAAAACTCTACACCCACTTCAACGGCGAGTCTCTGTTTCCTTCTCCCCAGTCCCTGGCAATCATCAATCTACTTTCTGCTTCTATGGGCTTGATTACTTCAGATACACCAAATAAATGGGATTGTGCAGTATTTGTCCTTATGAGTTGATTACTTCACTTAACATAATATCTTCAAGATTCAAGTTGCAGCTTATGATAGGACTTCCTTTTTTTTTAAGATTGTAATATCCCATATATGTATAAGCTGCATTTTCTTTATTCATTCATCTGTCAACAGACATTTAGCTTGTCTCCATTTCTTGGCTACTGTAAAGAATGCTGCAGTGAGCATTGGAGTGCAAATACTTCTTGGAGATCTTGTTTCCAATTCTTTTGGATGAATACCCAGAACATGTAGTAGTTCTAGTTTTAATTTTTAAGGAACTGCCATACTCTTTCCATAATGGCTGCACCGTTTTACATTCCCATAAATAGGGCACAAGGGTTCCAATGTCTCTACATTTTGACAACACTTGCTGTTTCTTCTTTTAAAAAAAACAATAACCCTTCTAATGCATGTGAGGTGATTTCCCTGTGATTTTTGATTTGCATGTCCCTGATAATCTGTGCTGTTGAGCACTGTTTTATACAACTTTATCTATTTGTATGTCTTCTTTGGAGAAAAGTCTATACTAATGATTATCTACTTTGCATTTTGAAGCAAGTTCATTCCTTACCCATGAATCAAAATTATTTAATTCCTTGCAAAGACCATGCACTGAACACACGCAGCAGAAGGTAAACTTAGAGAGATGCGTCTCCTACAGAGATGCACATCTCCCCTTTTTGAAAAGCACTTGGCATCACAGAAGAGAAGTAAGTCATGTATATTAAAATCTTGCTATAAGACAAGGTCTGAAGTGTGTTAACAACAATACTCGTTTCAGTGGGGATGCTGTGAGGGGAAGGGAGCTAGCATTTATTCATCAAGTGCCATCACATACAAATCTGATTTGGTGAGTACGGATCACCATCAGAGCTATCTGAGGTTCAGAGAGGTCAGCTCGCGGTCCCAGGGTCACCAGCACATAGACCAAAGAGTCAACAGCTGAACTGAACCCCAAATCCATACTCTTTCTTACTGTAGCCTTTTGTATCCTTTTCTTGGTAATTGAGGGAAACTTCAGAGAGCTTTGACTCTGGAGTTGAAACTCAGAGTGGATCACTGTCAAAATTAGAGAAACAAAAATAGTCTCATTGATTCTTCTGCTGTCTCTGTCACCTGCCCTTAGAAATGAAGTGATAAACACCAACTCCTTTCTCCCTGAACAGAAAAGGGGTAAAGGGGGCGAGTTTCTGAAGTATGCATTAAAAGCCCTATTGACCCCAAGGGCACTGTTTAGTTTTCAAAGGCCTACTTGTTTTAAAGACTGAGGTTTCTAATTAGTCAGTTAAGCATAACCCTTAATCTGACTGTTCTGAACTCTTCCTACATCCTATGGACCTTGGAGCCTTGCTTCCATCTGGAGTAATTGCTCTAAAGTGAGCTTTCTCACAGCTACTATACTTTCTCTCTCTGGAGCATCAGTTATTTCCTAATTGCTAAATGCAAATGGCAATTTGTAGATTCTGAGGACAATTTGGGGGACTGCACAGCTATTAGGCAAATCAGGATTATGAATTCTGGTCCAAAGGCAAAATCTGGTCCAACATCACCAAGGACCCAGTGCCTAAGGATATGTTGTAATCAAGATTTGGAGCTCTGCAAAGAAACTGCTCTTGCCCAAGGGAGGCTAGTCTTGAGTGGGGGAGGGGCTCTGCGGATCCTTGTGACATCCTTGGTGTTTTTTTCCATCTGGAGTTGTTAGTTGAAATGTGTTTCTCATTAGAGTCAACTGTGGGAATCCAAAGAGTTTTATGTGTGAGTGCGTGCTCAGTTGCTCAGTTGTGTTCAACCCTTGGCAGCCCCATGGACTGTAGCCCACCAGGCTCCTCTGTCCATGGAATTTTCCAGGCGAGAATACTGGAATTCCTACTCCAGGGGATCTTCCTGATCAGAGGTCAAACTCGCATCCCTAGTGCCTCCTGCATTGCAGGCAGATTCTTTACCACTGTGCCTCCTGGGAAGCCCAAGAGTTTTATACTATCTCTATTCATTTTTAGCCAACATACTTAGAGGCTGCAGAGCATTACTAGGACGTGACAAAGTCTGCGTGATATTCAGAAAGGAGAAGAGATGAGGATTGTGGGGCTACTTCTGAACCCCTTGACAAGCCACCCAATCCCCTACAGTGGTCTCAGAACTGACCCTACCCTGAAGATGGCCCATCTCATTATTAGAACAGGGGAAAGATACAGTCAGGTGGACACCCCTGTGAAAATGCCCAGTCACTGGCCTTGATCTTTTGTTTCACCTTTTAATAAACCGAATGTAAAATTGACAGATTGTAGCCACCTGTCAGCTAATGAGCTGCTCTTAGCAAAGCAGTATTGATGGTGTGAGGTGCAGAGGGGGGACAGGCAGATGTCCTTCTGAAACCTGACTTTGTCACAGGCTGTGTATTTTGGGGCAGGTGACTTTACCCCTGGAATCTTTATTTCGTTTGTAACATGGACATACTAATGCATGGGTTTCACAAGCAGTGCATGGGATGTATTTTGTGAATGCTGTTATTTATTAATTAGCATTTGATATGTGCCTAGTGAACAGCATCTCCCTTTTCCATAAGCTCCAAGAGCAAAGGAAATCTTAGAAAAAGTACATTGTGTTGAAGTATATGTTAAAGAATTGCCCCGTATGAGGATATATTTTTACATTTAGGCAATGTTGAAAAATGTATCATGAAATTTGGATTGTCGTCAGCAAATAATAATATTCTACATATCTGGCAAGAAAGTGAATTTTAAAAATTTACTAATGTGTACATTCTGCAAATGTTCTTGAGATTCTTACTAGGTTTATGTAACTAAACTGAAGGGGAAGGTGATTCAGGTAAAATAAGAACCTGGGGGTTTTAAAAAAGAAGAAATTAGTAGAATTAAGCCAAACTTTATAGAGAAAGAAATAGAATGCCATATCCCTAGGTTCAAAGGACAGAAATTAGGGATAATGTTCTCGGAGGAAGACTCGAGAAAGAGGGCTGTGTTGGCAAGGATATGAAAAAAGGGAAACCTTCAAACATGGGTGGTAGGATTGTAAATTGGTACAACCACTATGGAAAACAGTATGCCAGTTCCTCAAAGGATTAAAATTAGAGCTACCATAAATCCATTAATCCCAGTCCTGGGTATTTATTCAAAGAAAAAGAAACACTAAGTCAAAAAGATAGAGGCACCCCTATGGTCACTGCAGCAGTATTCACAATAGTCAAGATAGAGAAGCAACCTAAGTGCCCATCAGTAATGAATGGATAAAGAAGATGAGCTATATATATATATGTGTGTGTGTGTGTGTGTGTGTGTGTATGCGTGTGTCTCTCTATATATATATAAGTATGTGTGTGTGTGTGTGGGTATACACACACATATATATTGACACACATATATATTGGGCTTCCTTGATGGCTTAGCAGGTAAAGAATCCACCTGCAATGCAAGAGACACTGGAGACACTAGCTCGATCCCTGGGTCGGGAAGATCCCCTGGAGAAGGAAATGGCAACCCACTCCAGTATTCTTGCCTGAAGAATCCCATGGACAGAGGAGCCTGGCAGGCTACAGTCCATCTGGGGGTCACAAGAATTGGAAACAACTAAGCAACTAAGCACATAAATAAAGAATGAAATCTTCCCATTTGTAACAACACGGGGGACCCAGAAGATACTATGCTGAGTGAAATATGTCAGAACAAGAAAGACAAACACTGTATGATTCCAGCTGTTTGGAATCTGAAACACAGATGAGCAAAACTAACTTAATAGAAACACAGTCATAGACACAGAACAAACAGGCAGTTGCTGGAGCGGGGGGAGTGTCAGGGGAGGAGAGAAATAGGCGAGGGCAATTAAGAGGTACAAATTTCCCCCAAAAATTATGCAGCTGGTCTTGACTAGAGAAACTGATTGAAATAAAAATCCTGAAATAGAGCAGGATTTTAAGTGCTAGCATAAAGAACCCAAATTTTATTGTGTCTGGGAATGAGGGGAGAAGTGAGATGACTGGGTTTATACATTAACCATGAAAACCATATGAAAATTATTTTATTGAAAATTTATATATGTTGGGTATAAAGAGAGAGGACAGTTAGGGAAGGAAGTCATTTCTGCTGGAATCATACAGCTCTCGGTTTGCTCAGGGCTGCCCTGGTTTACCATAGCTATCCTGATGTAATTATTAATAGTGGCCTCTCTTAGATGATTAATTGTATGATCACCCAAGTTGTTTTCATCATCTAGGGAAATTAAGCCTTGGAATTGAATGAGGACAGGAGGTATGGAGAATAGAGAACCAAGAAGGAGGATATATGGCAAGTCTTACCAAACTTTGAGTCTGAATTTCCCTTTGAACATCAATAAATTCTGCAAATGCCCATGTTCTAGTAGTTAAACTTTTGGTATCTGTGACTTGAGAAAATCCATGGTGACTAAAATTACTTGGAATTTAGTGTACTGTTAGATAAACAGATATTTTATTAGTCACTAGACATTTGAAGATTTATATTCTGTGTCTGAATGAGACATTATTCATCCCATTTAAAGTCAGTGCTTTCCGTGCTTCTAGATTGGTGGAACTCCAGCAAAATTCCAGTCCTCCCTCCATAACAAAGTATCCATCTGTGGCCCAAAAGAGCAGACTCACTGATTTGGATGCAAAGAAACTTTTTTTAGCACAACATTGAAGTTACCAGTCTGGACAGAATTTAAAGTGGAGCCTGTGTATTACAATTTGAAGAATTCACTAATGGATGGCTCGTGAGAAAAGGTGACAGTGTGTGTATGGAGATGCGGGGGTGTAGAGTTTTATAGAAGTTGTATTCCCACGTAAGAAAAAAAATAATTTTCATATAAAAATAATATAAAGTAATCAATAATTTATTTTTACCAAATTTATACATATTTCCTTTGAGATATATTTGAAATCTATGGATGTGGTGGAAAGAGCATTGTGAAATTGCAGATTGAAATCCTGGTGCATCAATTTATCAGTTCTGTGAAATTAAGCAAACCCTTGAGATTTTCTGAGCCTCCCTTTCTCCATTTATAAAGTTGGGTTAGTGAAACCATTGTGGAGGCTGTCATGAGGAGCAAAACAAACATAGTCTGTAAAATGCTTTAAAAACTATGAATCAGTGGTTCTCAAACTTTAGCATGCATTAGAATTACTTAGAAGGCTTATTAAGACACATTGCTAGGTCCCACTCTACCCCCTCAAATTTCTGATTTAGCAGATTTTGCATTTTAGCAAGACCACCTGTGTTATGGACTGCATGTTTGCTGCTGCTGCTGCTAAGTCATGTCAGTTGTGTCTGACTCTGTGCGACCCCATAGACGGCAGCCCACCAGGCTCCCCTGTCCCTGGGATCCTCCAGGCAAGAACATTGGAGTAGGTTGCCATTTCCTTCTCCAGAGCATGAAAGTGAAAAGTGAAAGTAAAGTCGCTCATGTCCGACTCTTCGGGACCCCGTGGACTGTAGCCCACCAGGCTCCTCTGTCCATGGGATTTCCCAGGCAAGAGTACTGGAGTGGGGTGCCATTGCTTTCTCTGAGACTGAATGCTTATGTCCCCCTAAAATTCATACTTTGAAACTCTAACCCCCAATGTGATGACATTAAGAGGTGAGGCCTTTGGGAGGTAATTAGTTCATGAGGGTGGCATCTTCATGAATGGGATTAGTGCTTTTATGAAAGAGACCCTCGAGAGCTCTCTCACCCTCTTCCTACCATGTTGATGATACACGGAGAAGAGAGGTTGTTAGTCTGCAATGGAGAGGAAGGCACTCATCTAATCATGCCAGTACCCTGACCTTGGTCTTCCAGTCACCAATACTGTGAAAAATAAATTTCTGCTGTTTATAGGCCGCCCAATCTATGTAATTTTTTATAGTACTTGAACTGACTGAGAAGCCATATCATTTTAATGCTGCTCTTCTGGGTACCACACTTTGACATCCATGGATCTTAGCAGAGTTAAAAGCATAACTCCCATCTTCTTAAGGGATAGGTTGTTTTTGGGGGGCAGGGAGGTGGGAGGTTGCACATTATAAAAGAGACTTTAACAAAGAAATCCATGTAACTAAATATTTTACTAGAGAAGGAAAATCTTGGCTATGTGAAGAAAATAATAAAGATTGCTATGAATCCGTCTATTGGTCTCATGCAAACTAAAACCAAGGATTATATATCCAGCTTAATTTCAACTTTATAATGATTTCCTTTAATTACTGTAAAGGCCCAGACATGAAGATGCAGTAGTGTGAAATTAATACTGACAACACTCAGCTTCCTGGGCTCTGCAGATTAACCAGCATTTTACTGCATCAATAAAGGAATGAGGAAATAAAATTAAAACCTGATAGTGAATGGAATTACTTATTTGAAGCTAGTGATTATGTCAAGCTGTCACTCCCACAGATGGATTAGGCATAGAAAGACAACCAGATAAATTATAAACCACTCTATGAAGCTCGTATCCATCTAGTCCACAAGCGTGGTGACAATGGAAATCTGAAATCGACTTGGTCATGGCAGATTTGGGTTGCGTGTTTAGCATTTCATAGACCTCTAGGATCTTGAAGAGTAGAGATCAAAAAGACTCTAGAGGTCATGCGAGATTAGATTTCATTTTTGAGGCATTACACTGAATTATTTAATCTAAATGGAAAAAAAGAGTTTTTTCTTCCCTTTTTAAAAATCACTGAAATACAATTTAGAGAAAAAGGAACAATGCCAAAGAGTATACCTAAACCATATGAAACATAGAAATTACCTTAAGAAATAGCAAGGTTAGTTCTCTGCACTGGAATAGATTGTGTGTATTCAGGCGATAGATTTTATTTGTTTCCCTTTCCTTTTATTTCATTCTTTTCCTTTCCCCTCTCTCTGTTCTTCTCATTCCCACAACTCCTTTATAATCTAGACTCTTAGATCACCCAAAAGTCTCCTTAAAGTTGACCAGAGCACTGAGTTCTGGGCAACTTACGTCTGTATGATTATAGAGGATCCTGGCTTTAGCTGAAACAAGACTGTGGGTTTTGTTTTTTGTTTTTTTGTATAGATGAAAGTACAGAATTGTAGAACTGAACGCGATCTTAGAGAAGCACCCCTGTGTCTGTCGGATTGTGACAAGCTGTGGCTCTATCTTGCCTTTGCTTCTTATACCCTCGCTATTGCAATGGAGAGAGGAAAGCATTAGGATTTTGCTAGAAGGGACATAATATTAGTAATGAGATTTTGTTTGTTTTGTAGCTGATCCCTTCTGAAGAGTATAAGGATCCTTTTAGGTTGAAACTCTGATACAACTTATCGAAGCAGGCTGGAATCTAGATGCTGAAGAAAAAACACAAAAGAAAGAAAAGAGAAGGAGATTAAGGGGCTACAGGCATACAGGTAAGATGGACTGTCTGTGGCCTGAGAGACCCTGCGTGGTCATGTCGAGGACGGGTTGATTTCTTTCAGGTAATGGACAGAATTTGACCACCTCTCCTGTCATTGGGGGGTTTAATGGTAGAAACTCAAATATGGTAGAACTCAAAATTGTACTAGACACATTTGTAAGTCTGCTGTCACAGAGTCAACCCTTTCAGTTTTGTTAGGATTCCCAGTGGAAAAAAAGAACATCACAATTGGAATTTTCCTTTAAAAATTTGCTATCAAATAATTCCCCCATATGCTAATCTATCCTAGGTGTCGTCTGATTTCCCCCTTCAGGAATCTCAAAACCTGGGAACAACCATCAAATCTTCCAGTTAGAGGGGTTCCCTGGTCATGTATCTCTTCATTATCCATGATAAAAGCTTCATTGAAGCACTTCAGTAATGGAAAGTGATAGAGTTTTCAGTGATGGAACTCTGGCTGTGTTCCATTTTTCTCATGGTTTTATTGTTGAAGCATTATTTCAAATGAAAACCCTCCCACCAGCTCTGAGAGACTGGAGTTAATCCAAGCTCCTAATGGACTAAGTCTGACTTTTCTAAATGTTCTGTATACTCATCCAGTATAGAAGATAATGCTCCTCAGTACTTAACTGTTCAAGAACACTGTAGTAAAACCTCACAGTAATTCCACATACTATTATTATACCCATTTTATAGTTGAGGAAATCAAGGAATATAAATATTAAGCATATCACCCAAAGTTACATAGGATTTAAACAAAAGAGCTGGTATATGCAAGCAGGTGGTCTTATTGCCAAAGCCCATGGCCTTAATCTCTAGGTAAACAACCTTTGATATACTGATGGAAAATGCTTTCTGTTGTCCTCTCTCTCCTCTGGATATTTGTATTCTAACAGAAGAGTGTCACTGGTTCTCCAATTAGACACAGGACCTTTGAATTATACAAAAAGCAATCTTAATATTTAGATGCATTTCTCAGTGTCATTCAATAAATTAATTTTAATACAACTAACTACACTTCTTAATGGGGTAAAGGATACACGAAAGTCAATGGGAGATACATTGTGCAGAATAGGCAGCTTTAGATCTTACAAGTGGTACTTTAACAGGTTTCCATTCAATGTCATTATAAGAAATTGATCTCAGAGGCTAGAAAATGGAACTGCTTATGGAAATCTCAGACTCATCCATACCAAGCGTGTATTTTTCACAGTTCTTTCCAGCTTGCCTCCCACTTACTGTCAGAGCAGTAAGAAAACCTGCAAATGGAGAAGAAATGTTGTAAGCTCTTCAAAAAGCATTCAAATACAACTGAGGGAGACAAATTTTTTTTTTTTAAGCTTTAACCTGTCCTTTCTGGGTGATCTGATGATAAACTCAAAAGACTAAAAAAACTCAGTATGCAAAGGACCTACTTGCTTTCTGTGGAAAGCTACTGCTTTTTTTCTGTGCTCTCTTTCTCCTTCGCTTTCCCTCCCTCCTGCTCTTGTATGTAACTCATTATTATCACCCAAGCTTGCTTCCAAAATTCTGAAAATTATTCAAAAGAAGCGATTAGTACAAAATATTAAAAATACAAGGAAAATAAAAATGGAGGCAGCCACTGGATGAAACAAATCAAATCAGGGGGTAAGTCTTAAAAACAATAGTAACAAATTTTATTCAAAACTAAAGGAATTACAATGATAAAATAACATCAGAACCCTGAAGTCCAATTCAAGCCCAATTACTGTCATGAATATTTGCAGTAAATATATGCCTTAAACTCAAGTTTCTCAAAAAACTAAATGATAGAGGGAAATGTAGTTGGTTCTTTCTTATATATTGATAATTACCAGAAGTCCACTGGACAAGAGAAAAAAATATTACAGTGTGTTCAGTATGCGTGGAATTTCCCTTGCAAAGAGTTGTCAATTTAGGTGGTACAGGCAACATTTTCTGTCTTGAGATTACTGTTGAATCTGGTGGAGATGTCTGAGGGCTACTCTTTATTTCTCATCCACTGATGGACTATCTCTAAGACACAAGTCTAATACACAAAAAAGGAAGACAAAGTCTTTAAGACTCTGAGACTAAATATAGCCTATAAATGTATAACCAAAAGAGTGGATCATTCCAATTACTAAAAACAAAAGTATGTCTCAGAGTTTAATTGTTTATCATATAGCAATCTTTTGCAGATAAAGGGTGTTGAATTGGTCCTGATGTGTGTGGCTCATTATCATTAATTAACTGTTCATTTGAAGTTAGAGGTTGATAAACGATGTCAATATTGGATGTAAACATCGTATTAGATACATTAAAGTTAGATATTTATATAAAAGGTTTTCCAGAGGAGGGGGGAAATAAATGAAAACCCTCAATAGGAAATTGAGCAGACATCTGTTATGGTGGCCAAACCTCCGGTAGGCTGGATTGATGATTATGAACCTATTACTGTTGATATATTACATAGAGCTGTGAGAATAGAAAGCTTTTCAAATTACACGAAGAGTAATCAACAGCCAGCAGCAATAGCCCCATGCTCTCTCACCTGCTGCGTGCCTCCCATAGGAATACATGCATCTCCAAGCCTGGAATTACTGGCAAGACAGAAGGAGCTTTCTTTCACCTTTAGTTGGACTTTCAAATTACAAAATAAACCATTTTGGCTAGCCAGTCCCATGGTGGGGGTGACAGGAACCACGCTGTCAAAGCCCTGCTAGAAGAGGCAGCCTCTGCCTCCTTTTCTCAGCATCTCAAGCCCCGTTACTGAAGCTTGTTCCCTTATGATCTCTTTCTCTGGTCTGTCTCCACTACACAAATCACATATTTTTAAGAAAAATCAAAGCCCTAAAAACTCACAGTGTATCTCAGGGAAAGGGAGAAGCAGAGGGAGAGGGAGATAGGGAGGAAGGGAAGAAGAGAGAGACAAAGAGAGGAGGAAGGGGAGAGAGACAGGATGAAAGGAATATGAAGGATTTCTTTAGGGATTTGAATAAAATTCTGAAACAGGAACATTTTAAAATTATGAGGATAGAAATTTCAACTATTGTGAATCAGATAGTAGGCTCAGAATCTACCTAACCAAAGTCATAAGCTACCAAGTGCTGGGTACTAAAGACGGGTGGATAACCTGGTGGTCTGCACTGGTTGTGGACAAAGATGAAATGTCCGATTTCATGCCTGCCACATAATGTGTTGTGCACTCTTGAAAAGTATAGCTAGCATTGACTTGAGGTTATGATAACTGGGTTTCCTTTATAATCGCTAGTCTTCTTTGTGTATTATCTATATAAAAACAGTAGTTGGCACTACTGTAGCCTCTATAGCAGCTTCATGTGAATTTGAAAATGGCATGCCTTCCTCAAGGTATGTTCTCATTATGTTATAAATTTGTAATAAATATAAAAATATATTGCAACTATTCTGTGAAGTGCGCATCTCCCCCCGTCTCCAGGAGTATACCACTTGTACAACCACATACAATGCTTTTGGTACTTTGTATATGATTGAGTCCCCATAATCCCAATCCATTGGTTCTTGGCCATCCCATGCTAAGCTGTGTTTGCCCAGGTACAGCTCAATCTTGTATTTTGATCTAACCTGTCATCTCCAGACACACCAGTTTGCACATTGGATGGCAGCTCTTACACCAGTAGAATACATGGCACCCAACCTTGGCCGTTTTCACTTATTTATTTTATTTTTTTAATTGGCCTAGATTATTCATGCAGGCTTTCTCTAGCTGCGGTTTACAGGGGCTTCTCTCTTGTTGCAACACAAGGGTTTCTCCTGTTGAGGAGCTGGGGCCCTAGGGTGCATGGGCTCCCTAGTTGTGGTGCAAGGGCTTAGTTGCCCCATGGCATATGAGATCTTCTTTCCCTGACCAGGGCTCGAACCTCCATCTCCTGCACTGGAAGTCAGATTCTTAACCTCTGGATCCCCAGGGAAGTCCCCATATTCACTTGTTTTTACACTTGCACTTTGATTCTGATCCCATCTCTCTCCTGACTCTTGACTATATTTTTTATTTAGGTTCTTTGTTTACAGAGTATTCATGATAGTACTCAAGCTATATTTCATATGTCATACACACACATACATACACAAAAAAGGTCACTTTCTGATGTAAAACTGGTAACAATCAGAATAAAATGATACCTTGAAGAATTAAATACTTTGAAAGATGTTTACAAACACTTTATTGAAGAAAAGCTCATCTGGTAAAGAATCTGCCTGCAATGCAGGAGACTCAGTTTGATTCCTGGGTCAGGAAGATTTCTGGAGAAGGGATAGTCTATGCACTCCAGTATTCTTGGGCTTCCATTGTTGCTCAGCTGGTAAAGAATCTGCTACAGTGTGGGAGACCTGGCTCTAATCCCTGGGTTTACTCCACTCCAGTATTCTTGCCTGGAGAATCCCCATGGATAGAGGAGCCTTGCAGGCTACAGTCTATGGGGTCCCAAAGAGTCAGACACAACTGAGCGACTAAGTACATGAAATATTCCACCACAATGGCATCCTTAGGTTTGGAATGTAACTAAACCAATTTTTATTGAGAAGGTAGACTGCATACAAAATGGGGAAACAAGAATTTTCAGTGTTTATCCTCTACTACCTGGTGGAAACTGCTCCCTTATCCGAGAGATGTGCCCCACTTATTTAGACAGAAGTGTTCTTTCCTTAGAGAAAGGACAATTCACCTGCCAATGATTATCTGATGTGATTGTGCCAGATTTTAACAAGCAGCTGATCTATAACTTAGTCTCCTGAGAGGTCTTAACATACAGGATCAGTCATGATTCTTGACTCAGGCCTGTTTTATTCACTGTATTAAATTGGGGCTAAAGTTTTTTTTTTTTTTTTTAAGTGTCTCCTATGAGTAAGTTTAACGTGAATTCCCTAGGATTTGAAATACCATATATAGATAAGTTGATCAAGTGTAGTTTCTGTTCATAAAACCTGATAATATGACCCAGATACATCTGCATGATACCACAACACTACAGATCTGCCTGGGAGACCTGTGGAGCAACTGGCAAGACTTTCCCTTGAATATTTGACATCTGAATGCCTCACTCTTAAGTTAGGTGTCTGCTGCTAAGTCACTTCAGTCGTGTCCGACTCTGTGCGACCCCATAGACGGGAGCCCACCAGGCTTCCCCGTCCCTGGGATTCTCCAGGCAAGAACACTGGAGTGGGTTGCCATTTCCTTCTCCAATGCATGAAAGTGAAAAAATAAAGTGAAGTCGCTCAGTCGTGTCCGACTCCTAGCGACACCATGGACTGCAGCCCACCAGGCCCCTCCGTCCATGGGATTTTCCAGGCAAGAGTACTGGAGTGGGGTGCCATTGCCTTCTTCAAGTTAGGTGCCTACTAGGGTATTATCTGAAATTGGGGATGCAATCACTCTGCATGGTCACAGGCATAGCTCCCAGCAAGCATCTTGGTTCTGCATGACTTCTGTCTTCAGCTATATACTGCATGGTAAATAGCTGAGGATAGAAGGTGGACAGAATCACACAGCTGCACACTGTTGATGGGAATAAGAAGCAAGAGTTGTCATTTGATTCACCCTGGAAAATTCAAGGTACTTCACCAGGAATATGAAATTTGAACTGAGAATTTTAGTTGTTCCTTGTGGCTGGAATTATAATACGTTAGTTTGAAAGCCATGGACTCATGGGGAGCAGAGAAAGAGAAATGCCACAGTTAAGCAGAGAGGCAAATACGAGGAACAGAAAAGATCCTGTGACGCTCCTGACAGATTTCCTATTTTTGATTCTGGTCCTTTCAGCATGCCTGGATATCATCCTACCCTTGGGGTCTGCAATACATCTCCAGGAGCATCACTACATTTTTTTTGTTGTTTGTTTGCTTAGGTTAATTTATGTTTCTAATACTTACTGCAAAGTACTAACTATGACAAGTCTATACTTTCGAGCTTTTGTCAAAACACCTGGTCTTCTTACTTATTAGTTTAGTTAATAGAATCTTTATATTCATGAATTACGAAGTTGTCTGTGGGCTTCCCAGGTGGCACAGTGGTAAAGAATTTGCCCTAAGGCAGAAGAGGCGGGTTCAGTCCATGGGTTGGGAAGATCCCCTAGAGGAGGGGATGGCAACCCAGTCCATTGTTCTTGCCTAGGAAATCCCATGGACAGAGAAGCCTGGCGGGCTACAGTCATGGGGGTCATGAAGAGCTGGACGCGACTGAGCAGCTGAACACACATGCACTCATGCAAAGTCATCTGTATCCTAGGGCAAATCATTTAACAAGATCCTTAGCTTCTAAAATGGTACATCATAGAGTTATTGTGAGGATAAAATTATTTAATATAGGTATGAAATCTGAATAACACTACCAGGCTCATGTGCTAAGTCTCTTCAGTCAGGTCCAACTTTTTGCGGCCTCATGGACTGTAGCCTGCCAGGCTCCTCTGTCCATGGGTTTCTCCAAAGCAAGAAGACTATAGCCCACCAGGCTCCTTTGTCCATGGGATTCTCCAGACAAGAATATTGGAGTGGGTTGTCATGCCCTCCTCCAGGGGAGGAGGGACCCTCCCTCCTGACCCAGGGGTCAAACCCATGTCTCTTTACATCTACATGCATTGGCAGGTAGGTTCTTTACCGCTAGTGCTACCTGAGAAGCCCACCAGGCACACAAGTGTATTTAAATTTAAATATACCAAGTATACCAAGTATATTTAAATTTAATAATTGTATAATTATTTGCATTAACATGATTAATGAGGGTCTTTTCATAATCTTTCTATAATAAAAAAGCATATTGGGAATGTTATTTATGTTTTGCTGCTAAGTCGCTTCAGTTGTGTCCGACTCTGTGCGACCCATAGACAGCAGCCCACCAGGCTTCCCGTCCTTGGGATTCTCCAGACAAGAACACTAGAGTGGGTTGCCATTTTTAGCTTAACTCATAAGCCCAAAATGGAGTTTTATTTTATTTTTATTTTTTGGCCACAATGTGTGGCATGCAGGATCTAAGTTCCCTGACCTGGGATCGAACCTATGCCCCCTGCAGTGGAAGCTCAGTCTTAAACACTGGACTGCCAGGGAAGTCCTTAAAATGGAGTTTTACTTAGTACTTAGTAATACTCTATTGATTAATTCATTCATCCAGGCAACAAGTTATGGGTACTTCATATGTTCATGTGTATTGTATAAAAATTACATTATGTTAATGTTTAGACACAATCTTATTATGTTCAATTTAGGATTTTAATTAATGAGACACTTTCTCTCAAGTTATGTCTTATCTGGATTAATCATTATTTGGCTTCAGAGGAAAAAAGACTTGATCTTCTTTCAAGATAATTCTGTAATATATCACTAGATATGAATGTTTGTTTACTAAGCAAAAGAGGTACAAAGGTGAGCATATTTTAAGTAATTTGATTACTTAGGTGATTTAATTATTAAGAAGCTAGGCAGAATCCCACTAGGGATGGTTACATCCCTTCATTCTGAGGCTTCTCTAAAAAGAGGGTTCTTTGATGCCGAGGAATACTTGTTCCAACAGGCCCACTGAGTATTTGAAGCTTATTCAAAAGGTCACATTTTCAGGCAAGACTTCAGTCATATAGTCCAGATGGGCTAAAATACAAAGGAATGTAAGTACTTCGAAGTTTGAGCTGTTAATACAAGGATTCGTGGACTGACTTCTTAGATGTTGCTTTAACTGAGGAGTTTCATTTGGAAATGCTACAAGTAATTCTCAAGAGGGGTTAAAGTGACATGAAGCCGCCTCTACCACGAACACATAACAACTTGGCATGGACAAATATCAATGAAAAACTTTTCTCTAAACAGTTTGAAAAGGTACTCTTAGAAACTATTGAAAAAATATCACTTAAATCAATACTTGACTCTATGATTCACTAAGAGATCCGAGAAGGTCAAGCTATTAAGCAAACCTGGGCATTATAACATATCAGCAAATTTTATCCCTCATAAGTTGTCATCATAACATTTCTTTGGATATTTTCTAGTTTAGGAGTTTCCTAGCCTTCTTCATATCTTACCCTGTAGATCTCAGCTCTGTCAGATAATAAAATATTTTTATAACGAATATTTTCAGTTTTTGTAAATGAATAGATGACAAAACGCCCAATAATGTAATTTTAAGTCAATGTAATATCCTAGCTTTAACAATTTTAAGAAATAAAAGGAAAGTATTTATATTAAAATAATATTAACAACTACAGTAGAACATAAATGATTCCATCTGATGCCGGTTCTTGACTATCTGGGAAAATATTTAAAAACTGAATAAGACAACTCTGTGCATCTGCAGGATACTTAGTGTTCATTGTTTCCACTCACTGTCTCAGCACACTCATCACTGATACAACCAAAAAAATCTTCCATAAAATTCTAAAACTCCCCTTAGTAACAGAGCTATCTCATTGTTCTAACCATTGCCATTGCCATGTCTAAAAGAAAATTAAACCATAATTCCACTGATAATCATTCAGTTCAGTCGCTAAGTCCAGTCCGACTCTTTACGACTCCATGAATTGCAGCACGCCAGGCCTCCCTGTCCATCACCAACTCCTGGAGTTCACTCAGACTCACGTCCATCGAGTCAGTGATGCCATCCAGCCATCTCATCCTCTGTCTCCTCCTGCTCCCAATCCCTCCCAGCATCAGAGTCTTTTCCAATGAGTCAACTCTTTGCATGAGTGGCCAAAGTACTGGAATTTCAGCTTTAGCATCATTCCTTCCAAAGAAATCCCAGGGCTGATCTCCTTTAGAATGGACTGGTTGGATCTCCTTGCAGTCCAAGGGATTCTCAAGAGTCTTCTCCAACACCACAGTTCAAAAGTATCAATTCTTCCACGCTCAGTCTTCTTCATAGTCCAACTCTCACGTCTATACACGACCACTGGAAAAACCATGGCCTTGACTAGACGGACCTTTGTTGGCAAAGTAATGTCTCTGCTTTTGAATATGCTATCTAGGTTGGATATAACTTTCCTTCCAAGGAGTAAGAATCTTTTAATTTCATGGCTGCAGTCACCATCTGCAGTGATTTTGGAGCCCCCCAAAAATAAAGTCTCTCACTGTTCCCACT
>NW_011495084.1:13218200-13228513 GCF_000754665.1 Bison bison bison | reverse complement strand
TTTCCAAATTTGCTGGCATATTGAGTGCAGCATTTTCACAGCATCATCTTTCAGGATTGGAAATAGCTCAACTGGAATTCCATCACCTCCACTAGTTTTGTTCATAGTGATGCTTTCTAAGGCCCACTTGACTTCACATTCCAGGATGTCTGGCTCTAGGTGAGTGATCACACCATCATGATTATCTTGGTTGTGACAGTTCTTCTGTGCATTCTTGCCACCTCTTCTTAATATCTTCTGCTTCTGTTAGGTCCATACCATTTCTGTCCTTTATCGAGCCCATCTTTGCATGAAATGTTCCCTTGGTATCTCTAATTTTCTTGAAGAGACCTCTAGTCTTTCCTATTCTGTTGTTTTCCTCTATTTCTTTGCATTGATCTCTGAGGAAGTCTTTCTTATCTCTTCTTGCTATTCTTTGGAACTCTGCATTCAGATGCTTATATCTTTCCTTTTGTCCTTTGCTTTTCACTTCTCTTCTTTTCAGAGCTATTTGTGAGGCCTCCTCAGACAGCCATTTTGCTTTTTTGCATTTCTTTTCTATGGGGATGGTCTTGATCTCTGTCTCCTGTACAATGTCACGAACCTCCGTCCATAGTTCACCAGGTACTCTATCAGATCTAGTCCCTTAAATCTATTTCTAACTTCCACTGTATAATCATAAGGAATTTGATTTAGGTCATACCTGAATGGTCTAGTGGTTTTCCCTTCTTTCTTCAATTTAAGTCTGAATTTGGCAATAAGGAGTTCATGATCTGAGCCACAGTCATCTCCTGGTCTTGTTTTTGTTGACTGGATAGAGATTCTCCATCTTTGGCTGCAAAGAATATAATCAATCTGATTTCAGTGTTGACCATCTGATGATGTCCATGTGTAGAGTCTTCTCTTGTGTTGTTGGAAGAGGGTGTTTGTTATGACCAGTGCGTTCTCTTGGCAAAACTCTATTAGCCTTTCCCCTGCTGACAGGCGGGTCATGGTGGACAGGTCTGACAGAATGTGGTCCACTGGAGAAGGGAATGGCAAACCACTTCAGTATTCTTGCCTTGAGAACCCCATGAACAGTATGAAAAGGCAAAATGATAGGATACTGAAAGAGGAACTCCCCAGGTCAGTAGGGGCCCAATATGCTACTGGAGATCAGTGGAGAAATAACTCCAGAAAGAATGAAGGGATGGAGCCAAAGCAAAAAACAATACCCAGTTGTTGATGTGACTAGTGATAGAAGCAAGGTCTGATGCTGTAAAGAGCAATATTGCATAGGAACCTGGAATGTCAGGTCCATGAATCAAGGCAAATTGGAAGTGGTCAAACAAGAGATGGCAAGAGTGAACGTCAATATTCTAGCAATCAGCAAACTAAAATGGACTGGAATGGGTGAATTTAACTCAGATGACCATTATATCTACTACTGCCATTAGGAATCCCTTAGAAGAAATGGAGTAGCCATCATGGTCAACAAAAGAGTCCGAAATGCAGTACTTGGATGCAATCTCAAAAATGACAGAATGATCTCTGTTCATTTCCAAGGCAAACCATTCAATATCACAGTAATTCAAGTCTCTGCCCCAACCAGTAACGCTGAAGAAGCTGAAGTTGAATGGTTCTATGAAGACCTACAAGACCTTTTAGAACTAACACCCAAAAAAGATGTCCTTTTCATTATAGGGGACTGGAATGCAAAAGTAGGAAGTCAAGAAACACCTGGAGTAACAGGCAAATTTGGCCTTGGAATACAGAACAGGGCATGGCTTAGTCTCATTGAGTTAGACAAGGCTGGGGTCCGTGCGATCAGATTGGCTAGTTTTCTGTGATTATGGTTTCAGTGTGTCTTCCCTCTGATGCCCTCTTGCAACACCTACTGTCTTACTTAGGTTTCTCTTATCTTGGACTTGGAGTATCTCTTCACGGCTGCTCCAGCGTAGCGCAGCTGCTGCTCCTTACCTTGGATGAGGGGTATCTCCTCACGGCCGCCCCTCCTGACCTTGAACGTGGAGTAGCTCCTCTAGGCCCTCCTGCACCCACGCAGCCACCACTCCTTGGACGAGGGGTTGCTCCTCCCGTCGCCGCCCCTGACCTCGGACGTGGAGTATAATAATGATAAGCATTAGTCCCTAATAATCGGAGAAGGCAATGGCACCCCCACTCCAGTACTCTTGCCCGGAAACTCCCATGGACGGAGGAGCTTAGGCTGCAGTCCATGGGGTCTCGAAGATTCAGACATGACTGAGCGACTTCACTTTCACTTTTCACTTTCACGCATTGGAGAGGGAAATGGCAACCCACTCCAGTGTTCTTGCCTGGAGAATTCCAGGGACGGGGGAGCCTGGTGGGCTGCCGTCTATGGGGTCGCACAGAGTCGGACACGACTGAAGCAACTTAGCAGCAGCAGCAGTCCCTAATAAAATAATTTTATGTATAAATATTTATTATGTGTATTGTTTATTAATACCATATAACTATCTTTTAAAATCTTATTGGTAATTCCTAGCACTCCAAAATGCAGAGACAGTGATATCTAAAGAGTTGTTCATTTGTCATTTTTTATTTGAAAAATTGACACTGGTTTCAGGCACAGAAACAATGTAATATTAGTACTGTTTTTTTAGGAAATGCTTGAACTTTGTTACAAGACTTTGAGAGATTATGAAAGTTTTCATGTATGGGTACAAGTTATGTAAGTTTTTAAAGGGCAAGAGCTATTACTAAATGGAAACACTGGTTTCCAGCAGGAGCTTCTATGCATTGGTCTAGTCTTGTTACCAGATAACCCTGATGTCAGAGCACCAGGGCAGTCCACATACGAAGAAAAATAATCCTGATAAAATATAGGATCTGAAGATTAGCTAAAGCAGGCTTATTCAAAGGTGTCCAAACAGTTGCTGTGCATTATAACCTGAAATAATAGAGTATAGTATGAACAGGTTTAACTGTAAGTTTGAGAGATGTGCATTCGGACTGTTTTCAGAGTCTGATTTGGTTACGATTGCCAAAAAGCAGATTTTCCCATCTTCTCACTTAGATGGCTGTCCTAGAGCCTATGTTTACATCCATATCTTTATATATATATATTTATTTATTTAATTTTGGCTGCACTGAGACTGTGTTGCTGCGCACAGGCTGTCTCTCGCTGTGGTGAGCGGACGCTACTCTCCAGTTGCAGAGCGCAGGCTTCTCATTGTGGCGGTTTCTCTTTTCGTGGAGCACCACCTCTAGTGTGTGCAGGCTCGGTGGCTGTGGTGCCCGGGGTTAGTTGCTCCACAGCATGTAGAATCTTCCCGGACCAGGTATCGAGCATGTGTCTCCTGCACTGGCAGGCAGATTCTAAACCATAGGACCACGTATATTTATAATTATTTATTCTTTTTTTTTTTTTTTTTTTGGCAGCACAAGTAATATTTTGGTCCTTGGAGTCAACAAAAAGACCCAACCATCAGAAGAGATATAGCAACTGACTTCAATTATGTAGCCTTAACTGCTTGAATAGAAATTATGAAGAATCTGCACACATCCAGATTCTTCATAATTTTATATATAAAATTCATATATTATACTTTTTCATATATATCTATCTAATTTCATAAATGAAAATTTAGTTAAAGTCAAAGATTTAGAAGGCCCTAGACAATTGTTTCTATCAGTCAACCAACAAGATAGCCCACGATAAACAACAAAAGGAAGCATAGAAAGGCAGTACAATTACTGATTAAGCATTAATTTTGGACCTAACCTGCCTATCTCTTAGGTGTGGTGTGCTGTGCTGGCTGTGCTTAGTCACTCAGTAGTATCTGACTTTGTGACCCCATGGACTGCAACCTACCAGGCTCCTTTGTCCATGGGGAATCTGCTGGCAAGAACATTGGAGTGGCTTTCCATGCACTCCTCCAGGGGATCTTCTCAACCCAGGTATCGAACCCAGGTTTTCCGCATTGCAGACAGATTCTTTACTGTCTGAGCCACCAGAGAAACCTCTTAGCTGTGCTGCTGCTGCTGCTGCTGCTGCTGCTAAGTCGCTTCATGGGTTAAATATGAATCTAGCTGAGCTTTATTTATTTATTTATTTTTATAAAATGGTGCAATAATAGTATCTTCCTTGTAAATGATGTAGAATTTTAAGGGGATTCACATGTAAAGAACTCAGATGGTGCCTAACACAGGACACACACTCAGTGTGTGTAAATATTACTGATATTACTGATATTATCGGTTGGCTCTTCAGTTCCAGCAGTTTTTATTTCTAGGTAAACTCCTGAGTGAAAAAAGGGATAAGGTCTGAATAGAATACCATTTAAGTCATTTTGTGACCACTCTGGTTGAAGTACCATATGATTGTATAAACTGACTATTTCAGATTTGAATCAACATGGCATGTAAGCATAAAACAAAGTAAAGGGGATCTGAAAAGTAGTCTGTTGGCAAATCTATTTTTCAGAAAGATTCAGGGGGTTCCTCTAGTGATTTTTGATAGGAGTAAAGTCCAGTGGGATTATTTCCAAGTTGGTCCTAAGACAGTGACACAGACTAAATCTATGGTCCATTGGGTAATGGTGGTTTCTGATATCATGTGGTAAAAATAGCTCACCCACCCAAGATTTTAACACCTATAACCCTAGTTTCCTTACCTCAGATCCTGTGTACCAAGTAGGCACTTGGAAAACATGTGCCACTTGTAAAACATGTTCCTGCAAATTAATTATTGTAAAACAAGGTCATATAATAAAAGATGAACAATTTTAAGTTTCAGCTAAGTTAAAGCATGTAGTTCTTTATTGCTTTGTACTTTAATGGTGTGAATTTTATGGATTTTACTTGGAGAAATTATTTATTGGTGGTCATAGAATTATTTGAAGTCAATATAAAAATAAGCAACAAAAGTATTTTACTTTTCAACTTGAACAAAATGAGTTTAATTTGCATGCGACCAAAGTTCTGAAGACTGCATTGCATGCAGCAGCTTTGCCTGACTTCAAAGACACTCTGGAGATCAAAACAAAATCAAGTTCTGAGGAGTGATTCTCTTATTTTCCTTCCTAACAAGAGTGATTTTGTTTTCTTTGTTGGTGTTGGTCATTTCAAGGCAATGTTAGAGTCTGTGGATGCCGTCGATGTTTGAGTGACTCCATCTTAACCTCAGAGGTAAGAGTGGCAGTTAATGAAAGCATGGAAAGTCTGACATCTGAGGAAGAGCCTGTGATTGGAATCTGAAAAACCTGAAGCCGGGACCTTTGTACTATTTCAGTCTCCCTCTTGCACAGAAGTGCAAGTGCTCTCACCAGATTGGATTTATGTTGTGACATTTCCCCTTCCCTTTCAATTTTTTTGTATGTGATCATGCAACATGAAGATCATTGACTGTCCCTGTTAAGCCTGCCTGAACCAAAGGACAGTGACCTTTTCCACATTCTATCATCGGCTGGTTACATTTGTCCCAGGCTTCTTCCTTTGTTTTCTCAGGGAAGGAAATTCAGAGCCAATCAAACTGTAAAATCCTGAGTGGGTTAAAACCAGGCCAGGGCTGCTTAAGCAGTGCTAACATTTTTGGAGATCATTTTTGTGACAGAGATTGAAAGAAGTATAGAAAATAGCACAACAGGATTCAATTCATGTGACAAAAGAAAACTGTACAAAGTTTAATCCATTCCCATTACCGTCTCAAGATTGTAATCTCCTTGGATGCTGACCCTAGGGAAGATATTTTTTTCCTACAATATGCTTCATCAAGTTGCTTTAGAAGTGGTGCTGTCGGCTGGAGGGAGGCGGCACGAGTTATATAACACACAATTTAAGATAATGGACTTTGAAAAGGAGAAATTAATATAAACAGACGAGGCCAACAAAGCTTCAGTCATCTAGAAGGTAGTTTCAATCACCACTGACATTAAACAATATCACCCCCACTGAGTCTACACCATGTTTATTATCATTTAATTTCTTGCCCAAATTGTTGCTTTCTTATCATGATGTTGCAGGGATTGCAAGCTCTGTTATGACTACAATTGGTAAAAAAAAAAATTGCATTCATCTAAGTGAGTAACAAGATACAGAGACTGAGCTCTCTATCTGAACCTTTTGTGGCTTTAAATATTCCACTGAAAACATTAGCAAAAATGGAAGCTATAGCATTTCCATAATTATCACAGCACTGTCTTTGTTCTTATAATGATAGAATCCATACTTTCAATTTGGAGTGCTTAATAATAGCAGCTGTCTTGTCTGCTCAACTGTGGGGTTTTAGGGCTCCCATAATTATTCATTTTCACTCACTTGACAATGGGAGTTTCCTTGAAATATTTCCGGCCACATCATAAGACACAGTTTTAAAATCCTTTTAAGCATTCTGCTATATACAACAATATTGAATTATGCATTAATAAACCAAATTTAATTGACTTGGAGGCACATAAGTCCTTATTAATATATCTTAGTACTAAAAACTGATTGCTACAAATTGTCAGCCAAATACAAATGCAGGCATGATCGTTCTTTTAATGTATGAAGGTCCTCTGTCTCTTGGTCCTTAAAATCCCATTTCACTTGTTTTCACCTTCTCCCTTGCTCTCTGCTTCATCGTGTTCTTGCTTCGGGTTTTCCTTCGCCTCCTCTTATTTGTAAAAATATTTTATTTTGAAATAGTTTTAGCACACTGTTGTTGGTAGTAGTACACATATGCATGTATGTTATAATCTCTCACTATGAAAGATTTATACTAAATAATAATGGGAAACAATTGACTTGGTTTATTCCCAATATTCATATTTTATTTATTATTGTAATTAGCTTGATGCATATTAGAAAGATGGAGGGCCATTTTTCACTTTCTATGGGTAGGTTTCTGTTTGAGCTTTTTCCCTTTCAACTACCCATTAATAAGTTTTAGTAAATGATAAGAGGAGGGCTAGGTGAAAGGCAGACTGTCTATTCATGCAACAGTGTTCTTTATCATGATGGATGAAAATTATATGCTTCTGAGTGTGTTTACATGTGCCTAAGAAGAGAGGTTCAAAAGATGAGGAAGGTAGTTTTATGAGTATGCTGTGGAGATGCTAAAGAGGATAATTGAGGGAGACAGGTTTTTATGAGGCATTAGGGCAGAGACAGAGGGTGTGTGCATGGGCGGTTGGGGTGAGGGTAGGGACAGTGTGTAAGCAGTTATAGAATGCTCCCAGGGCACTGATGCTGGGATCTGTAGACCCTTAATACTCTTTCATGTCAAAGTACATGTTCTAGGGATAGTACAGAGGTTAAGTTCTTACATTATGCTTATAGTACTCATATTTAATCTAAACAATTCATCCTAATATTTTTTAAAAAAACAAAGCACTGTACATTGTATTCAATTATAAAATTAATGCACACCTTCATCGTATAATTGAAAGTGACTAAAAGAAGCTGTATTAAATTTTGAAAGTCCTTGCCACTATAAATAATTTTGAAAATTTATAATAGTAAGAAAGATCTATCACAGATAACCACCCTGAACAATTTAATGAATTTCATTTTTTAAATTTTATTCATTTTCCCCCTAAATTTTATGAAACAATGCTTCTAAATCCTGTTTTGTTGTTGTTTTGCTTATTTTTCTCTTTAGTCCATTGATTTTCACACCCAAATATGAAACTGGGGCTCCAGACAGCTCACAGAAAATACCATATCTTTTTCTAAATCATATAAATGTATTTCAGGAAATGCTCTCACCAGGCAGAGGCAATCATGTAGATATAACCACTAGAAAGCATTAAAGATTCAGTTCCAAAGATGGAAAGTTTCTACTGACTCTCAAGTACATGCACTGCTTTGTTCATTACTGAATGACAGGTATCGTTTTATAATTCAATGTAACAACTCTTGCTGCCAAGTATAATCTCTTTTCTCATCTATGCCATTTTAATTTATAGCACTTCTTTTTTCACAATATCTATATCCGTATTTCTCAGAAATTATCAACCTTTACTCAAAATACTTATTAACAATAAATAAGTCGATCTATGAAGAGGCTGTACTAGTGTTTTTCAGAGAAACAGAACCAATAGGGGATAGATAGATAGAAAAAGCCTTATTATGAGGGGTTGGCTCACTCAGCTAGGGAGGCTAAAAAGTCCCATGACCTACCCTCTGCAAATTGGAGGCCCAAGATAAACAGAGGTGTGGTTTTGTCCAAGGCCAAAGGGTTGAGAACCAGGGATTCAATGGTCTAAGTCCTAGGCTGCATCTGAAGACTTAAGAAACAGGAGAGCCAATGTCTGAGGACAGGAGAAGATGGATATCCCAGAATTGACAGAGACCAAATTTTCCCTTTCTCCACCCTTATGTGCTATCCAGGCCCTCAATCTACCAAACCAAATGCTAATCTCACCTGGAAACACCCTTGTAGTCATACCCAGAAATAGTATCTCACCAGCTATCTGGGTATCTCTTAGCCTGGTCAAGATGACACATAAAATTAACCATCACAGAGGTTCAGTATTAAACATTTTCCAGAGAAACTGAAGTACTGCGACAGACTGTTGAAAGATGTCAGAGTTTTCTAATTATTCCAAGAACAAAGACTGGTCAGGGCATTAGTCATGATATTACTCCATAGCAGTAACATTAAAACATTTAAAAAATATCAGTTATCTAGATATACTGCTTGTTGGCTGTGTCCTCAGAGAGTCAAGACTTACTTTCCCTGGATATTAGAAGTAGAGCAAGAATCACGAACCAGGCTCAAGCCTACTTGATGCTTGAAAGCATTCCATTGGACATCTCAGTAGGTTGAGAGCAGTTATAGTGCATAAACGGGGCTCAGATGGTAAAGATTCTGCCTGCAATGTGGGAGACCCAAGTTTGATCACTAAGTTGGTAAGATCCCCCAAAGAAAGGAATGGCAACCCACTCCAATATTCTTGCCTGGAGAATTCAATGGACAGAGGAGCCTGGCGAGTTACAGTCCATGGGGTCGCCAAGAGTCGGACATGACTGAGTGGCTGAGCACGGCACACGGTGCATAAACATATCCATATAAACTTATCTAAAAATAAATGTGAACTGTGTGGTTTTAATTAGGGAGAAATGCGCATATTATGAAATTACACCAAGTAAAGCAAGGTGTTACAGTTCTTAAAGTCTAGAAACCTCTGGCTTTAGCTGGTAAACTATACTGTGACCTCAAGATGCGTGTGTGTGCGTGTGTGTGTGTGTGTGTATGTGTTAGTTGCTTAGTTGGGTCCGACTCTTTGCAACCCCATAGACTGCAGCCCACCAGGCCCCTCTGTCCATGGGATTCTCCAGGCAAGAACACTGGAGTGGGTTGCCATTTAGGCATATACATAAAATAAAATTAAAAAATTAAAAGATAAAGCAAAAAATAAAGTAAAATAAAATGAACCAATTTATATAGCCCAATGTAATTCTCTCAGGTCAAAAAGTATAACAATTTACTGCAAATCTGTGGCTGTCTTAATCTGAAAGCCTCAAGAACATTTCTATAAACCAGTGGTTCAAGATATTCATTTTAGTTTAATAATTATCTGTTTAGTATTTAAGATGTGCCAAGAACCATGTGAGATGCTGCAGCTAAAATATTGAATAAGACAACAGAGCATGCCGGTCTGTGGAGTTTAACATCTAGCAGGAAAGCAATATCATTAAACACACAATTACAACTAAAGGTGCCTGTAGTTATGAAGAGATGCTGGATTAAGTGGACAAACAGCACGCTGTTTGTAATTGGGGCTTTAGCAAAAGCTTCCCAGGAAAAATTACAGCTAAGCTGTGACCCAGACTACAGGTAAGGTTTATCCCATTAAAGCTGGAATAGCAATAATAAGAAAGGGGAAAAAAAATTTTAGGAAAATAAAACAAAATATAGTTAAAAAGAACAGCATGTGTGAAAACTGTGGAGATGGAGAGATGTGAGTTTATGACCCAATTTTAAGGTTTGGAATGGCAAGAGATGAGTCTGGGGAGCTAATGTGGTCTTATTTTCAATGTGTTCTGTGGGAAGTTAGTCGGAGGTTGAAAAATATTTGAATACATTTAGGAAACATGGGCCATTCCCACAGGACCTCTTAGAGCCTTTACTATGTTAGTATTCACCACATAAATCTCCAATGTTTAGAACTTCTGAATTAAGTTATTGTCTCGCTACAGTGTTTTTTCTTTTTTAAGCAGATGGTGACTGCAGCCATGAAATTAAAAGATGCTTACTTCTTGGAAGGAAAGTTATGACCAACCTAGATAGCATATTCAAAAGCAGAGACATTACTTTGCCAACCAAGGTCCGTCTAATCAAGGCTATGGTTTTTCCTGTGGTCATGTATGGATGTGAGAGTTGGACT